>NC_052486.1:12578283-12896260 GCF_009730915.1 Dioscorea cayenensis subsp. rotundata
AAAGATTTCTAATCACAATTAAGCCCTCAAAGACTAAGGATTACTCTCAACACATCATTCTATTGCTTGCCCATCTAAGCTCACTGGAGTTTGTCTCTTTAGCACTTCACTCTATCGTGACTTCAAAGAACACTCTTGGAACATGGAGGTAGGATAAATCACATTAGAAGGAAATGGGGACCTTCCGCTACATTTTAACTCACCTTCTCAACCCTATTTAATCTCGCTAAGCCTAACCCTAATGAAGTTGTCACCCCTTCAATGGATTACCTAGATAGATTCTCAACCCTAGTGTCACTCTAAGTAAAAATCAAATCAATAAGCACACAAGATTAAATCTCAATTTAAACATCAATTAAAGAAAACATAATAAGAGTCAATGAACAAAATCATCAGAGGGTTTACAAGCACAAGCACCCACTATGGGTTTAGCTCTAATGGAGCAATACAAAATCAACACTCTAAATTAAAAGTAAGTGCAAGCAATCCATAGAGATAACCCCTTTGTCGCTCCCATGACGATGGTCTTGAGGAGTCAGCTCATCTTCTCCAAGGACTTCTTTGTCAAGCTCTCAGGGCACAGTCGACCGAATCAAGACCGACTCAAAGCTCCCCAAACAGCTCTCTTCTCTAAAGAACTTGATGTCAAAATGCTCTATGAACGCCTCCAAAATCCCAGCAGAAAACCTCTCTAAACCCCAGCCACGCCTCAAAGATAGGCAAAAGATAGAAAGAAGATCCTCAAATAAAACTCTCAAAGTGGTATTTATAGGGCTGAAATTGGGCATCCACATGGGTGTGTGGATTTAAGTCAGTGTGTTTTTTGTGTGCTCTGAACAAGAACTATTACAGCACTTTTTACTCATCGTGAACCGCTATAGTACTTGCTACAATGCTCCCGACTATTTCTTCATCAAGGCCACCAAGTTAGGCACACAACCGCGGCGGTAGATCACGCTACATCTTGCTTTCTAGCACACATCATGGAGCTCTTAACACATACAAGTTAGAACATAAGGAGTGTGACCGCTTTGTGCCCCCTCCAATTTGTGTATTCACTTGTTACTTTGGAGGTTGGCACACCACATGTCAAAGATCTATTTTTGCTCCCTTTCTTCCAAACATTTTTCCACAGCCCTAAATGCATAAAAAATACAAATACACACAATGAGCTTACAAAATTGATTAAAGTGATGCTCGATAAAAATATACTGTAATACTTATACACAAGCACTTAACAATTGTGAAGCAAGAAGAGTTTTATGGATAGCATTCCTTTCTCTTTATTGTTTTTCTTTTGATGTATCATTGAACAATGAGGGTTAACGTCATTCGCGCCCAAATTATGATCATTGACTTGCGATGTATTGAACTTAGTTGCTTGATTATTGGAGTTTCTGTGGTCTCCTTCTTGTTTAACTTGGTTAGCTTTGTGTTAATTGCCTTGATGTTATATGCGTTCAAAGACTCGACGTGAGAATTGCCCCTAGTCATTGAGTTGATTTGGCTTGCAAATTTAAGTAGTTGGAATTGGCAAATGTGCCAAGCATGTTAACCTTTATTACACATCCATTGCCTAGATGATGATCGAAAGTGATCCATTTTAGCTAGGCACACATTTCCAGCGGGTTGACTTCGCCCAAGCCTTTGAGTGAGATTGCACATTATCAACCCTTCTATAGGTGTTCGCTCACTATGGTCCAAGGAGATGTAGATATTATCATTGCCTAGTCAATACATTTGTTGAGGGATTAACTTCTATGCAATCGTCCTTTCCACTACTATCTTTTCAACCCAAACCATGTCTCTCTCTTTCTTGTTGTATTTCTTTACTTCTTTAGGATTAGTTTTCAAGAAAATCTTTTGAATTGCCTAGATATTAGAAATTTGACTAATATCAAGATCTATACTAGTCCCTATGGATCACCACCCCACCTACTAGTATACATTATACTACTTGGTACCTAATCTCAGGCACCCTATGGATACGCAAGGGACACATCCGGTAACCTCCCCAATCTAAACCCTCACCACGTGTTTTCTTTGATCAACCCTCGAGAATGAACTATGGCCAATTTGGACATAAATTCAAATCCAATCAAATCCCATTATAAAGTAGTTGTAACTACTTTGAATTTGTCAAATCTAGTGAAACAAACAATAGATTTTGAAAAATCATGTAATTTCAATTACATGCATTTTTAAATCCGCCCAAACAAACATACCAATATAAGTTTTAGTTTTTTAGATATCTATAACATAACATTATATACATATATATAGATTATAATATATATATATATATATATTTAAATTATATATTTTTGGATGAAGGTCAACTTAGGTTAAGTGCACAATCTGTAGTTGGTAGCCTATTGAGTTTCCTCGATAATATGTCCTTCAAATATATTAAAATATAATAATTTTTTCATAATACCCTTACTGCTTTCATTAAATTACTTATCTCATGACAATGTCAAAATTCTAATGGAGAACTACACAAACTTCACTTATTATTTTCACCTAAGTTTTCTCCTTTCAAAGATAGGGTGGGCTGGGTGGGAGGGGTTTCAATGCCTGCTTCATGGATTTTCATCCCCTCTCCCCGCGAGGCTATCCCTATCACGAAACAAATTGACAACTTTAAAGAAGAAGTTATTAGTTGGAGGAAATTCATTATCATTACCACATCATGTTATGATTTTATTTCATTTAGCTTATTGACTAAAATCCATGTTGGTCCGAAATAAAGGACATATTTTTATGTCAGATCTATATATATTAGGTATTAGGGGCTGTAAGAACAACATGCGTTTTAGCTATTGCTATTTAGTATATTCTAAAACTTTCGCAAAAGATTTACATCATGTAATGATAAACTATTATATCACTAAAGAACACATATAACTCCCAAAGAATTAAACTTCATTCATCTATGAAGAAGCATACATACATGAAAGGAAATTAGTACTTTCATCAAAATATTTAAGAAAGGGAACAATAATACTTTGCATTGAATTTTTAGCTCTTTCAATATCTTATAAGCATGATCTTCTGTTAACCCAAGCTTGGGCTTTGTATCTAAAAATATATTTTGTGCTCTTCAATTATATTTGTCCTTGAATAGCTTGGGTCTTCAAATGAGATCTCCTCCCCATAAATAGTTCGATCTTCAATTAGCATTAATGAGATCTAAGCCTCCACACAATTGATCTCCCAAAGCTTGATTTCTTTACGCGTATATAGATGTGACTCCACTAGCTGCCCTTCACATGGTCATTGCTTGCACTTCAAGAGTTCCTCCGTGTTGATTACTCTTGCCATAACTCATTCAAAGATGAGCTTGCTATCTTCTTGCCATCTCTTCCCACATCATCTTTTGCCACGCCATTGCTTTTGCCCACGCCCATCATCGCACTTGTCAAATAATGGCAATTATAAAGCTCTAGCTCTAACACAACCTTATGTAATTGACACCATATTTCAAATATATATATTGTTTATATAGGATTTCACTCAACCTTAATTTTGTTATTCTTTTTAGGGTTGATATGAGTTGAGGAAGGAGTATTTAAAATTTAAAAATTAAAAAGAAGGAAATAAATGCAAAATATTATTATTTAACTACTAAAATTTGGTAGATAGAGAGGAGATTTAGATATTCAATAAATTAATAAAATGAAATAAAAGAGAAAATCTCTCTCCAATTTCTCTATTTAAAGCATATTTTGTGTATATATAGATACAATGTTCCATATCTTTAAGTATGCATGCATGTGTGCATACATGGATGCAATGTGCTTTATATATACATATAAAATGCCGCAATGGGCTTAATTCTCTGTGAATTGAGTTAGAGTTGTATTGGGGTAATCACGGGATGTGTGAGGAGCTTGCATGGGACTCAAAATAGGCTGCTAATCAAGTGTCCCCCTCCATCTATGGCTTTCTCTTTGTCTCTCTCCGCAATATATGATATATACATATATATTTAATAAGTATGAGTTATTCTTTTGTGATATTAGCACTGATGGAAAAGAAGAAATACTAGCATGTTATATTGTGATGAAGCTTCATATTGAGAAAACTAGGTGTTATTGTCACCCTCATTATTTTTGCTTTGATACAATCCATGAAAAGCACCATGTGGGCCCCTCCCTCTTTACATACAATGATATTGTGATGTCATTTCTATGCATACATACATGGTCAACATAAAGTTAATTGCTTGATAGCATGATATAGAAAGGCTTGGATATGACTATTATCATTTTTGGTATGCAAGATCAGATTTGTACATGTCTTAATCCTGCCTTTTGTCTAATTTCTGATGTAATGCCTTGTCATTCTATACTTTTAGTGGCATGTCATTCCTATTATAAAAGCTCATGTTTTTTTTTATCTTTTAGCAATAGGGTATATGTGGGTGAAGCTTCTATGAAATTAAGACTTAGCTTTATGTTTTTCCTAAAGCTCTATTTTAATCTCACTAAAAATAATTAGCAACTTAGGATATAGTTTACAAAAATCTTAAGGCTTAATTGAAAAATCCACAGGAAAAATATAAAAAATTGAAAAGTGGGGATCAATTTGAAATATTTACAAAAAAAAGAAAGAAAAAAAGGACATAAAAGAAATGTTTATGAAAAACTGGGCTTATTTGTAACAATTATGTGAAATGGGGAATGGGAGAATGTAGGATTTGATATGCAAAACAAACACTGGAGGGCCTAAAATGTAAAATTAAAAAAAACCGAAATGGAGAAAAATGGAATTTAAGAAAAGATGATGGGTATTTCGGTAATTTTAGGACCTCTCCATTGAAACTTACTATGAGGTATTGAGGAGGTTTTCATTATCTCATGACACTCATTGAAGCCTACCATGAGTTCTTGACACTCATGGGGGTGGATTAAAAATTTATAAAATATACTTGAAGCCTACCATGAGATGATGGCACTCATGCTTATGGATAAAAATTTATAAAGTCTCTTGGAAACCGACTTACACACCCCTTGCGTGTGTGTACCGCAAGTGCATGGGTTGTCAAAGTAATAAAGTACCCCGGTGAGTGGGTTGTCGTATCCATATGGAATAGTTGTTAGGAAGAAAGTAGTGATCCTATTTAGCTATCAAGTGAGCCAATTTATGATTTGAGTAAACAATCTAAATGCAAATAAAATAACGAAAAGAGAAAGAAACACATTAGTAATCAGGAGAGGTAATAGATAGAAATATGGGGTACCCAGACATTGCTCACCCTATGACTATTGATTCAAGTGCAAGACTAATCATTATGCCTCCTAATTGAAGTTTAATGAGTCGTGGAAATCCAAAGACACACTGTTCCAAACCAAAGGTCAACCGTGACTAACCCTTACACTATGCCCCTGCGAAAAGGGATACTCTCGACGCCTCACACTGTGTAGAGTTGCTTGAAGCTCTAGCGATTTCAAGTGATAAACTCTATTTCCTAATATAGATCTAACCCTTTGGTCCAGTCTAAAGACCCCTAGTCACAATTAAGCCCTAGTACTAAGGATTACTTCAACACTTCACTCTATTGCTCGCGCAACTAAGCCTAGTAGAGTTTGCCTCTTAGCACTTCACTCTATCATAACCGCAAAGAACTCTTGCAACGTAGAGGTAGGATAAATCACATCGGAAGGGAAAGGGGACATTCCACTACCTCTCGACTCACCCTCTCGACCATTTTCAACCTTGGTTTGCCTAATCCTAATGAACTGTCACTCATTCACAAGACTTACCAAGATAGATTTTCAACCCAAGTGTCATTCTAAGGGAAAATCAATGCAACAAGCATTCAAGTTTGAAACTTAATTAAAACATCAATTAAAGAAGTTTAATAAAAGTCAATGAAACAAATTCATCCTAGGTTTTACAAGTCCAAGCACCCACTAGGGGTTTAGCTCTCCATGGAGCAATACAAAAGCAAAAATGCAATCAAGGATAAGTGCAAGAAATCCATAGTGAAAATCCCCTTGTAGTCCGTATTGATGGTCTTTTGGAGCCGCCTTGCCTTCTCCAAGGGTTCCCTTCTCAAGCCTTGGGCACACCTCGCCAAATCAGTACCGTCGAAAGCTCCTCCAATAGCTCTCTTCCAAAGGAACTCGATGTCGAATGCCATAGAAACTCTCAGAAAACCTAGCGAAAAGCCTCTCCAAAACCTAGTCGCCTCTCTCCAGAAGATAGAAAAAAAATAGGAAGAAGATCCCCAAATAAAACTCTCAAAGCGGTATTTATAGGGCGAGAATCGGGCATCCACATAGGTGTGTGGAATTTCCACATGACTGTGTGGTTTTTTAGATCTTCATTTCCTGCACGCTGTAACAAGTAACTGCTACAGTGATTTGCTACAATGCTTCCTATAGTAAACTGCTAGAGTGCTTCACCGAAATACTCCTGGATCCACTTCTTTCATGGAGGCCACATAAATGAGCACACATCTATGCAGTAGAGTACGCCGTGTCTTCAATGAAACCACATTGATGAAGCTTTTGATAATATTGCACAAGTCAGAACATGTGAGTGTAACTGTCTTTGTGCCCCTCCACTTTGTATATTAACTCGAGCACAATAGAGCTTGGCACACACCCACATGTCTTTGAGCAAAACTCGTGTCTTCACTTTTGCTCAATCCAAGAACTTCATCAACAATCACGTCTGCAATCTACTTTTGCTTCCTTTCTTCCAAATTTTTCTCCACAACCCTAAATGCACAAAGGAACACAAATAAACACGAATGAACTATAAAATCTGAGAAAAGTAATGCTCAATGTAAGAAAAGTATACTTCGTATTAGTTATACACAAGCACTTATCATCTACCATGAGGTCTTGACACTCATGGGGGTGTAAAAATTTTATGAAAATCTCTTTGAAGCCTACTATAAGGTCTTCACACTTATGGGGTGGATAAAAATTTATAAAATCTCTTTGAAGTCTACCATGAGGTCTTAATCCTCATGGGGTTGGATAAAAATTTGTAAAATATCTTTGAAGCCTGTTTTAAAGCCTACCATGAGTTCTTGACACTCATGTGGGTGGATTAAAATTTATAAAATCTCTTTGAAGCCTATTAAAAAGCCTTGACATTCATAGGGGTGAATAAAAATTAATAAAAATCTTTCTAAAACCCACCATGAGGGCTTGACTTGTGTTATTTTAGTCCCGCCCACCACATCTGATTCTAAAGCTATCCACCTTCGTGTTACAATGATAAGTGCTTATGTATAAGTATTACTAAGTATACTTTTCTTACATTAAGCATCACTTTTATCAGATTTTATGGCTCATTCATGTGTATTTGTGTTCTTTTAGGCATGTAGGGTTGTGGAGATAAGTTTGGAAGAAAGGAAGCAAACATAGATCATGGACGCGATTTTTGAAGAATCTCTTGTACCAAACAAGGATCAAGGCACAAGTTGTGATCACCGGCATGTGGGTGTGTACCAACCTCCAAGAATGTACAAGTGAATTTACGAATTGGAGGAGTACAAAGGTAGTCACACACATATGCTCCAGCTTGTGTAATATTGTCAAGAGCTTCGTCAAGGTGTTTAAAAGTGAAGATGTGACATGATTTACAACATGGATGTGTGCCCAACCATGCGGCCTCGATGAAGAAGATGAGTTTGGGAGTACTGTAACAATTTAATGTAGCAAATTACTATAGAAATTGATGTTCACAGCGTGCAGGAAATGAAGAGGCTGGAAATTCACATGCCCGTGTGGAATTTCCACATGGGCGTGTGAAGTCCCGACTTCAGCCCTTTAAATACCGCTTAAAAGTTTTGTTTTCAGGATCTTTTTCCTATCTTTTGGAGAGTGTGTGGCTAGGGCTTAGAGAGATTTTTGCTGGGATTTTGGAGCGTTTTTACGGCATTCGACGTTGATTTCATTCGAAAGAGAGTTATTGGGAGAGCATTTGACGCCATTGATTTGGTAAGGTGTGCCCTAGGCTCGATGGAGAAATCTTTGGAGAAGAAGAAGCTGCTCCTCAAGACCATCACCATGGAAAGTAAGGGGATTATCTTTATGGAGTTTTTACATTCACTTTTGACTATATCTTTAAATTTGTATTGCTCCATGGAGAGCTAAACCCCTAGCGGGTACTTGGATTTATAAACCCTAGGATGTTTTTGTTTCATTAATTTCTATTAAGTTTCCTTTAATTGATGTTTTAATTAAGTTTCAGTCTTTTTTTTTAATTTGATTTTCCCCTAGAGTGACACTAGGGTTGAAAATTTATCTAGGTAATCTCTTGAATGAGTGCCACTTCATTAGGTTTGATTTAGCAAGATTGAAGAGGGTTGAGAGGGTGAGTCGAGACGTAGCGAAACATCCCTTTTTCCCTCTGACATGATTTATCCTACCTCCAGGTTCCAAGGGTTCTTTCCAATCATGATAGAGTGAACTGCTAATCGATCTTTTCCACTGGGCTTAGTTGCGTGAGTGACAGAGTGAAGCATTGAGAAATCTTTAGTGCTGGGGCTTAATTGTGATTAGGGATCATTCGCTTGGACCAAAGGGTATGATCTATATTAGGGAATAGGGTTCATCACTTGGAGTCCCTAAAGCCTCAAGCAGTCCAATACAGTGTGAGGTGTGGAGAGTATCCCTTTCCGCCGGAGAATAGTGTAGAAGGCCAGTCACGGTTGACCTTAGGTTTGAGACTGTGTGTCTTTGGATTTCCACGACTCATTAAATTTTAATTAAAGAAGTATAATATTAGTCTTGCACTTGAAACAATAGTCCTAGGGTGAGAATTGTCGAGGTGCCCAATTTTACCATTGGTTGTTTTCTCCAATTACTCTTGTTTGCTCTCTTTTCTTATACTTTTATTTTATTTTCATTAATCGTTTGAATCACAATCACCAATTGATTTTTGCTCTAACTAAATAGCAATACTTCTTGTTTCTAGGCATCTATTCCTTGTGGATTTGACTACCCACCCGTTGGGTGATTTATTACTTCGGTAAACCGTGCACTTGCAGTACACAAACGCAAGGGGTGTGACATACAACTTAGCAAAGATTTTACTGTACTAGTGTTATTTTTATCATAAACCAACCTAACAAATAAGAACATTCTTATAACATCTAAAATTTCTCATTTGACAATTTGTCTACCCAAAATAATAACTAATTAAATTACATTTGCAATCTCCAAAAACAATGTTAAAGCAAATAACCATCAGCTATACACTTTTTAAGTATAAGCCTAAGTTTAAACCAACAGCTTCAAAATTGATGTTTATGAAAGAGAATAATCAATTTATTTTGAAGTAGAAATACATGCTTCAACCACAAAAAACAAAACTGTAAAGGCATTTGTATGTATTATTCTTGTAGTTGAGGGTGATATTTTTATTATTTCTTTAAGCTTTTAGTCCCTGTTATTTTGTTAGTGTTGATTTATGTATATGTTCCCTTTTAATAGTTACAGTTATGGTCTATTCACTTTGTTAATTGAAAAAAAAAGACAAATCACATTGATTATGGTAAAAGCCTTGTGATAGTCCCTCTATTATAGCTACTCCATTTTTTTGTGACTCGATTATAAAAGTTACTCATTTCATCGCTCTATTTTTGTAATTGGGCAAATCAGTGCCCTCTACCAACTACCATCAGCTTCTTCGTCAAATTTTGCTGGCCTAGTATACAATTTTAAACAAAATATTATTAAAATGTTATAAAATTATAATAAAAATTATTAAAATTAAAAATATTATTTAAATATTATTTAAATTATAAAAAATAAAAATTATAACATATTATTTAAAAACTATTAAAAAATTGTAAAAATTTAAATTTTAAAAAATTATTTAAAATGATTAAAAATTTATAAAAATCATTAAAAAAAATTCAAAAGAATTGCCACGTGTTGCAACATCATTTCAGATCAGGATATGAAACTCCCCTAACCCGAAACCCTAAACTAACTCCCTCGTCTATCTTCAATAACCTAATCCTAATCTTCTTTAACATGTGGTGCCAGTTGGGATTGGGTTTGGCCAAGATATGCTGGATTTAGTTTAGGGTTTCGACTTAGGGAAGTTTTATACCCGGATCTAAAATAACGTGGCAACATGTGGCATGTACGTGGTAGTCCTTTAATTTTTTAAATAATTTTCATAATTTTTAATAATTTTTTTTTACTAATTTAATATTTTATAATTGTTAATAATTTTTTTAAAATTAGTGATTATCATTATTTTATAATTTTTAATATTTTTTAAAAAATTTTATAAAATTTAAAATTTATAATTTTTATAATATTTACTAATATTTTATTAATATTTTAAGTCATATCAGCAGAATCTAATAGAGAAACTGATGGTAGCTTGGTGAGGGATTTGATTTGCCCAATTGAAAAAATACAGAGACGAAATTGGAAACTTTGTAATAGAGGGACCAAAAAGGAGGAGAGGCTATAATAGAGTTACCGCACCAACCAAAGCTTTGTATGTTCAAGATCAATTAATTGGAAATGGAAGTTCATGGAGCAGACAACACACCAACATAAAAAAGAGAAACTACAAAATGAAGATATTTGTATACAAGACAACCCAAACGAGTGGGCTAATTTGCTTGAATGAGACATTTGAGATTAAGAGGCAAAGGTCATTGAAGTCTATCGCAATTCTGGATTGAAAGCTTCTGAAGAGACCCAAAGCCATTAGTTGGTGCTAGGAATTGTAAACCAGCAACGAACTATAGATTGACATAGCCATGAATAGTTAGTCACACATAGAAGTGATGTTAAGTGCCTTCTCACCTCCTCCGAAAGAAGGCTGGTTACATGAACACATTGGTGCAATTCAAGGCTGATAAGCTTATTGAGACACATCAAACACTTGCTAAGGTCATTGTTGAAAATCCTACAATCAGAGATTTTAAGATGAATGGGAGAGTTTGTAAGAGAACAACAACATTAGTAGCATTATCTTGCAGTCTAATACCCACTTCATTGGGTAGGACCATAGCTTGCATGGTCGGGCACAAGCTGATATATATTGAATTCATGGATTAATGGAAGTGCCAATATACCACACAGTGAAGTAAGCAGCAAGCCGTCTATGACTTGGATCATTTTGAGCTTTGCAAGTACGGCAAGGACCTTCGTAAAGGAGAGGGATGATATCCGTAAGAATTTGGATAGCTCTTGGGTGAGATGGAGTGGTGAGGTTATTGAGGGACTTCGTCTGAGTGAAGTCATCTATACAACTGTCATAAGCCTGAGGTGTAGGAGACAGGAGCACAGTGGTCGGATGCCATTCTCAATTTGTGATAATTACCAGTAGGGAGCAACCAGATAACACTACTTTCTTCATGTTGACATGGCTTGAATTCACATCTGGTGACCCTCTCTGAATTATGACTTGACCCAAAATTTAAGAAGTTTGACCAAAAATTAGAAATTTCAATGAAGATTAGTGGTGGGGTTTTGGCTTGGGCCCCGTAGTACAGTCTGATCCATTGTGGGTTATTGACACATCCGAATATGTGTGTATGTACCGCAAGTGCATGGGTGTCAAAGTAATAATTACCCCGGTGAGTGGGTAGTCGAATCCAGAGGGAACGGAAGTATTAGTATTAACCAATTCTTAGTTATCTAGTTGAAATCAATGGATATGATGAAATGAACTAATTGCAAGAGAATTAATAAGCAAGCAAGCGAGCAAGAAAACGAGTAAAGGAGATCTCAATCAATAAAGATGAGGTATCCGGGCAATGCTCCCCCTAGGATCTAACATGAAGCTCACGATTCACTAAATGCTTCTAAACTGAGTCTAATGAGTCGAGGTAATCCAAGAACAACAGGTTCTTGCCTCCAAGCTACCGGTACTAGTCCCCTACAAGGTCCCGGCGGAGAAATCACTCAATCTCAACACCTCACACCCCATATGACCGTAATACGCTCTAGGGACACCTAAGAGTGAAACCGATTCCTAAGGATCGATCCAACCCTAATTCCCGGTGAAGGATCTCTAACCCCCTACAAGGTCCCGGCGGAGAAATCTCTCAATCTCACGCCTCACACCAAATATGGTTGCATAGAGTTTAGGGAATACGGAGATAGGAAACACTCAATCGGAAGGGAGAGAGGACACTTCACTATCTCATGACTCACCCTCTCAACCCTCTTTAACCTTGACGTTCTAACTCTAATGGAGACCTCTCTCACATCAGAGTAACAAATCATGCAAATCCAATCAATCTCAAGGATTAATTAAACAAGCAAGCAATGGGAATACAAGGTTAAAACTCAAATCAGCTCGAATTAATAGAAACATAAAGCAAATCATTACAAAAACATAAATCCTAGGGTTCACATGCCCAAATACCTACTAAGGTTTAGCCCTCCATGGAGCAAGTTACAAAACAATGATTATTACAATGAAAAGCAATGAAAGCCATGAAGTAAAACCCCCTTAAATTCGTGATGATGGCCTTGATGGGTCACCCAAAATCTTGAAGAATCCTTCTCCGAAGCTAGGTCGCCGAAGGCTCCCTCTTTGCTATGACGGAGAGAAGATCGATCAAAGTTGGTGATGGACGCCCACCAATATCGCCAAAGACCTTCTCCAAAACCCTAGCCGCCTTGCCTTCAAAGTGCTCGCCAAAACCCTCGCCAAAAGTCTCCCCCAAAATAAGCCAAACGGCCTATTTAAAGCCCAAAATCGCGCCTGTCACGTGCCCTCACGCGCCCGTGTGGGCTGCAGAAATTTCCACGCGGGCGCGTGAACAGTAACTGTGCTACACTACTGTTACAGTAAAATTACTACAACACTTTTCACAAAACGCGATCCAAATACTCTTCTCTTGAGGCCACATGTCCGGGCACACGTCCATGTGGTAGGCTATAAAACTTTTGTTCATTGACGTATCTTTGAGAGGTCTTGCAATCTTCACAAAGAGAAGGAACATGAAGATGTGACTGCCTTTGTGCCCTTCCAACTAGTGATTTGACTTCAATCTTCTTGGAAGTTGGCACACATCTCTACGTTTATGAACTCCTCTCGTATTTTGGTCCTTGAATTGAACAAGAACTCCCAACATTGTGTCTTTATAGCCTATCTTTGTTTCCTTTTTACTCTTCAAGGCATTCACAACCTATATGCATAAAAGAACACCAAATACACAATATGAGACATAAACCACAGTAAAAATGATGCTCAATGCATGTAAAATATATATAAAAATATGTCTACTCAAGCACTTATCAGTTATATTATATTATATCATTTTATTTTAATTTGGATATATAGGGTTTTTTCCTGTATCATCTGTATCAGTTTTTCCTTTGAAAGAGAAGAATAAAAAATCTCTATCTCCCTGCCCGTGGATGCAGGTTGTTAGATTTTTCATAGAAACTTTATTATGACATCTATGTCATACTATCATATGCGTAAGTAGGATCACTTACCTCTAGTCATAGCAAGTTATAGAAGATAATGAGGGTTTTAAGTTCACACTTGAAATAACCTGGGTCTCTTCCAATCTATCCTATCCTCTCCTGTTGATGGAACTAGGTATTTGCAAGAATGATAGATTGGAGACTCCTGGTACTGTACTACATATAATCCTTACCATCAAAGGATTAACTCCACTTAAAATATAAGTAGATCATTATCCAAAGTGCCAATTAGGGTTAACTTAGGAATCTATTAGATAAATTTATGGACCACTTTATTCAGTTTGAATTCAGATTGGATTAATATGATCATGAAGTTAATTCAGAATAGGATTTAAGCTAACATTCTCCCACTTGCTCCAACTTTATCATAGGTAACTTAATACCCATTCACGTTAAACCATAAATTTGTCTGTCTACATTAAAGAAATAAATTACACGAATCATGGCGGTAAGTCATCATTATAAACCTAGTATTACATTCCATACATTATGATGTAATCTTTCTCTTTAATGCAAACCTATATATGGCATTTTCTCATAATGAATAAGCCAGATGCTTATCCGAGTCCAACATACTTAAACTAATAATGAATAAAATTAATAATTGCCATTCTCAAACTTAATGTATACTTGAAAAAAGAAGGCAAAAATAAATAAATAAATAAATAAATATTCAAGAGCTTCAATACTAAGGTGATATAATTGTTCATAAAGGAGAACCAACTCCTATATGTTCTATATGATCTCTAAACAATTTTGGTGAGATTCCTTTCATTAAAGGATCTGCAATCATCAACTTTGTGCTAATGCGTTGAATGGTTATTTCACTGGCATTCACAAGTTCGTTTAGTGCTAAATACTTGATGTCAATGTGTTCAGTTCTACTACCACTCTTATTATTCTTAGAGGAAAATACAACAACAGAATTATCATAATATATTCTTAATGACTTAGATATAGAATCAATAATTCTAAGCCCTGATATGAAACTTCTTAAACAAATACCCTGGGAACTCGCATTGAAAATTGAAACAAACTTGGCTTTCATAGTGGAAGTAGCAACCAAAGTCTGCTTTGCACTTCTCCATAAGATAGCACATCAACCAACATGAAAATTTAACCGGATGTTGACCTTTGAGAATCAAGATAGCCAGCATAATCTAAATCCAAGTACCTAATGGCCTCCAAGTCATCGGATCTTCTATATGTAAGCTTGTACTCCTTTGTACCCTAAAGATACCGTATTACTTTCTTTGCAGCTTTCCAGTGGTAAGCTCCTAGGTTACGTTGATATCTTGCCCAACATCCCCACAGTACAAGGATCTTTTTTAAGCCAAGTGAGTCTAGCACAAGGACCATGGTCACACAACCAAGTACAACCTAGAAATCAAACTCAGAGTTCTCATGCAATTTGATACATTAAGCAACACCAAGCTTAAACCATAAAAAAATCAAATGCAATAAAGTAATCAAAACATCCAAACTAGCAAGTTTACCCTAAGGTTCACCAGCACCTGGTGACCTTGGAGTTTAGCCGTCCATACAAGCAAATACAAGGTTTAATATAATAGGAACAACTAAAAAAATATAATAAGGATTCCCACAAAATTAGAAGCCAAATGACGAGTCGGATCACGTTGAAAGCTTCCACAAATGCCGCATTGAATGTGGCCTCCTTCGTCATCTCCAAGCCTCTACAAGTGGGATAAAGGGTGGATCTTGCCAAAGTGTACTTCTCCAATAAATTTCCTTCTCAAAAATGCCCTAAACATCATTTTTTATTTTGGATCAAAGTTGGGAGAGTGGAGAGCTCAAGAAAAAGAAATAAGATGATGAACAGATGCCCTAGAGACTGCATTTTAATCCTTCTCGGGATAGCTTCATGGCTTGGCTCACGGCCATAAGGATGCCCGCAAGCTCCTCAAGATTTTTGCCAATTTTTTAGTAAAGTGCTACAGTACTAGATATAGTAACTTTACTACAATGGCTGGCAATGCCATTATAATATGAAATGTTGGTATTATAATTAGGCAAGCCATTCTTACATCCATTTGATATAGTTACAAGTCAAAATGAGCAACTAATGCCATTATAATACGAAATGAGTCCTCTTTTGAAACCAGAGAAAAAGTCTTATTATAGTCGATGCCCTCTTTCTGAGTAAATCCTTTAGCAATCAATCTAGTCTTGTAACGCTCAATGTTGCCTAGCAAGTCTTTCTTGGTTTTGTAGACCCACTTATACCCAATGCCTTTCACCCCTTCAGGCAATTTCATTGGATCCAAAAAATCATTATGTGCTATGGATTCTATCCCATCCTTCATAGTATCATACCACAACTTAGAATTACTACAACTTAAAGCATGCAAAAATGTTTTAGGGTCGTTAGCAGCTCCAAAGTTATAGTCAGATTCATGTAAATACATAGCATAATTACTAGATATTTTCCAGTTTCTTAATTCTAGTTGATCCTCTTAATGTCACATCATTATCTTTTGATAAAGTTGTTACTCAATAACTTTTGATTGATGTTGTCGGATTTGAACAAATGGATCATTAGGATGTGATTCCTCAATGATTGTTTGTTCAATGTTTTCAAAATCTTGATGGTTATCATGTGAAACAATCAATCTTTGATTAGTGTCTGGAGTTACTTCATGATCTTCTTCAAGACCTGAGTCTAGAGTTTGATCACTCCCACTAATCATGTCATTCCCAAGAAATTTGGTATTTCTTTGCTACATAATTCTAGTGTTATATAAAGGACAATAAAGCTTATAACCCTTGGGCTTTTCGGTATAACCAATAAAATAACCGCTAATAGTCCTTGGGTCTGACTTTCTCTCATGTGGGTTAAAAACTCTTGTCTTAGTTGGAAAACCCCAAATGCGCATATGTTGCAAACTCAGTTTCCAACCCTTTAACAATTAAAATGTAGTTTTAGAAATTGACTTGGTTGGAACGCAGTTTAATATATACGCTGCTGTTTTAAGAGCCTCAGTCCACATAGATCAAGAAGTTTGGAGTTGCTCAGCATACTCCTTACCATATCCATTAAAGTGCGGCTTCTTCTTTCAGTTACACCATTTTGTTCTGGTGAGCCAGTTATAGTATATTGAGCCATAATACCATGCTATTCTAGAAACCTTGCAATGGACCTGGTGCTTATCCATTGTCTGTGTACATACCATAATATTTTCCACTTCTATCTGATTTCACGATCTTTATTTGCTTATCGCATTATTTCTCTACTTTAGCTTTAAAGACCTTGAAAGCATCTAATGCTTCACTCTTATTATCAAGCAAGTAGAGATACATAAAGTGTGAATAATCATTAATAAAAGATATGAAGTATCTCTAACCATACGAGTCCATTTCTGGGCTACAAATATTTGTATGTATGATCTCTAATAAGCATGAACTCTTCCTAGCACCTTTCTTAGTATTGTTGGTTAGCTTCCCCTTTATGAAATCCACACAAGTTTGAAAGTCTGTAAAATCAAGAGAGTCAAGAATTCTATCATTCACCAACTTTTCAATTCTCTTTATGGAGATATGTGGCAATCTCCTATGCCATAACATAGGAGATTTATCATTCAAAACACTAAGTTTAATACCAGCATTTACTTGATCATGCATCATATTATAAGAAATATTACTTTGTAAATAAATTTGAAAAATACCATCACACAATGCACCATTTCCAACAAGAAAATAATTGTAAAACAAACGAAAATATGTTTCATAAAACTTAAAGAAATATCCTAATGGTACAAGTTGTGAAATGGAAATTAAATTTCTAGAAAAACTAGGAATATACAAGGTCTTTTCCAAATCTAAAACAAAGCCTAAATCTAAAACTAATCTGCATGTACCAACTACATCCACATGTGAATGAATCTTATTCCCCCAATAAATAAGATGTTCACTCTTCGTCGGTATTCTTTGGCTTAAGAAGCACTCCAAGGTATTAGAAATATGCATTGTAGCACCAAAATAATTCAACCAAGTGTTATCACAAACATCAACCATATTATATTCATAACAAACAAAAGAAATTTCAGTACCTTTCTTCTCAGGATGAATCTTGAGTTTCAGATAATTCTTCTTCATGTTCCCTTTCTTTTTACAAAAAAAACACTTGGACACCTTCTTAATCTGAACAGGCATTTTGCCTTTATCGTTTTTCTACTTGGTTCATCCTTTCTTCTTACCTTGAGTAGCCATATGTGTACTTTCACTCCTTTCCAACAACAACCTTTCCTCTTCTTGAACACAGATGACAAAAGCTCATTAATAGACCATTTATCTCTATGTGTGTTGTATAAGATTTTGAAAGGATTATACTAATGTGGAAGAGAGTGTAAGATAAAGTGCACAAGGTAAGATTCTGAAAAAACAATATGCTCTAAGGCCTTAAGTTGAACCTCTAGGTCTCATTTCTTCATGATGTGCTCTCGCACACCTTTAACACTTGTGAGCTTCATGGATAATACTTTGGTCATGAGAGTGCAAGTAAGAGCCTTATATGAAGATTCAAATTGATCGTCAATTGACTTCAGCAAATCTCTTACATGTGTACAATCTGGGATTGCACCATGAATACTAGTAGATATATGCATCTTAATGTACATTATGCTTAAGAGATTAGATCGCTCCCACCGTTCATACAAGGAAATCGTACTCGAAGTGCTATTGTTTGTCAGCACAGGTGGTTCATCCTTCCTTATAGCATAGTCAAAATCCATGCATCCCAACTAGAGGATAATTAACTCATTCCAAGTTTTATAATTATAACCCCTCAACATGGGAAATTGACATTTCTCATTAAAAAACAACTAATTGTATAGCTACAATAAACAAAATAACATATATATTATTCTTAATATTCAAGGCAATAAAACATGTTGGTAAGCTTACCAATGCAAGCTATACTGAAAAGAAAACATGAATCAATTTGTTATCATAATCTGCCTGTGGGCAAAGATATTGATACAAAAATAGATTCACAACCACCGATAAAACTAATTAATAATTAAAATTCCTTAATATTTCCTTATTTCTTTTTGTTGCAGAAAATGATTAACATGTTTGAATCATTTGACACTATCATGAGAATGGTTGAACACGTAGAGCAGAAAGTTCAAACAGTAGCATGGAATGATACATCGTGTTATTCCTATCATGGACAATGTACAACTCAACAGCCATTGGAAGAGTCGGTTGAAGAGTACATCGCCAGGATTCAAGGGCAAAGCTGTGAGCTAGATAGTGTGATAAAGCATTTTGAGGAATCCACGTCAGTGTTAATGAAGGACCAATTTGATGACAGTATTGAAAGAATCCTTGCTAGGTTTGATTCTTCCTATCAAGATCAGAGGCAAGAACTCTTTTCAGTTGGTGTTGCTATTTCAAATTTGGAATTCTGTGGAATGGACAAGTTGATATCCATTGCAGACTGTAAAGAAATAGATTTCCAGGTGGATAAGGAAGAAAGTAATTGTGAACATGAGGCGAATGATTTTGAGGAGATTGATAAATTGAAGGAGGGTAGCTTGCGGCCATCAATTGTCGAACCACCAGAACTTGAGCTTAAAACTCTTCCAGCACATTTGGAATATACATTTCTAAAGGAGGACTCTAAACTCCCCGTAATCATGGCATCGAACTTATCTGCGGAGCAAAAGGATAAGCTTGTTGGCATGTTGAAAAAGCACAAATCGGCTATCACATGGAAGATTTCCGACATTAAGGGTATAAACCCATCATTCTGCACTCATAAGATCCTAATGGAGGATGACTATAAATCTGTAATCCAACCTCAGTGAAGATTGAACCCGAATATGAAGGAGGTTGTTAAGGCGGAGGTAATAAAACTTTTGGATGCAGGAATCATCTACCCCATATCTGACAGCAAGTGGGTGAGTCCGACCCAAGTTGTCCCAAAGAAACGAGGAATAACAGTAGTGAGGAATGAAAAGAATGAGTTAATCCCCACGAGGACAGTGACTGGTTGGCGAGTCTGCATTGATTATAGAAGACTAAATGATGTCACTCGGAAAGATCACTTCCCTTTGCCCTTTATTGACCAAATGTTGGAGCGATTAGCAGGACATCATTTCTACTGTTTCCTTAATGGCATGTCTGGATACTTTCAAATTCTGATAGCCCCGGAAGATCAGGAGAAAACCACATTTACTTGCCCTTATGGTACCTTTGCTTATAGAAGAATGCCTTTCGGGTTGTGTAACGCCCCTGCAACATTTCAGCGTTGCATGACGGCCATTTTTGACGACTTTCTTGAAGATATTATGTAAGTTTTCATGGATGACTTTTCAGTGTTCGGGGACTCTTTTGATGCTTGCTTAAACAATTTGGAAAGAGTATTAGTGAGATGTGAAGAGACGAATCTCGTCCTTAACTGGGAGAAGTGTCACTTTATGGTGCAAGAAGGCATCATTCTTGGACATAAGATTTCTCAGGCAGGTATGGAGGTGGATAAGGCGAAGATTGAAATAATTGACAAACTTCCACCATCTACGAATGTGAAAGGGATCCGCAGTTTCTTGGGACATGCAGGTTTTTACAGAAGGTTTATTAAGAACTTTTCGAAAATCTCTCAACCGTTGACAAAACTTCTGGAAAAGGATACCCCTTTTGACATCGGGAATGACTATCTGAATGCATTCAATGTACTGAAAGAGAAGTTAGTGCAAGCACCAATCCTGACAACACCGAAGTGGGATGAGCCATTCGAAGTAATGTGTGATGCTAGTGATTATGCAGTGGGAGCAGTTTTAGGGCAGAGAAGAAATAAGCAATTTCAACCGATCTATTATGCTAGCAAGACCCTCACAAGTGCACAAGAGAATTACACCACTACTGAAAAGGAATTATTAGCAGTAGTGTATTCTTGTGATAAATTCAGACCATATCTCATCCTATCTAATGTCACCGTGTTCACAGATCATTCTGCACTCCATTATCTCATGAACAAGGCAGATGCAAAGCCGAGATTGATTCGGTGGATATTGTTGTTGCAAGAATTCGATATGGAAATCAAAGACAAAAAGTGGACAGAGAATGTGGTTGCCGATCATTTGTCGAGATTAGAAGGTTGTGAGGGGCAAGAACTGACAAGCAAGGAAGTTAATGATTTCTTCCCCGAAGAACACCTGTATGCGGTACAGGAATCTGAATCAGAAGATACCCATGGTTTGCGGATTTTGCAAATTATCTGTCAGGAAAGGTATTGAAGCAGGGCTTAAGCTTTCAACAGAAGAAGAAATTTTTCAGTGATCTAAAGAATTTCTTCTGGGAAGATCCGTACCTGTTCCGTATTTGCGCAGATCAGGTGATGCGAAGGTGTGTTTCTAGGGAGGAAGGGTGGAACATCATTGCGCATTGTCAATCAGGCCCAGTGGGGGGGCACTATGCGTCAAGTCGAACTGCAGAAAAGGTTCTAGCTGCTGGGTTCTACTGGCTGACTTTATTCCAAGATGTTCATCAATTCGTTTTACGATGTGATAGTTGTCAAAGGGCTGGAAACTTATCACGAAGGGATGAGATGCCTCAACATCCTATGCAATTTTGCGAGGTGTTTGATGTATGGGGAATTGATTTCATGGGACCATTTCCAAAGTCCAATGGCAATCAATACATTTTGGTAGCAGTTGACTATGTTTCCAAGTGGGTGGAAGCCCACGCTCTTCCAACTAATGATTCAAGAACTGTGGTGAAATTCCTTAAGAAGTTATTTGCTCGATTCGGAACTCCAAGAATTATCATTAGCGATCGGGGAACACATTTCTGTAACGCACAATTAGCGAAAGTGTTAAAGCGTTATGGGGTTCATCATCGTCTTGCGACACCTTATCATCCACAAACGAGTGGGCAAGTGGAGGTTACAAACAGAGAGCTCAAGAGAATCTTAACTAAAACAGTGGAATAAGGTAAACGAGATTGGTCTGAAAGGTTGGACGACACGCTTTGGGCTCATAGAACAGCAAACAAAACACCAATAGGGACCACTCCTTATAATTTAGTGTATGAAAAATCTTGCCATTTACCGGTGGAGTTAGAGCACAAAGCGTATTGGGCAATTAAATTAATGAATTTCGACTTGTGCAAATCTGGAGAACAACGGAAATTACATCTCAATGAGCTAGATGAATGGAGGATGAAGGCATATGAGAATGCAAGGATATATAAGGAAAGAATTCGGAAGTGGCATGACAAGCATATTAAAATCCGGAAAGACTTCAAAGTCGGCGATCAAGTGCTACTATTCAACTCCCGTTTACGTTTATTCCCAGGGAAACTTAAATCAAGATGGTCTGGTCCGTATACCGTAACCAAAGTTTCACCTCATGGGGCCATCGAGATTAGTCATTCAGAGAAGGGCACATTCAAGGTGAATGGACATAGGATGAAACCATACCATGGCAGAGAAATTTACAGTGACAATAGAGAAGTATTTTTCCTCCATGAACCTCCGTGAGGTAAGAAAGATATGTCAAGCTTAGTGACGTTAAACAAGCGCTTCTTGGGTTTACTGTTTTAGTTTAGTTTGTTGCATGAATAAATTGTTAAGTGTTGGTGTTTCAATTTTTGAGTGTTTATACTGTGATTTATTGTGGGTTTTTAAAAAGAATTCATTGTGTGTTTTGTTGAGAATTAGCGAAGTTTGGTCATTTGAGTTCTATTTTGTGTTTTTATCTGGTATATTTTGCATAATAGGGCAGGCTCTAAGTGTGTAAACATGTTCAGACTAGTTCTGTAGAACCTACAGGTTTTTCTAAGTCATCCAGAGAAAACACACGGGCGTGGGGAATTTCCGCACGCCCGTTGATGTGTACTGTGAACTCATCCAGAGAGGGCACAGGGGCGTGCGGCTGTCCCTGTGGACGACCATGCGACTAGCGCACGCCCGTGGGTAATTTTTGCACGGGAATGTGCCTTCCTGCAGAGTTGGGCAGATTTTCCCAAGAACACACAGGGGCGTGGACTCGCCCCTGTGGGTGACCTTGTGAACCACACACGGGCGTGAGTAATTTCCGCACGCCCGTGCGAATCTCTGCAGGTTGCTTTCTCCATCCCGAGAAAACACAGGGGCGTGTGGCTACCCCCTGTGAGTTTGGCATGTGAATGTACATGCCCGTGCGAAATTTCCACACGGGCATGTATACATTTCTCTCGGATATTCAGTAAGGCCACAGGGGTGTGCGTCCGCCCCTGTGAACCCGTCATTTGAGGGCGCACGGGCGTGGACGAATCCCGCACGCCCGTGTGGTTCCTCAGGATTTAAAGGACCATCCGCTCTCCCAATACAATAGTCACACCCTTCTCCTCAAATAACCCTAAACCACCCAAAGAGCATTTTTTCTGACATTCTTGTCCCATGCTACTGTCGTCTTCGAGTCGATTGATAGAGCATTGTTTGGATTGTAGGAGTGTTTAAGTGCAGTTCATCGGTAAGCCTTGATTTCCTCTCTTCTTCGATTTCGTTGGATTCTAACTCATTATCTACGATTGAAATGGTTAATACGCATCGTTTTCTGCTAAACTGATTATAATTTGTTTCTAAGATGATATGGAAGTGAAATAGAGAGGTGGCATGGAGACTGGCTACAAGAGGCGTGCGGTTTCCACGCCCCGTGGACGCGCACGGGCGTGCGGAATTTCCGCACGACCGTGTGTTCTCATTTTCCTGCAGTCTGAATGGAACTGATTGATTTTCCTTTTCTAATACATGCAGGTATGGCTACCAAATCAAAGAAAATAGTTGCTAAGCGGCCTCAAAATCCTGCCCCTGAACCGGAAGTTATGGAATTCACACTACCGGCGCATCAAGCACGATTTGGGCGGTTAGAGAAGCTTAAGTTGCGTCAAACGCGAATCCCAGATGTTGAGTTACTTAGGAAGGTACAACTAGCGGATGATATGGCTGACGAGGTCAAGAAATTATTATTGGTCGGTAATTGGCACAAGTTACTGAACATTCGTGACCCTGCTATCCGCACACTTACTTTGGAGCTACTTTCTTCATTTGAGTTCGACCGCTCTTTTGCTCATTTTGATAGTGTCGACGCGATTCAGTTTAGAGCTTTTGGGCAGCATCATAGTATGAGTATCACACAGTTTTCTACTAAACTTGGTCTATATGATGACGAATATACTGAAACTGAGGAGTATGAGAACCTTCCAATTGACATGACGGGTTTATCTCCCATTAAGGCGTATTCATTATTACGTGGAAAGGGGCATTATGAACCAGGAGTGTCTAAGGCTTCATGTTTATCTCGACCCAGTTACAGATATCTTCACGGCATCATAAGCAGGTCAGTGAATGGGCGTGGTGATAGTACGGGAGTCATCAACAAGCAAGAGCTTCTGTACTTGTACTCCATGGTTCAGAACGAACCGATCCATCTGGGACACATTTTAGCACAGTATTTGAAGCATCAAGGATAATATCCTCGATTGGGTGTCATCTTCTCGGGTCCGTATATTACCAGACTCATTGTGGGGATGGGTTTGCGAGACAAAATCAGCGGAACCGAGAAAGCGATAATACCAGCACCACTCGGGTTAGAGACCATGAGGCTCATGGGGTTGATCCAAAAATATTCAAATGGTGTCTATCTACTGAACATACCATTCGAAGATAAAGCTGGGGCATCTCAGTCCGCCCCCGAGCCACAACCAACACCGATGGAGAACGAGACACCTCCAGCGGTAGAGGAACCACCCCTCGTGCGTAGAGTTCCACCATCTCGAACCCATGATCATTTTGAAAGGCTCGAGAGCGCCTTGGGAGTGGTACGGACAGAGGTGGCTGAAGCTCGAGCAGAGATCGCCGAGATTAGGGCTATGCAGGCCACTCAGTACACAGAGTTCATGGCACGTTTCGACATATTACAGCAGATCCTAGAGCGAGACATTGCCTCATCATTTGTCCTATAGCCGAGGACTCTTCAGGCCCAGTCAGTTCCTCCAGCACCTCCATCCTCGCCTCCAGCGTCTGTAGACCCACCATGTGCTTCCACTTCAGCAGCAGCAGCACAGGAGCCTGAGAGCAGCACCAACACTTGACTTCTTTTTCTTTATTTCCATGCATTTTATTTTATCTTTCTTCATCTTAGACTTGATTCACTCAGAAAGGATTTTCCTTCTGAGTTTATGTTATTTTGCATTTATCGAGTTGTATTCATTGCTCTATCTTTTATATTCACTCGAGTTATTATATTTTTATTGAGCTTCACTGAACCCCCTCGTGTATGCGTGCAGATGGTCTTGTCTTCATGGGAATTGAGACTTAGTCATGGGCACGGCCAAGATGCTTAGGAACTTGGCCGTGTGAGCTTCACAACCCGTTGGAACACTACTCCCAATGAATTAGCTTCATCAAACGCAACACTAGGAGTCAGGGGAGTATTGTTTTGATTGCTTCTCCCACATCTATTTTTGAATGATATATTTTGAGTGAGCTTGCCTATGTACATTGAGGACAATATACAACTTAAGTGTGGGGGGGAGTTTCATAACGTGCACATCTTTTCTATTGTTCTTGATTGATATATTCTCACATAGCCAATGGCGGTTCACCTTAGTTGCAATGATTGTATTCTTAAGTCTAGGAGAATTGTTAACATTGAATGTCTTCATGCTCTAGTTCTTGCTTGAATTTTTAGGAATTTTTGCCCGATTTACACTTAGTACACTACTCACTCTTTGAACTCTATTGGAAACTCATGTTTGATGTTAAAGGGACTAGTTAGGTTTACTTCTTTTGAATAAAAAAAAATTGAAAAGAAGGAACAAAATAGTTTTATTGTTTATTTGTGTTTGTTGGATGGAAAGAGCTACCACCTATGAAGTATGAAGCTACTCTCACAAGTCAGATACTAGTTATGCCCTAATGAGAGAAAGAGCTATCTCATAGGATGAGTGAAAGCTACCACTCGGGTAGAAAGAGCTACCACCTCGAAAGTGTGAAAGCCACCTTAGCGGCCGCTTTGGAAAGGGCTACCTTAGAGGAATGTGTGAAGCTACTACCATCTTTTAAAATTTTTATCACTTTTGTAGATAAATAAGTCCCTTGTACTTAGAACTTTGAGGAGTATAACTTGGGGTGCTTTGAGTGAGTTCACACACTTACACGAAATTCAGGTTTGTTGTCCTTTTTTTATTCAAGTTTTTTTAGCTAGAGCATTGATTTTTTTCGTATTTAGTGTTAAAATTTTTCCTTACTTGTAGAATACTTTCTTTGTATACCCTCGGTGAACCTAAGGCCAAGCACTTTCAATATTTTTCTTTCATTGATGCACGTAGAATGTTTTTAATGTTTGCTTGAGGACAAGCAAAAGCTTAAGTGTGGGGGAGTTTGATAAGTGCTTGTGCAATATGAACGCGAAGCGTTCATTCCTTATGTTGAGCATTACTTTTCTCAGGTTTTACATTAATATGTGTGTTTTTATGTTACTTTTATGCAGGTAGGGTTGTGAGGCCGAGTATGAAGGAAATAGGCCAATGTGGATCATAATACACCTATTTTGGAGGAAATCTTGCTAAGGTTCAAACGCGAAGACATAGGTCAGGTGTGAGATGCTAGAGTGTGTGCCAACCTCCTCGTATTCGAGTGAGCACATTCATTTGAAGGGGCACAAAGGCAATCACACTCGAGCATTCCGACTTATGCATATAAGAACAAGAGATCCACCAACATGTACATCATTGAAGAAGCAAGTGATTCACGACGTAAACGTGTGCCCGTTTGAGTTACCCCAATGAAAGTATGGAATTGGGAAGTCATTCAGGTCGAAGACTGTAGAAGAATACTGTAGCAAGTACTGTAGTAGCACTATTCATAGCCGGCCGAGAAATCAGAGAAACAGAGAATCCACACGGGCGTGTGGAAATTATCCACTCCTGTGTGGAAATTCCACAGGGGCGTGTGACATCATACACGCCCGTGTAGTCGCCCGATTCCAGCCCCATTTAAAGCCGATTTCAGCCCCGATTTTAGTATTCTTTTCTCCATCTTTTCCACAACTTGCGAGAGGGCTTCGGCTAGGGTTTCGAGGGGTATTGGCCAAGGTTTTGGAGAAGTTCTATGGCTCTGACATCGTGATTCCATTAGGAAGAAGGTTGGTAGGGGAGCATTGATCGAGGCGTATCCTATACCGGACGAAGGAATCCTTGGACGACGAGTAGAGGACTCTCCACAAGACCATCAACACGACCATCGAGGGGTTTTTTTTATGGATTCATTGCTTTTACATTCGATTTCTTTGATTGTACTAAGCTCCATGGAGAGCTAAACCCCTAGTGGGTGCTTGGATGATTGTGAACCCTAGGATGTATTCGTTTAATTGAACTTCTTTATTATGCTTTCAATAAATTGATGTTTATTGTGAGTTCCAACCTTGAATGTTTAATTGTATGAACATTTCCCCTAGAGTGACACTAGGGTTGAGAGTTCTTGTTGGTAACCTTGTGAGTGAGTGACACACCACGAGCGTTAGACAAAGCTAGGTTGGAGAGGGTTGAGAGGGTGAGTCGAGAGGTACAGGAGCGTCCCTTTTCCCCTCCGGCGTGATAGATTCTACCTCCGTTCCTCGAGTTCTTTGCGGCCATAATAGAGTGAGTGGTCTAAGGGATGAACCTCCGCTTGGGACTAGTTGCACGTGCAATGGAGTGAAGCGTTGAGAGGATCTTAGTATCTAGGACTTAATTGTGGCTAGGGACCTTCCGCCTGGACCAAAGGGTTAGGTCTACTTTTAGGAAGAGATTTATCACTTGGAAACCCTAGAGTCATTGCAACTCTATGCGAGTGAGAGGTGTTGAGATTGTTCAATTTCTCTTCCGGGACATGTATAGAGTTAGGCATAGTTGACCTTAGATTTGGGACTATGTATGTAAGGATTTCCACGACTCATATGGCATTGATTAGGAAGTATAATAGAGAGTTCTTGCACTTGAAACGATTATCCTAGGTGAAGCATCATCCGAGTACCCCATCTTTATCGATTGCCTTGCCCCTTTCTTTATTCTTGCTCTCTCACTTGTTGCTTTTATTGTTGAGAATTGAAATCAATTTCACACTAATCACTATTGATCTTCCACATAGCTAAGAACCAAATTAAGTATTTTCACTCCCTACTCCCTGTGGATTCGACCCCTCTCACCCGGGATTATTACTTCGACAAACCCGTGTACTTGCGGGATATAAGCAAGGGGACCTTGTCACCATGCTCGAGCGGAATTTCTACATGGGTGTGTGAGACACTTAGCGATTCTTCTCGAGTAGACAGAGAAGCCACAGGGGCTTGCGGCAGCCCCTGTGGGTCCGCCGCACGGCCGTGGGTATTTCCCACACACCCATATATTTGCGTTCATGGACAGTGAGTGTTTTCCCGAGAGTCCACAGGGGTGTGCACCTACTCCTGTGAAGCTTTCCTGTGGAGGCGCATGGGCGTGGGTAATTTCCGCACGGCCATGTGATTGTACAGAACGCCAAGAAGCGCGAGCCCTTTTAAAGGATCATCATTTCTTCTCATTCCCACACTCCCTCTTCGCCTGAGAGCACCCTCACACTTCTTCCCGACATCGCACTGCCGTATTTGGAGGGATTTTTGCGTGGTTTTCGGGCGGCTTCAAGGTTTTCCACTTCAACTCGTCGGTAAGCCCTATCTTTTGTTTTCTTCACAAATTCTTGATTTTAACCAATGAAACTAGTTCATAATGCTTCGTTTCTATAATTTGAATTAGTATCCATGTTTAGAACGAAGTTAAAAGCGATTTAACGGTGTATTTTTTTTTGAGCTGTGGCCATGCCTTTTTCACACCCTGTGGATCCACACGTGCATGCAGAAATTCCACACGACTGTGTGGATTTCTGCAGCACTACATAATTGACTTGTTTGATCAGTTTTCTTTTCAAATTTTTGCGATTATGGCACCCAAGTCAAAGAAGCACGCTGATAAGTGGCCGCGTGAGTCATCTCTTGAGTCCGAGGATATGAGATTCAATATACCCGAGCATCAGGCCCGTTACGAGCGTTTGTCGAGACTTCGGTTCGGACAGACTCAATTCTTAGACATGAGCATACTGAGAGATTTACAGTAGGGAGACAAGTTCGTCGATGAGGTTGAGGATCTCGTGTCGGTGGGTTGTTGGAGGCAGTTGTTGTCGATTAGAGAGCTTGTCATCCGTGAGCTTACAATGGAGTTCTTGTCGTCATTTGAGTTTGACAGATCCTATGTGAGATTTGTCAGCCATGACGTCGTTCAGTTCAGAGTACTTGGACATCACTATAGTCTGAGTATCACTCAGTTCTCAGTTCGGGTCGGCTTGTATGAGGAGACATTTATAGACATTGAGGATTATTCTCAGTTACCGACAGATTATCCTGGAGCTTTGACCCCGCAGAGAGCTTATAGAGCATTATATGGTCAGGGCCAGTATGAGCCAGGGGTGTCCAAGGCCACGTGTCTTTCCCAACCTACGTATCGATATCTACATGCCATCATAACCAGGTCGGTGAATGGCTGTGGTGATAGCACTGCCGTTCTGAGCCGGTAGGAGCTTCTGTATTTGTATTCGATGATGCAACGCATACCGATCCATCTAGGGCACATCGTTGCTGAGTACATTTGATATCAGGGCCAGTATGCCATATTGGGAGCGATCTTCTCGGGTATGGGTCTCTTGGGCGCGATTTGCGCGGCCGAGAAGACGAGTATACTTGCGTCCCTGAGCCTGGAGACGATGAGATTGATGGGCATGGTTCACATGGTTTGGAAAGGGGTTTATGCTCTGTTGCTACCGGTTCCAGAGATAGCCGAGGAGGAGGGTGATGATGTAGAGGTTTCCGAGCCAACCTCTGAGCTTCAGCTAGCACTGATGGAGACCGAGGCACATCATATGGCAGAGGATCCACCCCCAGTACGCATGTTTTCACCATCTCAAACCCATGATCATTTTGAGATGCTCGAGAGTGCTGTGGGGGTGATACGGACAGAGGTCGCTGAGGTTCGAGCAGAGATTACTGAGATTCGGGCTATGCAGGCCACATAGCATACAGAGTTCATGGCACGTTTCGATATGTTATAGTGGATTTTAGAGCGAGACATCGCCTCATCATTTGTCTTGCAGCCGAGAACT
Organism: Dioscorea cayenensis subsp. rotundata; assembly: GCF_009730915.1. Classification (NCBI taxonomy): domain Eukaryota; kingdom Viridiplantae; phylum Streptophyta; class Magnoliopsida; order Dioscoreales; family Dioscoreaceae; genus Dioscorea; species Dioscorea cayenensis. The sequence goes on from NC_052486.1 coordinate 12,607,894, forward strand.
CCCCCAGCATGTCCAGCACCTCCATCCCCTATTCTAGCACCAGTTGACCCACCATGTACTTCATCACCACCACTAGCAGCAACAGAGGAGCCAGAGTACCACACCGACACTTGATTTGTTTTTTTTTTCATTTCCTTTATTTTTGCACTTATATTTTGGACTTGTATTCTCAGAAAGGACTCCCCTTCTGAGTTTATCTTTTATTTTGCTGTATCGCGTTGTATTCATTGTTTTCTCTTTTATATACTCGAGTTGTTTTATTTTTATTGAGCTTCACTGAACCCCCTCGTGTATGCGTGCAGATGGTCTTGGCATCATGGGAATTGAGAACTTTGTCATGGGTACGGCCAAGGTGTTTCGGCACTTGGCCGTGTGAGCTTCACAACCCGTCAAAACAACACTCCCAAGGACTTAGCTCCATCAAATGCAATAATAGGAGTCAAGGAAGTATTGTTTTGATTGTTTATCCCACATTTGAATTTAATTGATATAAATTATGAGTGAGCTTACATGACTACATTGGGGACAATGTACAACTTAAGTGTGGGGGGGAGTTTCATAGTGCACACATCTTTTATATTAGTTTTGATTGATATACATGCTCACATAGCCAATGTCGGTTCACCTTAGTTGCAATGATTGTATTCGTGAGTTTAGGAGAATATTTAACATTGAATATCCTCATGCTCTAGTTTTTTCTTGAATTTCTAGGAATTTTTGCCCGATTAATACTTGTTGTACTTCTCACTCTTGAAACCCTTTTAGAAACTCAAGTTTGATGTTAAAGGGACTAAGTATAGTTGTTTCTTTAGTTAATTAAAAAAAAGGATCAAAATAGTTTTATTTCTTATTTGTGTTTGTTGGGTGGAAAGAGCTACCACCTATGAAGTATGAAGCGACTCTCATAAGTCGGATACTAGTTATGCCCTAATTAGAGAAAAAGCTATCTCATAGGATGGGTGAAAGATACCACTCCGGTAGAAAGAGCTACCACCTCGAAAGTGTGAAAGCCATCTTAGCGGCCGCTTTGGAAAGGGCTACCTTAGAGGATGTGTGAAGATACTACCACCTTTGAAATGATTTTGTTACTTTGTGTAGATCAATAAGTCCCTTGTGCTTAGAACTTTGAGGAGTATAATGTGGGTTGTTTTGAGTGAGCTGACGCACTTAAATGATTTCGGGTTTGTTGTCCTTTTTGATTCAAGTTTTTAACTAGAGCATTGATTTTTCATATTTAGTGTTGAAATTTTCCTTACTTGTAGAATGCTCTCATGGTATGCTTTGGTGAACCTAAGGCAAAGCACTTCCAATGTCTCCTTCATCTATGCATATAATGTTTTTATCTTTGCTTGAGGACAAGCAAAAGCTTAAGTGTGGGAGAGTTTGATAAGTGCTTGTGCGATAAGAATACGAAGTGTTCTTTCCTTGTGTTGTGCATTACTTTTCTTGGTTTTTAACGCTAATATGGGTGTATTTATGTTACTTTCATGCAGGTAGGATTATGAGGCCAATTATGAGAGAAAGAAGCTAATGTGGGTCGTAATGCACTAATTTGGAGAAAATCTTGCTAAGGTTCAAACACGAAGACATAGTTCGGGTTCCAGATGCAGGAATCTGTGCCAACCTGCTTGTACTCGAGTTAGCACAACTATTTGGAGGGACACAAGGGCAGTCACATTCAAGCATTTTGACTTGTGCATATAGAACAAGATCTCCACCAACATGTCAGTTATTAAATAAGCAAGGCGATCCACGACGTAAATGTGTGCCCGTTTGCGTTACCTCGATGAAAGTATGGATTCGGGAGTATTTCAGGCCGGCACTGTAGTAGGGTATTGTAGAAACCGCTGTAGAAAAAAACTGTAGAAGTACTGTTTACAGCCGGCCAAGAAAACAAGAAAACAGAGAATCGACATGCCCATGTGAAAAATCCACATGGGCCCCACATGGGAGTGTGGATTGCCGATTCCAACCATTAAAAAGCCAAATTCAGCGCCGATTTCAGCATTCTTTTCTCCATCTTTTCCCCTATCTTTTCTTCCACATTTCTCCATGTTTGGAGACGCCGGAGGATAAGGTTTGGAGAAGCATTGGCAAGGCTTTGGAGAGGTTTAACAGCCTTCAACACCACGTTTCCTTCGAAAAAGAGCTATTGGTGGAGCTTTCGTCGGCACCGATCTGGCGAGGTGTGCCATAATTTTGACGAGGAGACCTTTGAATAAAATGCGGCCGATCCACAAGACCTTTGACATGAACACAAGGGGGTTTTCATTCATGGATTGCATCTCTTTACTTTTGATTTCATTATCGATTGTATTTTGCTCCATGGAGAGCTAAACGCCTAGTGGGTACTTGGGTATTTGTGAACCCTAGGATGTATTTGTTTCATTGAATCTCTTTATTATGCTTTTAATTAATTGATGTTTATTGTGAGTTCCAATCTTGTAGACTTAATTGTTTGAATACTCCCCTACAGTGACACTAGGATTGAGAGTTCTTGTTGGTAACTCTTGTGAGTGAGTGACACACCACGAGAGTTAGACAAAGCTAGATTGGAGAGGGTTGAGGGGGTGAGTCGAGAGGTAGCAGAGCGTCCCCTTTTACCTCCTGTGTGATCTATCCTACCTCTACGTTCCAAGAGTTCTTTGTGGCCATAGTTGAGTGAATGGGCTAAGGGATGACCTTCCGCCGGGGCTTAGTTGCGAGTGCAACGGCGTGAAGCGTTGAATTGATTTTAGCACCTAGGGCTTAATTATGGTTAGGGACCTTCTACCTGGACCAAAGAGTTAGGTCTATCCATAGGAATAGGGTTTATCACTTGGAATCCCTAGAACTCATTGCAATTCTATACAAGTGCGAGGTTGAGAGGTTATTCAATTTCTCCTCCAGGACATGTATAGAGTTAGGCATGGTTGACCTTAGATTTAGGACCATATATTAAAGGATCTCCATGACTCATTAATGCGTTAGTTAGAAAGCATAATATGGGGTTTTTCACTTGAAACGATTGTTCTAGGCGGAACAATATCCGGGTACCCCATTTATCGTCGATTGCCTCCCCTATCTTTTACTTGCGCCTCCTTTATCTTTTCTTATTTTCGTTTGCATTGAGTTTGTTTTCACATCACTTTCAACATATTTTCATTCTAGTTAAATAGCAATCTTGGTGGTTCTAAGCACTATTCCCTATGGATTTGACTACCCTCTCACCGGGGTATTATTACTTCGACACTAGTGCACTTGCGGTTTACACGCATATTCAGTCATGTCATTGTCTTTGTATTGTTATTTCTATTTTAGTTTGAGAATCATGAGTTTTGTGAAACATAAAAAAAATTAGATGTGGAATGAATTGCATTAAAATCTGTCGCTATAATATTAATTAGATGTTGTATTTGTTTTGCAATTCAAATTTCTTGTGATTTTTTTCAGTCAAACTAAATATTTTTTGTCAATCCTATGGCTAGATTATACACATGTTCCAATAAGAATGAGTTCCAAGATGATAATGGTTCAATAGAACAAGGTAGGCTCCGGATTTGGAAGTAGAAGCATATATATATATATATATATATATATATATATGAACCCTCGTGTTTTGCATGTTTTGAGTCACTGACATGAATTCTTTCTTTGAATAGTTGTGCCATCTACGATTTCAAATAAAAATCTAATAAGATACTCTCACTAAATACATAACACACTAAATTATCAAGACTAACTACATGATATTCAAGAATTTTCAATGATTTAATAGTATAAAAAAATATTACAAACCCAAGAAACCCAATCAACATCAATGAACATTAATTATTTTAATTTTCACTTTCACAAAAATAACATGCTTCCAGTATAAACATAAAAAAAAAAAAGCAATTGTGAATGCTTCAATATATTTGATGTTGATTTGTGCTTCATTGGATCATATTATAACAATTATTTCAATTTTTTTTTAAAATTTTCACATTAATCAATGGTGTATATATAAATAAATTATTAAATTGCTTATATATCCAGCAAAAGTAGGTATTTAACTCATGCTTTTCTATTATGAAAAATATGTTTAATTGTACTTGATGATCCAATGAAGCACCAGGATGCATGTTTCCTGTATAAACTCCTAAAGCCTTTTTGCCAATAGATCTCACCTAAAGAAAAGATATTGTGCATGTTTTTCTCAATGAGTTTTGAATCAAAATCCACTATCAAATTAAATCAAATCAAATGCAACAAGAAAAATTCTTAAAAACAAATGCAAAAATTTATAGGGCATACCAATAGAGCTTCTCTAGCTCTAGGGTTTTGAAAAGGAAGAAAAAGTGGAAAAGTTCTTCATTAACGGCAAGGTTCTCAAAAGGAAGACTGGACAAAAGAGAAAAAATTTTATTTTAAAAAAGGGTAGTATTGGAACTTTACATGCTTCATATTTTCATAGTCTACTAGTCAAAGGAAACATAATTACAAATTAACCACTACCTTGCATGATTTATTTTTCAACCAAACACATGAAAATATTTCACATCCTTAACTTTCAATGGAAAGTTGTTATTTTCCCACATACCAAATAACCTCTTAGTGTTAGGGCCAAGGAATACATCCCCAAGTGAATCCCTGACCCATTGGCGATAATTGGTCTGGCCTAAGCTTGGGCGATGCTCTGATGCCCAAGTTAATTAGGGCTTTTATATAGAAAAAATAGAGGATAAGATCGGAGGATTTTGTTTTGGGTTTTATTGTGGTGGAATTTGAATTTATTTCTAGATTTGAATTTAGTTTCTCTTTACCTTGATGACAATAAGCTTTCTTATAACTTTCAACATAATCAACATAATTCTGTAGCCTTAGAGATTCAATTTCCATATTAGATATTTGAATAGACTTTGCATAATACCTAAACTTCAACTTAGGCCTGGTCCTAGCTTGTTATGGTATTTTTTTTTTTATTTTATGATCATCTTTTGGAGAGGTAGCGCATTTTGAGAAACTTTCTTTATTGTATAAAAAACTAATCTCACATGAACGCAAGCCCTATCTTCTTTAATTAACCCTCTTTTCATTGTTAACCCCTTTGTTTTATCTTGGAGTAAGGATCTCTTTCTTTTTCCCTCTTTCATTGAGAATCAAGATAAGATATTTCATCTCATCTCTTTCGTGGTTTTTCTTCTTATACTTTGCATCGATTCGCATCATCCTCACCTAACTTCTTTAATTTTTCATTTTTTGAGATTAGATCTTTGATTTTGTGAGATCATATGCTTAGATTCATTGAATGTTAATGTTGAAACGTAGAAAATTAAAGATTTCTATATGAAGTTGTATTAAATGATTATATAAAAAATAAATATGAGAAGACAAGTATTAATAAAGATACAAATATATTTAACAACTACATAATTACATGATTAAATAGTGTGTTTCTGCTAAGCACAGTCTATCACATGAGCCCTCATTATATCAACATGACAATATTTGATTTCATCAACTTAGCAATGACTAGCATGACAATATATTATCTACCTTCTTTGATTAATAACTTTTATAATAGAGAGTATATTTACTATAAATTTTTTTAAAAGCATTTTATACTTTTATGTTTATTTGATATTATTTTAGATACTTTGATTTCAACAACATTTTTAAGGGCCTTGATTTCATCATACATTTTATAGGTCAATTTTGGATTATAATTGCTGAAAATAGAAGAAGAATATGCAATATTCTTGACTGCTTATATTGTCGCTCTACATTTTAATAGCCTACTTTCTATCATTAGTTAAATGTTTGAGTACAATCGCTTCAGATTGAAAAATGGAAAGCAAAAAACGAAACAAAAGAAAAAAGAAAAAAGGATAAGTTACATTTATGAGAGATATCTCATTAGGTAAGTCAATTTTAGAAGAATGGTGTTTGATTTAGATTTGGCTTGTATTTAGAAAATTAGGATGAATAGAGTAACCTTTTACAAATTATGTGATATGCTTAAAAAAATTATTTATATAAATGTTTCTAATGTAATATTTTTTAATTTGAACTATTTAATATACTAATTAATGTGTTTCATGTTAAACTTCATAATTATTTAGGTGTTTTAAATGTGACTTACATTAAGGTCAACGCTCGGAAGTGGAAAAGCCTAGACACATGACAAGGAAAGAAGAAATTTCCACTAATGTTCTAGGTGTGTGTTCACAAGATTTGCAATTTATATACATATTTCCTGGTTGTGAAGGTTGCACAGAAGATTCTAGGATATTGTAAAATGCAATTTTGAGGCCAAATAGATTAAAAGTTCCTCAAGGTAATAATATCATATGTTCTCAAACTAGTAAAACATTAATATAATTGGGTCTCTCTGGTCAACAAACTCAAGAGAAGAAGACTTTTCAATAAATAGATTGACCAGCCAACCATATATCTCCATTTACCATTACTTTGTACCAAAAATAACACAGACATGAATTCAATTCTTTTCCTGATCGCCGGTCATATGTATAGGACCAACTGGGGTATTGGTCATGGCCTTAAAGACATTTTAGAAGCCCATAAAGGTCCATTTACAGGACAGGGTCATAAGGGTCTTTATGAAATTCTAACAACATCATGGCATGCTCAATTATCTCTTAACCTGGCTATGTTAGGTTCTTTAACAATTGTTGTAGCTCACCATATGTATTCCATGCCCCCCTATCCATACCTGGCTATTGATTATGGTACACAACTTTCCTTGTTCACACATCACATGTGGATCGGTGGATTTCTCATAGTTGGTGCTGCTGCACATGCAGCCATTTTTATCCAGCATTGGCTGGGTACAAAATACAAGAGATTTAGTGATTATAATACTCTTTTCTGTCAAAACATACAGCAACTTAACTAACATAATAGAGAGAAGATCGAATCCCAGCTTCTCACCAACCGCATGCCTCACCATCCCAATTTGGTACAATGCCAAGCTTGTAAGGGTTCTTCTTCCATTCTCACCAATCCATTGCTTACAACACCTTGCAGTCAATCCATCACCCAAATTGTAATGTTCGCTAGCCTTGCATCTCCATGCCTCCTGTCAGCAGCCTATCTTCAATCATATCATCAACACCCCCTCTTGATTGTAGTGCGCGCACTCCAATCAAGTTTCTCATAGCTGCATGCTTTTGAGGTGGGAGTGGTTTGGTAAACAAGTCTGCTAACTACTTATCTATCAAACAATAGTGAAGAGAGATCACATTGTTCGTAACCAATCCCTTGATAAAGTGATAACACACATTGACGTGCTTAGTTCTCCCATGATGTACAGGGTTCTTGGCCACGACAATTGCTGATTGATTGTAACAACACAGGCTAGTTGAGTTGCTGATTGAATGCCCACACTCTTGCAAAATTCTCCTAAACCATGCAACTTGACAAGATGTTGATCTTGCTGCGATGTACTCTGCCTCCGTAGTTGATAAGGCCACTATCTCCTACTTTCTTGAACTCTATATGACACTGCCCTCAAGCCCAGGCGAAGTACCATCCCTAATGCGCTTTTCCTATCAGATAAGGAACCTCCCCCCCCAATCACTGTCTAAGAATGCTTCTAACACTCCTTCATCACCTTGAGTGAACCACAGCCCAAGTTCTTTGGTTCCTGCCTAGTATCTCTCCACTCATTTTGCTGCAAAGAAATGATCATTAGTTGGACAATTCATGTACCAAGATAGATAACTTACTGAGAAACAAATGTCAGCCCAAGTGTGGGTGAGATATAGGAGCTTCCCAATGAGACTTTTGTACATTCTTATATCAGCAAATTGAACTTCTGGTGTCCCCTAAGATCTATCATTCACTCCCATTGGAGTCATAACTGGCTTGCAGTTCTTCATGTTCAGTTTTTGTAATAAATTCTTAATGTAATTCTTCTGCTTAATAAAAATGCCATCTGATTCTTGCTTAACCTCGAGTCCAAGGAAGTAATTCAGTTCTCCCAAGTCTGACATGTCAAAGTTCTCCATCATTTCTGTTTTGAATTGATTAATGAGAGCAATAGATGATCTTGTATATATGATATCATCCACATATTGGCTCAGTAGTAAGCTTTCTCCATTTGCTTGCTCCTTTCTATACAGTGTGTGCTCGTATTCACTCCTTATGAAGCATTGCTCTCTAAAATGCTGATCAATCCTACTATACCATGCACGAGGGACTTGTTTCAAGCCATAAAGTGCTTTCCTTAGACTATAGACTAGATCTTCACTTCCCTCAATTGTATAACCTTCAGGCTGCATAATAAACACCTACTTTTCAATGTCTTCATTCAAGAAAGTAGGCTTGATATCAAAGTGAAATACAGGCCAACCAGCATGAGCTGCCAATGCCAACACTAGTCTCACTATTTCTAGTCGAGCAACGGGTGAGAAACCTTCCTCATAGTCCACTCCATACTGCTGTGAGTACTCCTTGGCCACCAATCTAGCTTTCAGGTTCACAATTTGGCCTTGAGCATTGATTTTTGATTTATAAATCCACTTCAGTACCACGGCATGCTTCCCTAAAGGCAATTAACACAACTCCCAGGTATTGTTCTTCTCAATTGATGCTATTTCTGCATTCATTGCCTCCTGCCACTCCTTGTAATTCATTGCTTTCCGAAACTCGGTTGGATCACCAACACACAGCATAAATGTACAAGTGTTGTAGATATCTATCTGTAAACGGGCCTTTCATGGTGGTGTATCATCAGTCCATGCAGTTTGAGGACTTTGCCTTTGAATGAGAATATCTTCACTCCCTATCACTTCACTTCCCTTTGCTGTGTTAGTATCTCCACTTCTTGTATTGCCTATCACTGTATCAGTTGAGTCTTCAATTGCTTCTTCAATTGACATTGCTGGTTCACCTTGATTTCTTGCTCCCCAGTTCTATCGTGATCCTTCATGGAACACCACATCCCTACTAACAATAACCTTGTAGGTGATGGGATTATACAGTTCGTATGCTTTGGCTTCGGGATAATACCCCACAAACACACACCTTTCAGACTTGTCATTGAGTTTCTAGAGTTTATGTGATGGAGTTAGTGCAAAGGCAACACAACTAAACACTTTAAGATAACTTACATTGGGTTTAACTCCATGTTAAGCTTCATACAGGGTCTTGTTGTGCAATGCATGTGTTGGAGATCTATTAATGAGGTGTACTACAGTAGACACAACTTCTCCCCAGAATTTGACTGGTAATTCTCCACTTTTGAGCAATCCTCCGAAAATCTCAACCACAGTCTTATTCTTACGTTTCACAACCCCATTCTGCCGAGGTGAGTAAGGGGCTATAAACTTTGTCATGATTACAAACTTATCACAGAACCCCTGGACCTCATTTGAGGAGAATTCTCCTCCTCAATTACTCCTCAACGCTTTGAGCTTCATGCCCATTTGCCTCTCCACGAGTGCATGAAAAATTTGGAACTTTACAAAGGCCTCTGACTTGTTTTAATGAAGAACACCCAGCACCACCTGCTATAATCATCAACAAACAAGTAAAAACACCTGTTTCCTCCAAGAGATTCTTTACTCATAGGACCACAGAGATCTATGTGTATGAGTTTGAGACATGAATTTGCTCTTCGTGCTACACCACTAGGAAAAAAATTCCTTGCTTGCTTTGTTGTTACATAGTCCTCACACTGTGACTTCTGCTTTAGTTTTGGTATTCCTCTCGCCATTCTCTTGCGAGATAGGATCATTAAGCTCTTGAAAATATCTCCAATCTCCACTCTCAACCCTGAACTTGACTTAGATATTCAAGCCAAGTTCAATAAATGCCTCAATGTGGGACCTTTTAGTCGTTTCCACAACCACTTGCTTTCGACCAGTTGTTTGGCATGGCTTGATACTCAAATTGAAGCTTCAGTGGTTTACATTAGCTTTGGAACAATGATCATGCGTTCACCTGTAGAGTTAATAAAGATGGCTGCGGGCTTAGAGGCTAGTGGTGTTCCATTGCTTTGGTCATTGAAAGATGCGGCGAGGAAGCACTTACCACAAGGTTTCTTAGATCGTGTAGCGGGACAGGGACTTGTAGTTCCATGGGCTCCGCAGACACAGGTGTGTGATTCATAACTTTCAATTGATAATAATGAGAAGGATATAATTTTACTGGTGGTTTCTAACATGGACGCATTATTTGTTTTGGTGTTTGAAGTCAACAAGATGTTACTTTTGATTCTTAACTAGAAAATTTTGTTAATTTAAGCAATTCATCTAATTTGAATGTTACGAAAATGTGCCATGTGTTAAGCCACACCATATATGTGTTAGGCCACACCACTCATTATGACTCAATGAATAGACAATTGAACATGAAAATACTCTTCATCTTAAGAGCCAAAATGACTAATTTCCGTTTAGAAGTTGAAGTAATCCCTACTTGATCCATTCCCCAGCTGTTCTCTAAAGATTTTAATTTCAACGGTTATTCTATTTGTTAATTACTGAAAATTATATTTTTATAGAATAAATATATTGTCAGAAAACTATCTTCTAGTGGCACTTCTCACTGAAAATTATTATTATTATTATTATTATTATTATTATTATTATTTTTGAATTTTGCCATGTATTATGCAGATTTAGCTTTTATAATTAATTGCACTAGTGAAATTATTTATAATAAGTATTGGGACACTTGGCCGTAGGAGCATTCTTGACGCACTGTGGATGGAACTCTATCTTGGAGAGTATCTCGAGTGGTGTGCCATTGATTTGTGGACCATTCTTTGGGGATCAATGCATAAATGCTAAAGCAGTATCATGGATATGGAAAATTGGTGTCACTTTTGAAGGTAGAACGGTGGAAAAAGAAGACATCATACAAGTTCTCAATGTCGTTCTGAAGTCCGAAGAAAAGAAAAAGATGAGAGAAAAGGGTGACAAGCTCAAGATAACAGCACAGCAGACCACAAAGCCTGGAGGAAACTCAATCAATAACTTTGATGCACTGGTGAAGGTGATTGTCGGTGATCATAGTTCATGAAATTTGTTGAATTGTGTTTGGTATTTTAGTACATTAAGAAAGTCTATGGCTAGCATCAAAATATGACATGATGTATTAATACATAATCGGTGTTACTATATATTGGCAGCAAGAAAGTGTTTTTTAATATTATTATAAGAAAATATTTTATGCTTATTCTATATAAGCATGAGTTCAGTGTTGTATTTGATATCTAGCGTTATAATATTTGAGTTTATTAAATATATTTTATTATCTTTCTCCACTTACATTTTTTTTCATTATTTTTTACAACATTTGATATGTAAATCAACTGTTGCTTTTAAGCCTTTTTTTTTCTATTAATATTATATATATATATTATTTACCAATATACACGTTCTGCGCAACTTTATATAAAACTAGCCCAAAATCTTTACTTTTTCTTGTTCTTTTAATAAGAGTAAGAATTTTACCTTTTCTTTTTCTTGACTTCCCTAATCATTTGATGCTTTGCCGCCGTTGTTTCCTTAAAATTTTTGCATTTTAGTCCCTGATTTTTTAAATAAAAAAATCTTCCTCACAATCTCTATTTAAATATCACCACTTCTTAAACTTTAAACAAAAATTTAGAAAATTTTAGACTAAAATTTATAACGAGCCAGCATAAGACGTTCGAAATTCCAATGATAGAAATTACAATGGATAAAAAGTACAACATATAAAATTTCAAGAACAACTAATTACAATTATTACATTACAAAGATAAAAAATTACAAATCTATAACTGTCAGAAGTTGCACCAATCAAATCTACAATGATTATAAATTATAACATACAAATATGCAATTGTCTGAACTTACAACTGCCAACAATGCAACCGTCAAGCAATGGTTAAATCTACAATAATCAAAAGTTACAACTGTCAAATTTGTAACTGTTAGAATTTAAGACTATCAAATTTTCGATATTATCAAAGTATGACGGTCAAATCTACAACAATAAAAAATTACAATGGTCAAATATGCAATTGTCAAAAATTATGATAGTCAAATCTGTAAAAAATTATGACAGTGATATCTGCAACCGAAAAAAATTACAAGCCAAATCTGTAATCGTAGGAAACTTGACTATCAAACCTGAAATAATAAAAAGTTACAACGGTCGAAAGTTTAATAAACAAAAAATGATAGTAGTCAACATTACAAAGATTAAAATTTCAACCGACAAGAAAGCTTCCTAATCGAATTACCTGAAATCCTCCCCAATACAAATCTTGTCAGTCAATTTTCATTCTTACCCTATTTACTCTCTTCAAATTACTCTCTCTACAATCACATTCTTTTTATTCGATAATGGGGAAAAAAAATCACTTGTTCTAGTTTACTACAATGGTTCCATTACTACAACTAAAGATAGTGTTATATAATTTTTCGATAATCAATCTTATTTTTATATACAAAATGATATCTCTTTACAATTTTTAAAAAGAATCATTATAGAAAACATTGAAGTGGTAGACAGTAAAAGAGTTTCACTCATCAAATACAAGTTACCTATTTATTCAGGTAACATCAAGATTTTCTATGGATAATTTAAATTGCATAATGATCTAATGTTCGAATGATGTTCGACTACCCAAAAACATTTATTGATATTTAAGTTCTTAAACTATACGTGGAGCTTGATTTTGCAACTTCCACCGATTGTTCCTTTCAACAACAATTCAATAAAGATAACAGCATTCAGCATACTATGGGATGGGAGCGGCTACATTCGTGTGGTCAATTAATGAAGCTGAAAGAAAATCAACATAATGGAGGGCATAGGGTGATCTAACATGCAATGTTGGGTTCATTTCCTCATAACAACCATCAAATGCATGGACATACTACTCACCCCATAATGTAACCACATACACATTCAAGTTACAAACAAAAAGATGTTGGAAAAACTTCTTTTCATGATATTAATTAAAATGAAGTTGGTGCTTATTGGAACTGTAGTGGGGATGAATATGATAGTAATAAATATACAAAGAATAGTGAAGCAAGTGCTAAAAATCTTCACTTAGAAGATTGAAATTTGGAAGATATCCCAAGATAAAGCGTAGAATTGATGATGCTGCGATTAAAGTCTTTAGCACATATTAGGGCATATTACTTGGAAGCAATGTCCATATCAAAATTCCTAGAGTATCCTTTCTTATACACTAATACATTAAGAGGAACAATGATAGATGGAGAATTGTAAGTAGGCATGCAATTGTAAACTACAGATGATACTATTATAGCGATTAAGCATTGCTACCTGTAGAAGTCAATAGAATACCGACACACCCTTTTCTGTGTGTGTACCGCAAGTGCACGTGTGTCAAAGTAATAAAGTACCCAAGGGGTGGGTAGTCAAATCCACAGGGAATAGAGTCTAGAAACAAGTAGCATTGCTAATTAGCTAGAGCGATAATCTATTGGTGATTGTGTTCAAGATGCTAATAGAAGACATAAAAATGAGCAAAGAGAAAAAGGAAGAGGCAATCAATGATCAAGCGGGGTACTCGGACAATGCTCCCCTAGGACTATTGTTTCTAGTGCAAGACTAACATTACGCTTCCCTAATTGAGATTTAAAGAGTCATGGAAATCCAAAAGCACATGGTCCCAAATCTAAGGTCAACCGTGACTAGCCCTCTATGTATGCCTGGCGAAAAGGAAGACTCTCAATACCTCACACTGCGTGAGACTGGTTGGGGTTCTAGGGACTCCAAGTGATAAATCCTATTCCCAAATCTAGATCAAACTCTTTGGTCCAGGTGAAGGATCCCTAGTCACAACTAAGCCTTGGCGGAGAGGATCTCTCAACACTTCACTCTGTTGTGATTACAAAGAACTTTTGGAATATGGAGGTAGGATAAATCACATCGGAAGGGAAAGGGGATGTTCCACTACCTCTCGACTTACCCTCTCAACCCTATTCAACCTTGCTAAATCTAACCCTAATGGTGATGGTTACTCGTCAAAAGGATGATTAGATAGATTTTCAACCTTAGTGTCACTCTAAGGGAAAATCAAACAATAATCAAACAAGATTGAAACTCAATTAAAAACTCAATTAAAGGAACCATAATAAGAGTCAATGAAACAAAATAGTCATAGGGTTTATATGTCCAAGTACCCACTAGGGGTTTAGCTCTAACATGGAACAATACAAAATCAACAATGAAATCAAAGATAAATGCAAACAATCCATAAAAATAACCCCCTTGTTGTCCTTGATGATGGTTTTTAAAAGTCGCTTCTCCTTCTCCAAACACTCCTCTGTCGAGCCTAGGGCACACTTCATCAAAACGATATTGTCGAAAGCTCCCCCAATAACTCTCCTCCAAAGGAAGTCAATGTTGAACGGATTAGAAATGCTCCAAAACCTAGCAAAAACCTCCTCCGAACCCTAGTCGTATTCTCTCTAAAAGATAGGAAAAATATCCCTCAAAAATCCCTTCAAACGGCTTTTTAAAACCCAAAATTGGAATTTCAAGCGCCCATGTGGAAATTCCATACAGGAGTGTGGATTCTCTGTTTTTTTGATTTTCACAATGCATGAACAGTAATTTCTACAATACCTATGAACAATGCTTTGCTACAATAATTGCTGCAGTGATCCCGAATTCCTCTTTTGCCATTGAGGCTACACGGTTAGGCACACACCCGTCGGTAGGTCATGTCGCTTCTTCACTTTTGAATGTGTTGATGAAGCTCTTGAAAACTTTACACAAGCGGGAGTATGAGTGTGTGACTACCATTGTGCCCTTCCAACTTGTAGATAGACTTGCACACTCTTAGAAGTTGTCACACACCCTCATACGTAATAATCATGGCTCATGTCTTGACCCTTGTTCCACGCAAAAGAATCCTCAAAATCTGCATTTATGACCAATTTTTTCTTCTTTTCTTCTTATACTGTCTCCACAACCTTGAATGCACTAAAGAACATGAAAACACACGAATGAGCCATAAAACCTGATAAAAGCAATGGTCATTGTATGTAAAACATACTTAATAGTATGCATACACAAGCACTAATAAAACCTCCCCCACACTCAAGCTAATAGAAACGTGTCCAAAACTAACAAAGAGGGTCATGATCCCCTTCAAGTCACAATTGGACCAATCACACGAGGTCGAGCTAAGAAATTCAAGGAGGCTCTTGATGGATTAATTCAAGAGGTTCAACTCAAACAAGATTATAGGCTCATCATCAATGAAGAGCGTTGTTTGGTCAACATCATTAAAGCTATCATCAATTAGCTATTATCATTAAAACTCACCATCAATGCTTTTCATATTTCAATGCTTTGGAAAAGAAGAGTGATTAATTTGTGATTATCCCAAAGCATGCATGAGTATTTAATGTTTCTTGTTACAAAGCATGCATGAGTATTTAATGTTTCTTTTTTCTAAGCATGCATGAGTTTAATATTTGTTATAAGGAGTTTAATGCTTAATATTTCTTGTAATAGTCTATATAAGGGCTGAACTATGGAATGAAAAGGACTTTTGGCTGATTATTAAAAAGTGAGAGAAATCTCTTTGGTTCTTCGAAAAACTATCAAACTTATCAGGTTTGTCCTGTAGCGTTCATCTTGACTTATCAAAAGGTCTCCGACTCCCATTTGTGGCGTTCTCACTATACCAAGGTTCTTGCTTTTTTATAAGAAACGGGTCACGGTACTTCTCCCTTAAACCTAAGGGTAGAATGATCATTTGGGCTAATCTTGTTACGGGTTTCATCAAGTTCTTGGTGGGGTTCATATTAGTTGGTATCAGAGCTTAGTTTCCATTCTCAGATTTACTTATCTTAGTTATCGTTCTTTGATCTTCTAGTTATTTCCTTCCTTATCCTTTTGAAGTGTTTATTATTCCTCTTTGAAGTACATTTGAGGAAATGTTTGAAAAAAAACATCTATAATACTCTTCTCTCAGTTCTTTTAATTCAAAAACAACCTTAATCCTTTCTTCATGTGCCTTCGCTTGGAGTAAGTCATTGTCTTTTCTTCACTATCTTTTTTTTTTTCACATCACCCTTTGCTTTCTCTAGACTGTACAATAGGCTCTTGTGTGAATTGTGCCTTGACCTTTCTGATTTGAGTTTGATTAGTTCAAAAGAACTGATAGAGAGATCTATGAGTATTTCGTTAGTTGAGTGCCACAAAAAAATAATCTCATGGCTCAAAACAATGAGAAAAGTGCTTCGGAGGGTGTTGATCCAAAGTTATTCATGGAGGCTATGATGGGAGAGATGCGGCGTTTGATGAGGTAAGAATTAGGGGAGGTTCATGAACGGTTGGATGGAATAGAAACTTCAAGACAAGATTCACCGTACTCTCACAATCAAGAAGGAGAAAGACATGAACAAAGGTTTGAGGAAGATGGATTGAGTAGATCCGAAGGAGATGATGAACAAGGCTTGGTGGGTAGCCATAGGAGGAATACACGAAATAGGCGGGTTTGGAATCAAGAGGATAACAACTTCCATGGCATAAAAATGAAGATTCCTTCTTTTCAAGGAAAACATGATCCCGAAGCCTACCTTGAATGGGAGAAGAAGGTGGAGCTAGTATTTGATTGCCACAACTACTCCGAAATGAAGAAGGTAAAACTTGCAGCCATTAAGTTTTCTGACTATGCTATTATTTTGTGGGATCAATTGTTGTTGAATAGGAGAAGAAATGGAGAACGTCCAATAGAGACGTGGGAGAACATGAAAATTGTGATGAGGAAACGATTTGTTCCTAGTCACTACTACAGTGAGTTATACCAAAAGTTGCAAAGGCTTCACCAAGGAAATTGAAGTGTTGAAGATTACTACAAGGACATGGAGATTGCTATAATTGGGGCTAATGTAGAAGAAGACCTAGAAGCTACAATGGCTAGATTTTTGAGTGGACTAAACCAAGAGATTCAAGATGTAGTGGAGATGCAACATTATGTGGAGTTGGAAGATATGGTGTGCATGGCAATTAAGGTTGAGCGGCTTCTTAAGAGGAGGGGTAGTATGGGAGCAGCCCAAGGTTTTGGATCATCATCATCATGGAAGCCAAATTATGCAAAGAAGGAGGAGAAGCTAGCTATGAAGTCTAAACCAGAGCCAAAACAAGAACCATCAAGTCATGACTATCAAGGTAAATCTGATTTGTCCACATCTCGAACTCGTGACATCAAGTGGTTTAAATGTCAAGGAAGAGGTCATATAGCAAGCCAATGCCCGAACAAGCGAGTCATGGTAGTGCAAGATAATGGTGAGATTGAAACAGAAGATGAGTTGGGCACTACATCTATGCCCCCATTGGAGGTTGAAGGTGAGGAATAATGTGTTGTTCATGGTGTTTTGTTGGTGGCACGGAGAGCTTTAAGTGTGCAAACAAAAGGATAAGATGAGTTGTAACGGGAAAATTTTTTCCACACTAGTTGTTTTGTTCACAACAAGGTATGTAGTGTGATTATTGATGTTGGGAGTTGTACAAATGTTGCTAGCACTACTTTAGTGGAGAAATTGGGGTTGCCAACACTCATGCACCCAAGGTCATACAAGCTACTATGGATCAATGATAGTGGTGAAGTGAAAGTAAACAAACAAGTTCTAGTTTCTTTCCAAATCAGTAAATATGAAGATTAGGCGTTGTGTGATGTAGTACATATGCAAGCTGGACATTTGTTGCTTGGAAGGTCGTGGCAATTTGATAGGTGAGTGAAACATGATGGCTACACAAACAAATATTCCTTTGTGTTCCGTGAAAGGCCAATTACTCTTGTTCCCATGACACCAAAACAGGTTTATAATGATCAAGTGGGATTACAAAAAGAGAGTGACGAAAAGAGAGAAAATGAAAGAAAGAAAAAGAGTGAAAATCAGAGAGAAGTTGTGAAAAATAAGAGAGAAAAAGAAAATAAAAGTTCAATTGTTGAGGGAAAATCAGAGGAAAAATTTGAGAGAAAACAACAAAATTTTTATGCAAGGGCAAGTGAGATAAAGCGAGCAATGTTTTTGAGACAGCCAATGATTTTACTTTTGTACAAAGAGGCATATTTGACTACTAACAGCCTTAACATGTCTTTGCCTTGTCCAATTGTTGAACTTTTACAGATGTTTGATGATGTTTTTCTCGAGGAGGCTCCATATGGATTACCACCTATTCGGGGAATTGAGCATCAAATTGACTTTGTTCCCGGTGCCACCATCCCAAAACGCCAGCCTATAGAAGCAATTTCGAGGAGATAAAAGAGCTACAATGGCAGGTTGAAGAGTTGATGGCAAAGGGCTATGTAAGGGAGAGCATGAGTCCTTATGCTGTTCCGGTGATTTTGGTTCCTAAGAAGGATGGGACTTGGAGGATGTGTGTCGATTGTCGTGCCATCAACAACATTACGGTAAACTATCGACATCCTATTCCTTGCTTAGATGATATGTTAGATGAACTACATGGTGCTAGTATGTTCTCTAAAATTTATTTGAAGAGTGGGTATCATCAAATAAGAATGAAAGAAGGTGATGAATGGAAAACTACGTTTAAAACAAAACATGGATTATATGAGTGGTTAGTGATGCCTTTTGGGTTGTCTAATGCACCAAGTACTTTTATGTGCTTGATGAACCATGTCTTGAGGGAATTCATTGGTGAATTTGTTGTTGTTTATTTTGATGATATTCTTATTTATAGCAAATGCCTGGATGATCATGTTGAGCACGTAAAATTAGTTTAAAATGTATTTCAAAAAGAGAAGCTATTTGCTAACTTTCAAAAGTGCCCTTTTTGCATAGATAAGATTGTATTTCTTGGTTTTGTTGTGAGTGCAACAGGTATACAAGTTGATGAGGATAAAATCCATGCGATCCAAGAATGGCCGAGTCCTACTAGTGTTGGAGTTGTTCGAATTTTTCATGGCCTTGCTAGTTTCTATAGAAGGTTTGTAAAAGATTTTAGTAGCATTGCCACTCATTGACGAAGATGATTAAGAAGAACGTGGGGTTCAAATGGGAGGAAAAGCAAGAACGGGCATTTCAGTTGCTCAAGGACAAATAGACCTATGCACCCGTACTTGCTTTGCCTGATTTGACTAAAACTTTTGAGATTGAATGTGATGCTTCAAGTTCGGGTATAGGTGCTGTTCTTATGCAAGGAGGAAGGCCAATTGCATATTTTAGCGAGAAACTAAGTGTGGCAGCTTTAAACTGCCCTACTTCTGACAAGGAGTTATATGCGTTGGTTCAAGCATTAGAGACATGGCAACACTACTTATGGCTAAAGGAATTTGTTATTCACACAGATCATGAGTCATTGAAGCATTTGAAGGGCCAACGTAGATTGAATAGAAGGCATGCACGATGGGTAGAATTCATTGAGACATTTCAATATGTCATCCGGTACAAGCAAGGCAAGGAGAATGTTGTGGAAATGCATTATCCTGCAGGTATGCTTTACTTTCCATTCTTGATGCAAAGGTTCTAGCTTTTGAACATATAAAAGATTTATATCCTTCTGATCATGATTTTGGTGATGTGTATCAATCTTGTAAGAAATTTACATTTGGAAAATACTTTAGACATGATGATTATCTATTCAAAGAAAACAAATTGTGTTTGTCTAATTATTCTGTGCCAGATTTGTTAGTGAGGGAATCACATGGAGGAGGATTAATGGGGCACATCGGTGTAGCTAAGACTCTTAGTGTTTTACAAGAACATTTTTATTGGCCACATATGAAACATGATGTAGAAAGGATTTGTGGTAGATGTGTCACTTGTAAGCAAGCTAAGTCAAGGATACAACCCCATGGTTTATACACACCATTGCCAATTCCTAGTGCGCCTTGGATTGATATTTCGATGGATTTTGTCTTAGGATTACCCCGGTCAAAACAAGGTAGGGATTCAATATTTGTTGTTGTGGATCGATTTTCGAAAATGGTACATTTTATTCCATGTCACAAAATTGATGATGCTCCAAATATAGCTGAATTTTTCTTTCATGAAATTGTGAGATTGCATGGTATGCCTAGAACTATCATTTCAGATTGGGATGCTAAGTTCTTGAGCTACTTTTGGAAAACCTTGTGGGGGTAAATTAGGAACTAAATTGTTGTTTTCTACTACATGTCACCCACAAACCGATGGTCAAACTAAAGTAGTTAATAAAACTTTATCTACTTTGTTGCGAGCTATAATTCAAAAAAATATCAAAACCTGGGAGGATTGTTTACCACATGTTGAATTTGCGTATAATCATGCTGTGCATTCTGCTATTCAGTTTTCACCCTTTGAGATTGTGTATGGTTTTAATCCATTAAATTCTTTAGACTTAATTCCTTTCCCTATGACTGAACGTGTAAATCTAGATGGAAAAAGCAAAGATGAATTTGTTAAACAGGTCCATGAGAAAGCAAGGCTCAACATCGAATGAAGAACAGAGCAATATGCAAAGCAAGCCAATAAAGGGCGACAGAAGGTTGTGTTCGAACCAGGAGATTGGGTTTGGTTTGCATTTATGAAAGGAAAGATTTCCTAAACAGCAGTGCTCCATGCTACTTCCACGAGGGGATGGTCCATTTCAAGTTCTTGAGCGTATCAATGACAATGCGTACAAGCTAGATTTACCAGGTGAGTACATGATAAGGTCCCCTTGCGTATATCCCGCAAGTGCACGGGTTTGTCGAAGTAATAATCCCGGGTGAGCGGGTATCGAATCCACAGGGAGTAGGGAATAAAAATACTTAATTAGATTCTTAGCTATGTGAAAGATCAATGATAATGAGTGTGACAATGATTCAATTCTCAACAGTAAAAGCAACAAGTAAGAGAGCAAAAGTAAAGAAGGGGGTAAGGCAATCGATAAAGATGGGGTACCCGGATATTGCTCCACCTAGGATAATTGTTTCAAGTACAAGAACCCTCTATTATGCTTCCTAATCAATGCAATGATGAGTCGTGGAAATCCTTAATTACATAGTCCCAAATCTAAGGTCAACTATGCCTAACTCTAAAAATGTCCCGGAGGAGAAATCGAACAATCTCAACACCTCGCACTCGCATAGAGTTGCAATGAGCTCTAGGGATTCCAAGTGATAAATCTCTTCCTAATTATAGACCTAACCCTTTGGTCCAGGTGGAAGGTTCCTAACCACAATTAAGCCTTAGATGCTAAGATCACCTCAACGCTTCACTCTGTTGCACGCGCAACTAAGCCCCAGCGGAAGTTCATCCCTTAGAACATTCACTCTATTATGGCCGCAAAGAACTCGAGGAACGGAGGTAGAATCTATCACGCCGGAGGGGAAAGGGGACACTCCTATACCTCTTGACTCACCCTCTCAACCCTCTCCAACCTAACTTTGTCTAACGCTCGTGGTGTGTCACTTACTCACAAGGTTAACAACAAGAACTCTCAACCCTAGTGTCACTCTAGGGGAAATATTCATACAATCAAGCATTCAAGGTTGGAACTCACAATAAACATCAATTTATTGAAAGAATAATAAAGATGTTCAAAAGAAACAAATACATCCTAGGGTTCATAATACCCGAGTACCCACTAAGGATTTAGCTCTCCATAGAGCTAAGTACAATCAAAGAAATAGAATGTAAAAGCAATGAATCCATAAAGAAACCCCCTCGATAGTCATGTCGATAGTCTTGTGGGAAGTCCTCTACTCGTCGTCCAAGGATTCCCTCGTCCAGTATAGGATACGCCTCGACGGAAGCTCCCTTACCAACCTTCTTCCTAAGGAATGACGATATCGGAGCCGTAGAACCTCTCCAAAACCTTGGCCAATACCCCTCATAACCCTAGTCGAAGCCCTCTCTCAAGTTGTGGAAAAGATGGAGAAAAGAATACCAAAATCGGGGCTAAATCGGTTTTAAATAGGGTTGAAATCGGGCGACTACACGGGCGTGGATAATTTCCACACGCCCGTGTGGGTTCTCTGCTTCTCTATTTTCTCGGCCGGCTGTGAACAGTGCTGCTACAGTATATTCTACAGTGCAGCTACCGTGCTCTGCTACAGTATTTGACCTGAATGGCTACCCAATTCCATACTTTCATCGGGGTAACCTAAACGGACACATGTTCACGTCGTGGATCACTTGCTTCTTCAATGGTGTACATGTTGGTGGAGCTCTTGTTCTATGTGCATAAGTCGGAATGCTCAAGTGTGACTGCCTTTGTGCCCCTCCAAATGGATGTGCCCACTCGAATACGAGGAGGTTGGCACACGCTCTAGCATCTCACACCTGACCTATGTCTTCGCGTTTGAACCTTAGCAAGATTTCCTCCAAAATTGGTGCATTATGATCCACATTAGCCTATTTCCTTCATACTCGGCTTCACACCCCTACCTGCATAAAAGTAAAATAAAAACACACATATTAGTGTAAAAACCCAAGAAAAGTAATGCTCAACATAAGGAAAGAATGCTTCATATTCATATCACACAAGCACTTATCAGTACAATGTTAGCGTCACATTTAATATTGCTAACCTATTTTTTTTTCTTCATGAAGGTGATGATTGGAGGGAAAATTCTATTCAAGAGGAGGGGAATGATAGAAACACGTCCAAAAATAAAAAGAAGGGTCATGATCCTCTTCAAGTCATAATTGGACTAATCACACAAGGTCGGGCTAAGAAATTCAAGGAGGCTCTTGCTGGATTAATTCAAGAGGTTCAACTCAAACAATACTATAAGCTCATCATCAATGAAGAATAAAGTTTCGTCCACATCATTAAAGCTATCATCAATTAGCTATTATAATTAAAACTGACGATCAATGCTTCTCATACTTCAATGCTTTGGAAAAGAAAAGTGGTTAATTTGTGATTGTCCCAAAGCATGCATGAGTATTTAATGTTTCTTGTTACAAAGCATGCATGAGTATTTAATGTTTCTTGTTTCTAAGCATGCATGAGTTTAATATTTGTTATAAGGAGTTTAATGCTTAATACTTCTTGTAATAGTCTATATAAGGGTTGAACTATGGAATGAAAAAGACTTTTGGCTAATTATTAAAAAGTGAGAGAAATCTCTTTGGTTCTTCGAAGAACTATCGAACTTATCAGGTTTGTCCTGTGGCGTTCATCTTGACTTATCAAACGGTCTCCCACTCCTGTTTGTGGCGTCCTCACTATACCAAGGGTCTTGCTTTTCTATAAGCAATGGGTCATGGTACTTCTCCCTTAAACATGAGGATAGAACGATCATTTGGGCTAATCTTGTTACAGGTTTCGTCAAGTTCTTGGCGCGGTTCGTATCATAAGCCTTTGCTTGTCCTCAAGCAAAATTAACTCGTTAAAGAATCTAAGAGGAAAATTGGAAGTGCTTGGCCTTAAGTTCACAAAAAATATGCAAGAGAAGCATTCTAGAAGTAAGGAAGATTTCAAACACCAAATGAGAAGGAACATTGTTCTAGATAAAAACTTAAATCAAGAAGAATGAAAATCCAACAGCGTGAATGTGTGTGTAAACTCACTCAGGTCAACCCAATGTCCATTCCTCGAAGTTCTTATTAAAGAGAAGTTATTTATAGACAAAAATAATAGGTAGTAGCTACACATGTCCTCTAAGGTAACCCTTTCCCAAGTGGTCTTCTAGGTCACACTTTCGAGGTGGTAGATTTTTCTACTGGGGGTAGTAGCTTTCGCTCATCATATTAGATAGCTCTTTCTCTCATTATGGCATAACTAGTATCCGACTTATGAGAGTAGCTTCATACTTCATAGGTGGTAGCTTTGTCCACCCCTTATGTACATGCAAACAACTTTCTCTCTTTTTTTTATTATTTTTTATTTTATTTAATTGTTTTTAATCTAGAAGAATGCTACTACAGCCCTTTAAGTACTGAACTAGAATTTGCACATGTTTAATCAGTGAGTAGTGCAACAAAAATGTAATCGGACAAAAATTCTAAGAAATTCAAATAAAACTAGAGCATGATGGCATTCAGGGTTCAAAATCCTAAACTTAAGAATACAACCCTTGCAACTAAGGTAAACCACAATTGGCTATAAGAGCAAGAACATGGAATGCATGAGTGTAATACATATGTAATGTAAATTTAGATGATGACAATAAACACAACATGTGTGAAGGTGGGAAATTGAAACAATACTCCCTTGAACTTTTAATGCAGAATTTACTAGAGTTGGATTCATTGGGAGTTGAGTTCCAATAGGTTGTGATGGTCACACAGCCATATGAAAATGCCACGTGGCCGTGTCTATGACTATTCCTCATTCACGAGACTAACAAGACCATCTGCATGAATACACAAGAGGGTTTAGTGAAGCTCAACAAAAACACAAAATAAACGAGTTTACAGAAGTAAAGAGATAAAGTACAAACTCGAAACATGCACAATATGGAAAGCAGTAAGATAGAACTTAGAGGGCAAAACCTTTCAAGTGAACAAGTCCAACAAAAAGAAAACACACTAAAAATATTAAAGAAAGTAAATAATCCAAGAGTAGGATGCCTCAAGTGTCAATGTCGTCTGCTGGTGCTGCGGGAGAAGTGGGTGGTACTCGCGGTGCGGATGATGAGATTGGAGAAGTGTCTCTCTCCATCGAAAGTATGGTCAATCACGCTATCATCTCCATATGATACTCCTCCATGCGAGCCAGCACCTCTGAGTGGTTAGCTGTTTGAGTCATGCGTATAGCTGTAAGGTCATCCTAAAGAACTCCCACAACACTTTCAAGCTTCTCTAAGTGATCATAGTCTGGAGGAGAAGGGTTTGCAAACATCGGAGATGTCTCCGTGGTGGCTGGTGGAGCCTCAGTCTCCATAAGTGCAGGTTGCGCGGATGACTCTGGTTGTGCCTCTTCATGCTCATCACTCTCTTCCTCAGAATCATCTAGAGAAATCACAACTAATACATACCTACCAGGAGTGGCTCTCTTCATAATGTCCATCATGCATAGGTTCTCCAAACCTAGTGGTGTAGGAATAATAATCTTCTCAATTCCTCAGATTGCCTCTAAAAGACCCTTCCCTCAGATGAGTCGTGTGATGTAAGGTCAGGAGAACAACACATGCATAGGCTCCCTAATGTCGTAGGTAGTTTGCTACAACATAACCCTAGTGGAGGAAGAAACTATGCACCATGGAGTAGAGGTAGAGAAGGTCCAATCTGCTCAAAGCACCAGTGCTGTCGCCTCGCCCATTCACCGATGTGCTAAGAACGGCTTGGATATACCTATGCACTGGGTGAGTGAGCAATGACGCCTTGGAAGAACCTGGCTCAAACTGACGTCCTCCACAAAATGCTCAAAAGACACAACTGGGAGTCACTCCACTTGGGAAATCGAATGGAAGTTGAGTATACTTCTTGGTATGAATATAGTTTATGTAATACGGGCCAAGTGCATCCAAGAAGTCACCTGCACTACAAAAAAGTTATTGTTTAAAAATGGAATATTCCAAATGGAACTTATTTCGTTTCTACTTGCAATCGATTAGCAACAGACAAACAATCGTTTTAAATATTAGCAATAGACAACCAATTTAAAATATTATTTATTTAAATATTAGAAATATCATTTCTTAGTCCATTTGTAATAGAAAGGGACTAGAAATGGATCTAAAAGTTAATATTTTATTAAAAATTATTAAATATTAGAAAATATCTATTACTAATCCGTTTCTAATAGAAATGAACTAGAAACAAATCTAAAAATTAATATTTTATTTAAATATTATTAAATATTAGAAAAGATCTGTTTCTTATAGAAAGGGACTAGAAACGGATATAAAATTAATATTTTAATTAAATATTACTAAATTTTAGAAAAGATCCGTTCCTAATAAGTTTCTAATAGAAAAAGACTAGAAACGAATCTAAAAATTAATATTTTTTCTAAGTATTATTAAATATTAAAAAAGATCCATTTATAATCTTTTTCTAAGAGAAAGGGACTAGAAATAAATATAAAAATTAATATTTTATTTCAATATTATCAAATATAAGAAAAGATCGGTTAATAATCAGTTTATAATAGAAAGGGACTAAAAACGGATCTAAAAATTAATATTTTATTTAAATATTATTGGATATTAGAAAATATCAATTTCTAATAAATTTCTAATAGAAAGGGACTAGAAACACATTTGAAAATTAATATTTTATTTATTTTCTATTGTGTTTCTAATAAAAAGGGATTAGAAATAGATTTAAAATTTAATATTTTATTTAAATATTATAAATATTGGAAAATATTTATTTCTAATCCTTTTCTGGTAGAAAGGGATTAGAAACAAATCTAAAAATTAATATTTTATTTAATAAATCAGAACATATTTTTGTAAAAATATAAAAAATAATCAATTTAACTAAATCAATCAAATTTTATTTGATTAATTTATCAATTAATTTGTTACATGCAGCTAAAATCGAACTCAAACCATTTTTAACAATCTAAACATTTGATTAAAACGTTTAGAAAGAATTCAAATATGGGGAAAAATAGTAGTACTTACGGTAAGTTTTTCAAAAGAAGAGGGACTAAAAAGTAATTTTATTATAATAATAAAAAAATAATTTTAATAAAATAATTAAAAAAAATTACATGCCCGTTGGGACTCGCTTGATTGTATAACTAAAGCAAACAAATGAACATAAATAATACAATGGGCAAAACAAAAACCCTGAGAATGTGATAATAATAGTATTACATTTATTGGTTGAGCCCCAATCCTAAGATCAAACCCTGCCGCCTCATGCTCTAACCCCAGTGATCCTCTCCCTCAGCGTCTCCTTCGGTGTCATCATAGCCGGTGAAGCCACGGCCGGCACCGATGATGACATCCCTCGCGGGCTTCTTCTCTATCGAGGCTTCTCATCGCCGATCGTTTGAGCATCTCATCGACGACAAGCTCGAAGCCCTTCGTGAAGAGAATGGCGAGCTCCGCATTGCTGAGAATGACTTCACCAAACTCTTTTCCAAAATCCCCATCAGTGGAGGTACACCTCGATTCATGCCTCCGATTTCAACTTTGCCCTTATCTTGCATCTCATTCTTTGTTCGATTCTGTGTATGAACAAACAAACCACTATCATTGAAAGCATTGTATTTCATGAGCATATAGTGCAACAATTTAGATTTGACATGTTTTAGTTTTAAATTTGGATTGATTGACGAGGAATATTGCTGAATTGCAGTATAAGGAACAAACAATCCATGGTTTCTTGATAAGTCAAGAGACTCTAATTGATTCATTGAACCAATCTTATCTATGATCTCTCCTCTTAAATGATTTCCAGATAGATTTAAGCCATGCAGTAGTTTAGATTTCCTAATTCACGAGGGATACAACCATATAGATCATTTTCTGAAAGATCAATGATTGACATAAAAGAACGTAAAGCATCATAGTCTAGAGTCAATCCTTTTGTAGTAATGGACACATCTCTATCATAACCGCCCATAGATAACTCATGTTTAGTATTTGATATCATGGAAGTGAACTTTCCAAAACTCTTGGGTATAACTCCGGACAAGTGGTTGTCGGAGATATCTAAAAAATAAAGAAAAGTATGTATTGATAATTATGGTGGTATATTTCCATCAAATTTATTTGATGGAAGTAAAAATAAAACCTGCAAATTTATCAAGCTTTCACTTAGGGAAGCTGGTATACTTCCCGTGAGCATATTACCAAAAGGTTCTCATGACTGGTGAAGCTTTTAGCTTGTCAAGAATGAGATGCAAATAAGAAAACTTATTTCTAGGAGGTAGATACAAAAGAATTTTTATTTATTTATATAAGATTTGATTGGTTGTTTAATTCTTTATCCCATTTGTTCAAAGATTGAGTTTGATTGGACTTTGTGAGATTTGGAAAATTAGCATGCTATTAAATTAGTGAATCTTTGGTTCAATGTTTTTAATGTCTTCCCAACTACCTCATTATGTTGCCTATAGGTAAGCTATTGCAAACCACAACATAATGATGACTTTGAATGTACACTATGCTTAAAGTTGTTGTATGAACCAGTTACCACTCCTTGTGGCCATTCTTTTTGCCGCACTTGTTTGCTTCAGTCTATTGACCATGGTGAGGTTTACTCGTCTTTGCTCTTTTTTTGTTAGTTGATGGTGTAGGATTAACTTATTGTATGATACGCGATCCTTGAATTACAAATAATAAGTACCCAATGTGTCGGACTATTCTATTCATCAGTGCTATAACATATCCTATTAGGTATTGCTCTCATACTTGTGATGGAAGTTGCCACATCCATAAATTTATTTTACCCCATGCACCTCTTCAGCATGATGTTCAAGACATTTTCTTTTTGACTGATTAGCTTGCAAGTTCAATTTTCATTAATGTTCTTGACAAATTATTAACTCTTTTAGAGTTTCGTGTTAGGTATCATTGTCATATTTATGGTAGAAGTTTTTGCATAAACTTTATTTTACCCAAGGAAACTCTTCATCATTATGTTTAATTTGCTGCCTTTTTTTCAATTGATTTGCTTATAATTTTGGCTTTGATTAGTGTTCTTGGCATCTTGACTTTTTTTTGGAGTTTCTTATTGAATTATTGTGTTCAACTCTTCAGTGTGATGTTGAATAACATTATATAGAAAATTTTCCAGAGGTGTATGCTGAAAAGAAATCTGAGCAAGAAAATTTGACTTATTTAGGTGTCGAATTGATGCCTCTGTTTGTCATGGATGTTGTTCTACCTTACCAAAAGTTGTCACTTAATATATTTGAACCTCGATACAGATTGATGGTGAGATGAAAAAGTATCCTGTTCTACTTGTTTATGTTGTTGTCTATATTGTCTTCATCTAAAACAAGGTTCTTTCTTCTTTGTTCTCAGAAATGTTGATGATCTAAGTAAGTAGAATTTCCTATGTTTGCATGCCCTACATCTTATGGTATTCATTAAATTTTTGTAGGTCAAAATTCCTTATTGATGATTTGGAATTTTAGTGGATTAAAGTTTATCATAACTATAAATTCTTCATACACTATATGGAGATTGGCTTAGGCTCTTAAAATTGATATATCATCTTAAGTTGTTTCTGTCAAGCATAACCTACTTTGTCTTTGACAAAGATTGGTCTGAGGATATAAGGCTCATTGCCTTGGAAGCTTTAGAAGATTGTTTTTGTTTTTGCACTATGCATGGTTCAGAAATAAAATAATTATCATCACCTTCTCCTGTTCAATTGCAATAGTGTTTAGATTCAGGCAAAGCAACCACATCATGGGGATGCACCTGCTACACTAAATTTTCATGAATACATAGGCAATGAGCCTTTCTAAGCACATCAAACATTAGAAGATTGTACATTTGTCATGCCAACTAGCTAGCACCTAGCCATCAACTGATTTGTTAGTCGATTTTCCTTGGTCTAGATATAATGTTTGAAATAATCAATGTAGGTGTCATGTTGCAAAGGTAGAGTGGGTTCAGGATATTCAACCATCAGGGCGGACTCAAGAAATAGAGGATGTAAGAGCTCAATGTGCTTTGCTCTTTATTTGAATTTTTGTGTGAATGTTATGTTGAAGTTCCATTACTTGCCTTTGTATCCGAAATGAAATTGGGAATACTAAAGGCTGCGTTTGAGGTTGGAGATCATATGGTTCTGCTATATAATTGAGTGTGCTTTATTGGTCTCTTAGTTCTCTATCTTATTTTTTCTAACTCTTAAACAATTGACATGGAAGTTTTCATATGTTAACATTTAAACTTATGTATTGAGCGTGAAGATCTATTTTACATCTTAAAAGAGGGAATTACTAATATAGCACTAAATGCAGATGTTTTGGTTTTTCTTCTAGTTCATAACTGTTGATCAGATAGTCAACACGGAGATATATCTTGCTGGACGTAAAATTTCAAATTTCTCCATTTCAATTTGCAAATAAACAAAAAATTTTGTAGTCTTGAAAAATTTGCATTCAGTTCATTATATTCATAACTTCTTGGCTCAATCTGTTCTTAGTATCAATTATTTCTATCTGATCAGAAATGAGAAAAACATATGATTGATATGCCTTTTTCTAATTTCTAACCTTTGGTCGTTGCAACAATTGGCTTGATTAGCAACTGGCTTGGCCCAATCTTGAATAAGGCGTACAAGAGAAGCTGCAAGTATTGGTAATGCACTTCATGAGATGGAAAGTCCTATCTTTAATTTAATCTTTGAGTCTGAATTCTTATAACTTTTGTGCATAATTATTCATATTATTCGTTTAAGAGGGACCTTGATATATGTTTACTATCATCAATTTCTCATAAAATTGCTATTAAGGGATGAAAAGAACATCTCTTTTGATATTTACTTTGAGGGTCATGTTCATCCACTCACAAGAGATATTGAACTTTCATCTTCCACATTATGCCAGCATCGATATTGGCCTTATTACCATCTGATCATGCCACACTTGTGCAAGCACGAAAGCTATTTTTGTTTATTTTACCTGATAAAATTTTGGTAAACGACCATTGTGCTTGCTATTATCTGGAATTCTCAGGTAGGAGGTCAAGACATCTGGAACTCCTTCAAGCTTAGGGGATGCCTAGACCACAAGATCCAAAGCGATTCAGTTGTTGGGTGTGAAAATATTCTTTATTATGGCATTCTCTATGTTTATATTCCATTTTTCTCCATGAATATCTGTGAGAGGGATTAAACATTCTAATTACTGCATTTATAGTAGCTCATCAACTTATTAAACTTGAGGCCAGTGGAGAGGCTGGAATTGCTATCTTTGAGAGACACTCAAGAGGTACACTCTTTGCCTTAATTGAGCAGCCATTTCTCTGTTCTTGCTTGCTTTACAATGTTCTTCACTATATGTCTTCATTTGCAGACAATATCTCATGGGTTAGTATTTCTAAGAGCCGAAGAAGAAAGTTGTAGACTCCAATAACAAGGCAAATACTCTTTTACTTATCTTTATACTCCCCAGTGTTCAAATATATAGCCATATTCATTCCTTATTTTTGGTGAAGAATATGTTCTTTCTATCTAGCTAACAAGATTGTCCAATCGTGGTTGTGTCATCTCTAATTGTAAGAACAACTTGAAATGCCAAAAATTACATTACAAAAATCATATATGTTTCTATAATTGGATGAATTTCCATTTATTCTTGTCTGGTTCATTGAGACTTATATTAAAGTTGAATTAACTTGTCAGATTCTTGTTGCCACTTCTGTGTTTGATTATGCAAGCAATTATCATCCTTAAGTTAGCTACTTTCTTTCCTTTGCATTAGTTAATTTTAAGATTGGCATCAAGTGAAAGATCAGATGAAACTTGAAAGGACTTGGTTACTAGCGGATGAAAACAACAAAAACTAACCAAAGGCTGGCAACTCTTTCTTTGATATTTTGATTGGTGAAAGGTTGATGGGGATATTAAAGATGGTTTGGATAAATAAAAATTAAAACATTATGAAAATGAGGAGAAAAGTAAAGAAGTTTAATGAATAAATGGTTGTTCTTTCATTTACTTGCATTTCTATTTGTTTTATTTTCTTGTTCTCTAGAAATTTTCATTTTAATATTTATTCATTTTCAAAGCCATATCCATTCTTGTTTCTTTTCTTTTATCAGTTTTCCCTCACTACAAACAAAACCAAGATTGAAGAGAAGTTAACTTCTTAAATTTAGTTTATTCTCATTTTTTGCTTTGTAGATTTGAAATTCATGAAAAGATTGAGAAAGGAAATTTCATTTATTTATTTATTTTGTGCATGTGGCTGAATGAAAGATAAGATCAAACAAACATATACAGGTTGATGCTTTTGCTAATATTTCTTTTGTTTTCAACTTTCTTGTAGGGTTTTCAACACCTCTATAGCAGTGCTAATGGTATAGATGAAGGCATGAACCCACTACTTTCACAGCAGTTGTAATGTATTTTCTCAACTTAGACAATACTCTTAAATTTTTATTTGAATATTAGATATTACATTGGAGATGGTTTCTAATTCTAAAATCATGTGCCTTCTCAAAATAAATTCCATGAACATCATCACTGTTCTATTATTTAACTTGTAACACAATCTGAATTGATCTTATTCATAGAATCTCCTGGCTTTCTTGACTTTCTTTATTTTACATTATCCTGTAAGATTTGATAAATTTGTTGATTCTATCATGTTATTGCCTTTTCTCTGTGCCCAGTCGTTGCATAGCCTTCCATTTGTTTACACAAAGAAAATCAAATCTTTTTATTTCTATCCTTGTGTAGAATCCTTTTCTTTTTTTGTTGCATGTTATTGTTCTGCTTTCACATAGTTTGACTTGTCACTTTCATGGCTTCTCTTTGCCATCTGCTTTATATATGTATACTTTTTTATTCTATACTATTTATGGCATAGAATTCTTATATTCTTGTAGCAACTTTGAAGCTTTGTATTGCCATTGGTTTTAAACAAAATGATGACATCATCATATATATATGTCACCAAGTAAATGTTTGCTCACTTCTTACATAAATTGTATATTTGTGTGCCTTAGTTTTAGTATCTTTATTTTGTTCTAATCTATTTAATGTAGGCATCTTCACAATATTGGAGTGTGCTTTAGCGTTGGGTAGAAGTCCAGGGCAGTGGAGACGGACTTTATCCTGTGAGCTTTGAAGTTGTTCTTGGAAAAAGTAGTCACATTTGTGGTTGTTACTTTAAACTATGCGTACTAGACATAAGAAGCTCTCAATCTTTTTGAAGTCTAACATTGTCCAGTTTCTATAGATGGTCTATACCAAATCTTATTGGTTAAATATGCTCAAGTTGATTACTTTTATTGATTACCATCATTTTCCTTTGCATATGTTTTTATTTTTTTAAAAATTTGGTTTCAGAAATACTATATTAGAGTATTAGACACGATTGTTGCCATTTTAATCATGGTTGTGAGATTTAATAATCATGGTTGTATCTTAAGTCACTAACACAAAAAAGTGTTGAGAGAAGTCATAGAATAGGGTGGAAACCATTACAACATGCCCTTTATCTTAGTTGAGAAATGAGAGAATTCTAGCTTGTTGATATGTATGCATTGGGGATGAGAAGTTGAGTTTTAAGTGTATTTGGATGACTGCATAATTATTATTTATCATTTTTAGGCACTACAGGTTGAGGTTAGAGATTTGTGTCAAACCCTTACTCAAGTCCAAGATCGTGAGGAGAGGCTTCAACAAAGTTTGCTTGAAAAGAAAGAGGAGATGGACCAATATCATGAGGAGATGATGTGTGGGAGTTTGACTTTTTCTTTACTTCGCTTATGTTTTGTCTCTTGAGTTTAACTTGTGTGCTTAAGTTCTTTGAATGTCCTATTATGTTAAAAAAAAAATAAAAATAAAAAAATAAAAAAAATTATTTGAGGTATTTAAGGAGGTTGAAAAGGTGGGAGAAAACCCTCAAGAAGGGGTAATTACAAGGCTCGAACCTTGTGAACAATAGGTGCTAAATGTGAGGGTTCACGGATGTGGTAGTTTGATCAATTTCATATTTATTTTTCTTATTTTTTAATGTGTTTTATTGATTAATTTTAATTTAGGAGTGTGCCTTAGAGTGTCCCGAGTCATTAGAATAAAAAATGAGGTCAATCGGACACCAAATGAGCAGTTTAGAGCCATTTTAGTGCAAGGTGTTTGTGGTGTACAGTGTCTATACGGGCTGGATAAAGCTCGGGATAAAAATCTAGAAACTTTGAGCTAACTCTTACGGGCTGGAAGGAGGCCGTATGGAGGCATATTTTTAGGGTTTGAAGCTATTTTAAGCCATTTTTACTTTATTCCTTCTACACACTTCCACAAACCCTTTATCCTCCAATTTTCTCCTCCTCTAGAACCTTTATCCCCTCTTCTCTAACCTATCATTCTTGCCTTGAATCAAGAGGAAAACTCAAAGATTTCTCCTTCATCTCTTGAGAATGAGCTTTTCCTTTGGGTTTTTGAGAAGTTTTGAGGTAAGGAAGTACTTCATTTGATCTTCTCCTCCTCTCTTTCTCTTTTGTGGGATTTCTTTGATATTATGGGTGGAGAATGATGGGTATTGTTTGGATTTAGAGAATAGAAGAACTATGGAGTTGTAAAACCATGATTTGGTGAGGAAATGAGAGAGATCTTGCACCTCTAGGGTTCGGGTTACTGTAGCACCGAACCAAGTTGAATTCCTTTTGTTCTTTTTGTTGATTTTGAGGATTTTAAAGGTTCCATTCTTGATATATAACCTTGTTAGAGTGCTTAGAAAACTCTAGAAGCAATTTAC
This sequence comes from Dioscorea cayenensis subsp. rotundata, assembly GCF_009730915.1. Lineage (NCBI taxonomy): Eukaryota > Viridiplantae > Streptophyta > Magnoliopsida > Dioscoreales > Dioscoreaceae > Dioscorea > Dioscorea cayenensis. The sequence goes on from NC_052486.1 coordinate 12,642,154, forward strand.
TCCTATTTTAAGCACATTTTCCTCCATTTTAATTGGTTGTATTGTTGTTGATGAATCTTGCTTTTGTTGGTTGTTTAACTACTTCTAGGAGGTGAAGCTTCAAGCAAAGGAAAAGAGATTATAGACAAGTAACATTGGATGGTATTAGCTCGCCATGTTTGTGAGTGGAATTTTATTAAATCATGGACTATATATCATGCATATATATATATATATATATTCGCCTTTGAATGACAAGCTTTCTATCTATAAAACTCTTGAGATGTTATTCATTGGATTTAGAAATCATGAGGATTTATGATTTGATTTCCTTCATGGTTTTTACTAAAGATCATAAATATATATATATATATATATATATGTTGTTGTTATGATTTGAAAACTATATGTTTTAGAAGATATGTTGAATTATGTATCCTTATAAAAGATAGATGTTCTTCCTATGATGACCAAAAGCTTTGGGTAAAACAAATTGAATCTTACCGTGATGATGGCATAATTGATTTGAGGTATATATATATGTGTTTTCAATGAATATTCTTGTGTGATGTTCTTAATAAAAATGTTTTCATTGAATGGTTATGAACAAGTTGTTGACTTTTGGAGTGAGATTGGCATATGTGAATACTTGTGATCTCTTGATGAGATTTATGCTTCCCTATTAATGAATATATTTAGCCTACGGTCCAGAATGATATTTATTGCTTTCATTCATGATTTGTGAACATAGTCCTGAAAAAGGACCCTTTTCATGGTGTGATGAATAATTGGATTTTATTATGCAAACACCCGTGGGGTCTTGAACATATCCATGGAAATGGTGGGCTACGGCCTTCATGTTCTTGACGGGGTGGTTTTGATGGTGACAGGGGGAAACCCCAGTACTTGCTGCAGTAAGGGTGTGGATGGTTTCCACGGGCTGACCTGTATAGAGGTGCCATGGAATACGGTCAAACCGGGTATGCCATTTCAGGTGGGAGCGTAGAACCCTGACTTGGATATAGTTGGGTTGTTCGGAGTCACCACACGAACTTCCCAACGGCCAACGCCAAGATACGCACATCTTGGTGGCTCATGACCTAACCGCGACCACGGTTAGCAAAGGAGGGTTTTTGAGGCTATCTAAGATATATATATGATTGTTTTAACTAAAGATTTATATGCTTCTGGATTATGAGTTACTAAACAAAAGAATGGATTTGGATTTCTTACTTGTATGGATTTCATGATGATTTAAAGAGTTTTATCAAGCATTTCATTGTTGTAAATTTTATTTCTTACTTTATACTTGACATTCAAAGTATATTGAATATTTTGAGGATTTGAAATATATTTTTGATATTTTAATTTAATATATTATGTATGAGATATAGCTCCATGTTTAGCCACTCACTGAGTAACCTAGTTACTCATCCACTCTTCATTCCCCCTCCCCCAGGTGACAGCACAGCAACGGGATAGGAGCGTGAAGTGCTTGGCAGAGTAGTTTGTATTATTTATGCTGTGTATGATACTTAAGCATTTTAGCATGTATTAGTAGGATCCACTAGTATGTTATAACTACATATTTTGTTTTACCTTCCTTGGACATTCGTATATGTGTGAATTTGGATTATATAATGTATGACAATTATATTCAGTGTTCGGGGGATGGTGTCCTTATGTTATGACCTTCTATGTTATGATTATCTATGTATCATATCTTGTATTATAGTGATGAGTATATGTAGGAATGGTTGTGCCTCTCAGATTGTTAAAATGTTTATTGCTATTATGGTGGTTCTGTATAGGAAACAAGTTAGCCTTATGGCAATCAAGGGTCGAGGCAGTGTTGGGCCTCTCTTGGGTTATCGTGGCGGTATGTGACATATGGGACCCAAGGAACGGGACGTGACATACTTTAGTGGTATCATAGCCCTGGTTTAGAGTTTAGGTGTAGATTTAGACACTATAATCTAGATCTAGAGTTAGTTTCTTGATTGGGACAAAAGCCTGACTCTTTGTCTTTGTTACTAGTGGATCCAAGAAGAGTCTTCATATATCATTGTTGCATATTATAGTTATTTCTAAAAGATGTCTTATGTTTTCATTTCATTAAGATGCCAGCACAACGTACACGCACTCGCCGTGAAAGAGTTAATTCCCCTGCTGTTGCTACGCCATGAGCTCAAAGAGGTGGAAGGCGAGGAGAACCAACCACGCCCCCTTCTCCATCGCCACCTAGGCAGGAAGCCAGTTCAAGGCATGATCCTGCAATGGAAACTTCTGTGCATGCCCCTGAGGTTCAGGGAGCTACTCATGTGCCTACTTCTGTTCCAACTCCTGAGGCATTAGAAGCCTTTAGGGCTCATTGGGCTACCAAGGGGAGGTAGCCTACCTACCAGGAGTACCAGGGCTTCTTAGATTATTGGAGGATTTTTGGGGGACAGTCTCAGACTGCCCCAGTCCTAACCCAGCACCTACCCCAGCACCTAAACCTACACCACCACAGGCCCCAGTAGTTCAGTCTACCCCAGGAGAGGCCAGTGGACCTAGTCAAGCCTTAGCTTTGTCCAAGCTGCTAAAAGAAGCCCGACAGCTTGGATCTGGTTCTTTTGATGGCACCAGTGATGCCATGATTGCTAAAGAATGGGTAAAGCGGGTAATTGCTACCTTTGATGACATGAGTTTAGGTGGTGAGATGAGACTCAGGGTTGCTACTAGGCTGTTGGAGGCAGAGCTCGAATTTGGTGGGAAAGTTTGAAGAGTAGATCATTTGCGCAAGTTACTTGGTCAGATTTTCTGCGTGAATTTGATGAAGAATATTACACCTGGTTTCACCGTGATCAGAAGAGGCATGAGTTTATGAGGCTGGTTCAGGGAAATAAGATATTTACAGAATATGAGATAGAATTGAAAGATTTGGCTAGTTTTGTTCCAGAGTTAGCACCTACTGAGGAAGTTCTCTGCTCTAAATTTGAAGTTGGTTTGAACTTGGGTATTAGAGAAAGAATGACATTTACAAGCAAGCAAAGCTTTAAGGAGGTGGTATAATCAGCTTTGAGGGCAGAGCAGCTGGTTAGAGAAGGCAAGAGAGTTCGAGAGAACATAGCTAAGAGAAGAAGCTTAGAGTCGGGACAGCCATCTAAGAAGAGCAGGAGTGAGGGTTCCTCTAAGGGCAATTCTGCTCTGGGCCCCACTAGACTCCCACTATCTCAGAGTGGTGATCAGCAGAGACTCACACGTTCTGACAGTGCTCCTAGTGTTAGAGGACCTAGAAGCTAGTAACAGGTGCAAGAATTGTGGAAAGTCGCATAAAGGGCAGTGTCAGGCACCTCGCAAGGGCTCCATTGCTGTCAAACTGGACATTTGAGGTCAGCATGTTCAGACTTGGGACGGGGTGGATCTGTACCATCATCTCTAGACCGTCCTACCCAGTTCAGAGGTTCCCAGCCAGTAGCATCTATCCCAGTTACTACCCAGTCAGGAGCTGCTAGCAACACTTCATAGCCAGGTGCCCAGCGACCTCAGACCAGAGCCCAGACCTGGGTGTTTGCCATGATAGAGGAAGAAGCTGAGTGTAGACCTAATGTGATCACAGGTACATTATCCATTTTTCAGCATGACTCTTATGCATTGATTGACTCTGGGTTAGAGGATGTCCCACAGATTGCTCTTATGCATTTTTCAGCCAAGGATTGATGATTTATTTGATCAATTGAAGGGAGCAAAGGTGTTCTCTAAGATTGATTTGTGATCAGGGTACCATCAGTTGAAGATTAAGTCAGAGGATGTCCCACAGATGGCTTTTCGGACTCGTTATGGCCATTATGAGTTTTTAGTGATGCCATTTGGTTTGACTAATACCCCTGCAGCTTTTATGGATTTGATGAACATGGTGTTCAGGCCTTATTTAGACAAGTTTGTCATTGTGTTTATTGATGATATTTTGGTCTATTCACCTTCAAACGAGGAGCATGCTCAGCATCTTAGCATTGTTTTGCAAACTCTCCGAGAGAAGCAATTATATGCTAAATTCTCCAAGTGTGAGTTTTGGCTCTGTGAAGTTGGATTTCTTGGACATGTGGTGTCAAGAGAAGGGATATTTGTGGATCCAAAGAAAGTTGAAGCCAATGTAAAGTGGGAAAGGCCGAAGAATGTTACCGAAGTTCGAAGTTTTCTTGTACTTGAGGGTTATTATAGGAGGCCGTATGGAGGCATATTTTTAGGGTTTGAAGCTATTTTAAGCCATTTTTACTTCATTCCTTCTACACACTTCCACAAACCCTTTATCCTCCAATTTTCTCCTCCTCTAGAACCATTATCCCCTCTTCTCTAACCTATCATTCTTGCCTTGAATCAAGAAGAAAACTCGAAGATTTCTCCTTCATCTCTTGAGAATGAGCTTTCCTTAGGGTTTTTGAGAAGTTTTGAGGTAAGGAAGTACTTCATTTGATCTTCTCCTCCTCTCTTTCTCTTTTGTGGGATTTCTTTGATATTATGGGTGGAGAATGATGGGTTTTGTTTGGATTTAGATAATAGAATAACTATGGAGTTGTAAAACCATGATTTGGTGAGGAAATGAGAGAGATCTTGCACCTCTAGGGTTCAGGTTAGTGTAGCACCGAACCAAGTTGAATTCCTTTTGTTCTTTTTGTTGATTTTGAGGATTTTAAAGGTTCCATTCTTGATAGATCACCTTGTTAGAGTGCTTAGAAAAATCTAGAAGCAATTTACTCCTATTTTAAGCACAAGCACATTTTCCTTCTTTTTAATTGGTTGTATTGTTGTTGATGAATCTTGCTTTTGTTGGTTGTTTAACTACTTCTAGGAGGTGAAGCTTCAAGCAAAGGAAAAGAGATTATAGACAAGTAACATTGGAGGGTGTTAGCTCGCCAAGTTTGTGAGTGGAATTTTATTAAATCATGGACTATATATCATGCATATATATATATATATATATATATATATATATATTGGCCTTTGAATGATAAGCTTTCTATCTATAAAACTCTTGAGATGTTATTCATTGGATTTGGAAATCATGAGGATTTATGATTTAATTTCTTTCATGGTTTTTACTAAAGATCATAAATATATATATATATATATATGTTGTTGTTATGATTTGAAAACTATATGTTTTAGAAGATATGTTGAATTATGTATCCTTATAAAAGATTGATGTTCTTCCTATGATGACCAAAAGCTTTGGGTAAAACAAATTGAATCTTACCGTGATGATGGCATAATTGATTTGAGGTATATATATATATATATGTGTGTTTTTCAATGAATATTCTTGTGTGATGTTCTTAATAAAAATGTTTTCATTGAATGGTTATGAACAAGTTGTTGACTTTTGGAGTGAGATTAGCATTTGTGAATACTTGTGATCTCTTGATTAGATTTATGCTTCCCTATTAATGAATATATTTAGCCTATGGTCCAGAATGATATTTATTGCTTTCATTCATGATTTGTGAACATAGCCCTGAATAAAGACTCTTTTCATGGTGTGATGAATAATTGGATTTTATTATACAAATACCTGTGGGGTCTTGAACTTATCCAAGGAAATGGTGGGCTACGGCCTTCATGTTCTTGACGGGGTGGTTTTGATGGTGACAGGGGGAAACCCCAGTACTTGCTGCAGTAAGGGTGTGGATGGTTTCCACGGGCTGACCTGTATAGAGGTGGCGTGGAATACTGTCAAACCGGTTATGCCATTTCAGGTGGGAGCGTAGAGCCCTGACTTGGATATAGTTGGGTTGTTCGGAGTCACCACACGAACTTCCCAACGGCCAACGCCAAGATAAGCCCATCTTGGTGGCTCCTAACCTAACCGCGGCCACGGTTAGCAAAGGAGGGTTTGAAATATGAGATATAGCTCCATGTTTAGCCACTCACTGAGTAACCTATTTACTCATCCCCTCTTCATTTCCCCCCCCCACAAGGTGACAGCATAGCAGCGGGATAGAAGCGTGAATTGCTTGGCAGAGTAGTTTGTATTATTTAAGCTGTGTACTTAAGCATTTTAGCATGTATTAGCAGGATCCACGAGCATGTTATAACCACATATTTTGTTATACTTTCCTTGGACATTCGTATATGTGTGAATTTGGATTATATAATGTATGACAGTTATACTCAGTGTTCGGGGGATGGTGTCCTTATGATATGACCTTCTATGTTATGATTATCTATGTATCATATCTTGTATTATAGTGATGAGTATATGTAGGAATGGTTGTGCCTATCGGATTGTTAAAATGTTTATTGCTATTATGGTGGTTCTGTACTGGAAACAAGTTAGCCTTACGACAATTAAGGGTCGAGGTAGTGTTGGGCCTCCCTTGGGTTGTCGTGGCGGTATGTCACATATGGGACCCACGGAACAGAACGTGACATGATGCGTCAAATGAAGGACATGAATGAAAAGAGGATTCTTTAGCAGTCGCAGTTTACCACACAGGACTCACAACCACTGATTGATGATAATGATGTTGACTTATAGTTGTATTTGTCATATACTTATTATTTGGTGTTGAACATATATACTTTAACATTTCTTTTTGTATGAATTGATGAATTTATCTTATTATTGGTATTCTAGGTTTTAAAAAAAATTTATGGATATAATTTGTATTTTATTTTATTTTTTACGTGAATGTTAGAAACGGATTAGAAACGGATTTATTTGTTTCACTATATTTTTTATTTTAAAAAATTTTAGAAATGGATTTGGAACAAAAAAATTTTGTTTCTAATAGGGTGTAACAAAAATTAAAATAAAAATTATTCCATTTGGAATCTGTTTCTAATTTTTGTAACGGTAACAATTTCATTTCAAATTGGTTTCTAAATTCAAAAACAAGATTACAACAGAATTTAGAAATGGATTAACAACATATATTATTCCATTTTAATTTTTCAAAAATTAAAAAAATATTGGTTCCTGTTTTCAATCTGTTTCTTAAGTTAGAAACGGAATTTTTTTCTGTTCTATTTAAATTGGAAACAAAGGTTTTTGAAACAGATAAATTCTATTTCAAAATTATTTCTAAATTTAATTAGCAACAGATTAGAAACAGAAAATGCTATTTCTAAACAGTAATTTTATTGTAGTGCTGGTATGTGATATTTGTGTTTTATAGACTTTTTTAGAGCTTCCCCTTATGAGTGGATGCTTTCAAATATTGCAAGCCAATGGTACAGATAGACGACACAAACCTTTATAGAAAATATAAAGAGACTTTATTGATGGCAGTTACTCAAGAAAGGGAAAAAAAACATTCTTCTAATTGCATTTGCAATCGTCGAGCAGGAAAGGTAGACACACTACAAGAGTTATGAGTTTTAGTAACAATTTTTTTTGTGTTACGTTATTATTTTATCACAAATATTAGGTTTTTTTTGTGACAAAAAGCTAACGGATACTATTATTTAAATTAATTATGATAACTTATGTTTTTGTTACTATTATAGTGATAATTGTGACAATTTAGTATTTGTCATAATTAAATTGTCACTATTAATATATTAATAGTCGCAAAATTTCTATTGTGTCCAGTGTTCATCACTAGAAACATATAAGATTTGGTGTCAAAAATTTCTTGATGACAATGATGTGTAATTGTAACAAGAAATATTGTCGTCACTATAATTTTCCATTTGTTGTGACGAAAGTGTTCTTTGTCATTCAACATATATATTTTGTTATTGCAGTTTTGTCACAAAAAAATCAACCATATAATGGCTACTATCTATTGTCACAAAAATTAAAGTATTTTAGTTATGTTAAAAATTTAATTAAAAGTATAGTTTGTATTAGTTGTGATATCTAATTATTATGTCACTGTTATAATTTCAATTGTGATAACTTAGTATTCATCACAATTATAGATCATATCTTTTGTGTCTAGAATTTTGGACCAAAAAAAAAAATCAAACACGTAGTGTCCAGTGAATTTGGTAATAAAAATATAAATTAACATATATAGTCTTTTATAATTTAATATATATAGTTGTAAAATTATATTCTTAATTAAATATTAAAAATTCTATTTTTCCTACCCAATCTCAATGGTTATGTACAGTTTTTTTGAGAAATTTATTAGATGTTTTAAATAATTATAGATAAAATTTAAAAGGTTTTAAAATTAAAATTTAACATAATTTTATCAAACAAAATTATTATTTATAAATATTTCAAAATAACCTATTAGATACTAAAAAGATTTGTTCTATTAAGCCAAAATATTAACCTATTCAAACATTTAAAGGAAACTATACCCAAATACTAAATCATCATCATCGCATTGGTGTAGACCTGTATCTATATTGCGAAGAAGAAAATTATATATATATATATATATATATATTCATCAATCATTTACCAAATAACCAATTATTTTCACATAAAAATACTAAAAATAACCATAAATTATTAAAAAAATAAAAATAGAGACCCGGGTTTCACCAATCTAGTTTTAATAAAGCAAATAAATTATTTTTGTACTACAATAATTAAGACATTTAGTAATGATTTTTTTTTTTCTGTAGCTATCTCTTATTTTGTCACAAATATGAAGTGTTTTGCTATAAAAAAAAAATGAATCAACACTATTGTTTAAGTTAACTGTGATGATTTTTTTTGTCACTAAAACTATTATAATTGTGATGATTTAGGATCTTTTACAATTACGTACGAAATATACTAATAGTGTTGTAATCACCACTGGTCATTTTATTTTTTTGTCATCACATTTTTTGTCTCAAAAATTAAACTATTTAATATCTTCTAAAGGTTGTTACAAAAAACAAGAAAAACATTGTAGTCTTAAAGGCCTTGCACGTTTATAGCTCAAATCAAAAGACTGTAAAAACGAATAAATGGAGTTTGTTTGACAAATTTTCGGGACCAAATTCAATATGTGTGTGTATACATTTTTTAAAAGAAAAAATATTTAAATTTTTAAAATATTTGTAAAAACATGAGGCAAGAATCAATGTACAAAAATATTCTCCAAATTTATTGTTTTGCAAGTTGTTATTGTTTACCTAATCCTCAAAAGTTATATTTTAAGGAGTAGAAAACAAGCTTTTAATTAAATCATACCTAGACTTTATCATATTAGAGAAAAAATTTTAAAATTAAAATTAAAATTAATAAGAGATTTAACAAATCTCACAAAACAAAATCTAGATAATATAAATTTTTTAAAAAAATAAATTTCAAAAAGATATATATCCTCAATGAACTTAACATATAAAAGAAAGAAACAAATATGGTGAAGCCTCAAGTAATTATGTGCCTATGGAGATCGATGGCAATAGTTTGGCTTATTTTGATTCAAAGAACCTAAATGTCTCAAACATCTCTACATGTAGAGATACATGTTATTGATGGTCACAAAGATTTGTTTTTTTTTCTTTTCTTACATTCACTTGCTTAGTTTATGCGATGGATAAGAGATAATTGCTGTTTTGCTTTATCTTTTTTAATTTCAAAATTAGCTTTATTGAATTTTCTTCAATGATGATTGTTTGTTAGTGTTTTATTTTTAGACACTTTGAATCTTAGGTTCCTAATAAGAATATGTTATTTATTTTTAAAACAACAAAACCGAAATGCAACGTGGAACTTGTCTCTTCTTAATTGAGAAGAAAAAATAGTATGAAAGATATAATTAAATTGGAATTTTAAAATTTTTAAAATTATTTCATTATATTCTTACTTTTATTAAATATGTAGAATAAACATTAAAAAGTGGGAATAACATTTAAGTAAAAAAAAAAAAGAGTCAAATTGTAGTAGAAGTTGAGGATGAAAAGCAAAAAAGAAGATTCAAATGCATAACTGAGTACTTCATTTCAAATTTAGGATAATTTTATAATCCATTTTCTTTCGAGAATAATTTTATAATTGTATTTTTGATATTAAAATTTCTAATTTTATATATTCGAAATAAGAATTTTGCATAATTTGGTGATATTTATTTATTTATTTTTTTTATAAAATATTAAATACTTTTATTTGCTTGTGTGATAATATTTTTGCTACTAAAAATTTATCTTTTGTGACAAAAGTATCTAAGATATAACTTTATATTTATCACAGATAAATTATCATATTAGTGACAAAAATTAGCATAACAATTGATAGCTGCATGTGTATTACTAATACTGAAAGTATTCTTTTTCATACATGATCATCTCGAGTTTTATCGCTAATACACGTGTTTTTGTGTTCTTTTGTGCATGAATGGTTGTGGAGCCAAATGTAGAGGAAGGAGGCCAAAGTAGATTGCAATTGCACTTTGTTAATGTAATCTTTGAGTGAACAAATGTAAAGACACAAGTTGTGCTTAAAAATACGTGAATGTGTGCCAACCTCCATGCGCTCAAACAATTACATGGTTTGGAGGCACAAAGATGGTCGATCATTTGAGTATTCAGACTTGTGCAGGTCTAGCAGAGATCTTCATCAATGTTACCCCTTATGAAAGAAGTGGCCGATCTCACGCGCATAAAGCGTGTGCCCGTTTATGTTGCCTCGATGAAAAAGTGTGGATTCGAGAGTGTTTTTGATGAATCTCTGTAGGAGGTTACTGCAGTAAATCAATGTAGTAATTCAATGTAGCGATTCATCGTTCTAGCGAAAGAAAAATTAGATTTCCTATGATTCACATGGGAGTGTGGGCGTGTGGAAATTCCACACGCCTGGTGTGTGTCTTTGATTCCGACCTTTTCTAAAGCAAAACTTGCATCGATTTGGGAATATTTTTCCATCTTTCCACTATCTTTTCCCCTACTTTGGAGAGGCCTAGAGCTAGGGTTTAAAGGGGGTTTGGCAAGCTTTTTGGAGTGCTTCTATGGCTATCTACACCGCGTTCCTTTGGAAGAGGGTTATTGGGGAAGCTTTTAAAGTCGGTCTTGGTCGGCGAGGTGTGCTCAGGCTTGACAAGGGAACCTTTGAAGAGGATGAGGGCTACTCGATAAGACAATTGACACGAATACCAAGGGGGTTTTACTTATCGATTGCATGTTTTTACTTTTTATTTTATTATTGATTATATCTTGCTTCATGGAGAGCTAAACCCCTAGTGGGTACTTGGACTTGTAAACCCTAGGATGTTATTGTTTCATTGACCTTTTATTATGCTTTCCTTAATTGATGTCTTTAATTAGTTCCAATCTTGAATGCTTGTTGAATGATTTCTCCCTTAGAGTGACAATAGGGTTGAGAGTTTACATTGGTAGTCCTTGTGGTGGTGACACACTATGAGGAATAGACAAAAAGAAAAGAGATTAGAGAGAGTCGAGAGGGTGAGTCGAGAGGTAGCGGACGTCCCATTTCCCTTCATTGTGATTAATCCTACCTCCGTGTTCCAAGAGTTTTTTATGGTCATAATAGAGTGAAGTTCTAAAAGAGAAACTCTGTTTGGGCTTAATTCTTGCGAGCAACGAGTGAAAGTGTTGAAATAATCCTCGGTCTTTGAGGGCTTAATTGTGACTAGGGGTCTTTCACCTAGGCCACAGAAGGTTAGACCTAATATTAGGAATAAGGTTTATCACTGGAATCCCTAGAGCTTCTTATGGCCATAGCGAGTGTGAGGTGTTGAGGCCGATTGATTTCTCCACGGGGCATCGAGTTAGGAGACATAATAATAGGTCTTGCACTTGAGCAATAATCCTAGGGGGAGCAATGTCCGAGTGTCCCACTTTCAATCGATTGCCTTTCTTCTCATTTTCTTATACCTCTCTTTCTTATTTTCTTTAGTTCTTTTCATATCGATTCTGTTCAGAATACTATTGATTCATCTTCACTTTAGTTAAATAGTAATCTTTGTGTTTTCGATCACTATTCCTAGTGGATTCGATTACCCACTCATCGGGGTATTATTAGTTTGACAAACCCGATGCGAGTTGCGGGTCACTACGCATAGAGTGTGTCAAGTTTTTTGGCGCCGTTCTTGGGGAATAGGAGTTTTAGAAACACTTTGCACTTTGCTATTTTAGCTATTAATCATTTACTCTGTTTCACACGTTCTTATTCTATCATCGTTCTTATTAGTTTTTCTTTCTTTTGTAGCAGCTCCAGGTTATGACCAAAGGGAACCCTTCGACATTGGTTGAAGGAGATCCTAAACTTGAACGAACACTTCGTAGAAGGCATAAAGAACCTGTGTAAGAACATAATCATTCAGTTGAAATAAAGGATGAAGGATATGAAAATATGGCTGAACAAGAGGGCCAAAGAAGAACTCTTTTCAGATTTTTGTAAGACCTACTATTCATGGGACACAATCGAGCATTGTGAGGGCCACCCAATGTAGCACCCAAAATTTTTGAGTTAAAAGTGGCCTTTATTCGAGATGGTTCAACAGGTCCCAACAATTTAACGGGTTAGCTGATGAAGACCCGAACAATCATATTGAGAACTTCCTTGAAGTGTGCGACATGTTGAAGATCAATAAGGTTTTTAATGATGAAATTCACTTGAGGGCTTTCCCATTCACTTTGAAAGGAAGGGCAAACAGCAGTGACTCCATTCATTGCCAAGAGCTTCCCATCACAACATGGAATAAAATGGTTGAAGCTTTCCTTGCAAGGTACTACCCTCCGGGAAAATCAGTAAAGCTTCGCACTGAGATATCTTCATTTGTTCAGATAGAGCTTGAAACTTTGTTTGAGACTTGGGAATGATTCAAGGACCTTTTGCGGAAGTGTCCACAACATGGGATCCCCGAGTGGATGATCATTAATACATTTTATAACGGGTTTAGCTCAAGCAACAAACAACTTCTAGATGTCGTCGCAGGAGATACAATGGGGAAAAAGACTCCCGAACAAGACTCCGGAAGCTACAATTGGAATGCTAAAGAAAGGAAGAAAGTGGCCGGACTCCATTAAATTGATGCGGTTACATCCTTGCCAGCCCAAGTGGAGGCATTGAGCAGGAAATTGGATACATTGACTTCACCAAGGGTAGCCACAATCAAAAGTTGTGATGGTTATGGGGGTACGCATCTGCCATCTGATTGTCCTATTTCGATTGCTACTTCAGCCCCAACAGAACAAGTAGACTTTTTGGGAATTCTGGGAAGAGGAAAAGGTAATCCTTATAGCAACACCTACAACCAAGCGTGGAGAAGCCATCCCAACTTTTCTTGGAATGACCAAGGGAAACAAAAGGCCATGGCACCACTAGGTTTTCAACAACAACAAGTCCCAAACATGGAGAATCGAGCTTCAGGCTTGGAAACCCGGATGACCTATTTAGAGAAAGCTTTGACAAGATTCGTCTAGTCATCAGAGACGAGGTTTCAATCGGTTGAAGCTACACTTCGCAACTACACCGCGTTATTGCACAATCTAGAAAATCAAGTGGGGCAAATTGTGAAGTCTCTATCAGAGAGACCACAAGGAATCTTGCCTAGTAACATCTAAACCAATCCGAGAGAATATGTGAAGGTGATCACTTTGATAAGTGGTCATAAGGTTGAGGGTAGGCTTCCCAGTGAGAAGACTTATGTGGAAGAACTCGAGGTCGTGGAGGTTGGTGAGAGAACTAAAGGAAAGGAGGTGGCACCCCCACCTTACAAGCCAAGAATCCCTTATCCTTCAAGGTTAAAGAACGACCAAAATAATGAACAATACAAGATGTTTTTGCAAAAGAATATGCCGAATAAGAAGAAAAACCCTGGAAGCTTTATTATTCCATGCAACATTGGTAATATGGGTGAAGAGATGGCATTGGCTGATTAGGGGGCTAGTATCAACGTCAAGCTGTACTTGTTTTTTTAGAAGCTAGGCTTGGGAGATCCTAGGCCCACTGGGATGACACTTCAATTGCCGGACCGAATGGTTAGACATCTAAGGGGCATTATCAAAGACGTACTTGTGAAGGTTGACAAGTATATATATTTCTTGTGGACTTTGTAGTGTTGGATATCGATGAGGATATAGATGTTCCTTTGATACTTTGAGGCCGTTCTTGTGCACTTCCAAGGCACTTATCGACATGGATAGTGGGGAGTTGACACTGAGGGTTAGAGACAACAAGTTGACATACCACCTCACCAAAGCCATGGACGGTGGGGACTTTGATGGTACTCTTTACTTTCTTGACACTACCGATAAACTAATAGATGAATATGTGCAGGAAATGTTGAATCCAAACCCATATGAAGGGGTGCTAGACCAAGAAGTGGAAAATGAAGAAGTCTTGATGTTTGGTCTAGAGGAAAAGGTATCATCTACCCCAGGGATCATGAAAAAGGTGCTCTAAAAGATGAAGCGAGAAAGGAGACACCACAAGAAACACCCCAAGGCTAATGGGGATGTACAAGAACGGAGTGAAGGTGACAAACCCTCTTTTGGTAACATGTTCAATAACTCCTCCTCTACCCTCAAAAGATTATGTTCATCATGCTTTCAAGTTATGGGTAAGAGGGAAACCTTCATCCATGAGCCCGCTTGAGGTAAGAAGAGGTACATCAATCTTAGTGACGTTAAACAAGCACTTCTTGGGAGGCTACCCAAGTCTTTACTGTTTTTCTAGTTTTTAGTTTAGAACTTACATGATTAAGCTTTTGAGTGTTGGTGTCTTGATCTTTTACATGCTATTGTTATGTTTTTCTTGTGGATCGTTGGTATTTTCATGTGCTTAATCGTGTGTTGCAAAGTTTTCTTGCTCGTTTGAGCATGTTTTTCATTATTCTCTAGGTTACTTGTGCATATTATAAGCAGGCTTTGAATAGGTGTAAATGTTCTAAAATTTTCTGCAAAGTTTGTGATTTTTTTTAAGTTATCCAGAGAAGACACACGTTCATATGGAATTTCCACACGGGCGTGTAATTTCATTCAGAGCTTATCTCGAGAGGACACAGGGGCATGTGTCTGCCCTTGTGAAGGACCTTGTGACGATCACACGCCCGTGGGTAATTTCCACACAGGCGTGTGTTTCTCTGCAGATATTCAGAGCCCTATCCTGAGAAGACACAGGGGCATGTGTCTACTCCTATGTCTGACCTTGTGCATTACTCACGGGCATGGTGATTTCTTACAGAGAAGACCTCGTCATCCTGAGAAGACACAGGAGTGTGTGAATGCCCCTGTGAGTGGCCCTGTGGAGATCTACGCCTGTGTGGGATTTCCACACGGGCTTGTGAAACACTTATACAAATTTTTCATGTGGACAGAGGGGCCATAAAGGCGTGTGTGTGCCCCTGTGGGTTGGGCACACGGGCGTGGGGAATTTCCACACGCCCGTGTAGTTTCATTCAGAGCAGAAAGTATGTTATTGATTGATTGCCCGCAAGTGTACGGGGTTGCCAAAAAATACCTTATACAAAAGCCCAAGGATCATATTCCACGGGGCTAAGGAGCTCCTATTACTCCTCCATCACTTACTTTCTAACCTTACCACTTAAGCATGGTATACTACTCTAATACATGCAAGAATGTAAATAAAACACAAGTATAACAATTCCAAGGCATGCAAGAAAATAAAAAGAGCAATGATGATAAGAATAGGCATAGGGATGAGGATTCCCAAGAGGGGTCATGATGATGTATGGATACATAAGAATAAAATAGCAAGGGTGATTTAAACCGACGGACCTCAACAATAGTTCAACCCCAATTTCTCGGCGGTTAAACCCTAATCCCATACAAATGATGATAAGGATCTCTCCCTAATCATATTCCTACGATTGCATTAAGTACATGGAGATCACGCAATAAGGATGCACTTAACCTAAGTTTGTCCTCATGGTTCGGAGTGGCTACCTACATGCAATTTCTAGGTATGTTGGTCAAAGATTACCCCTTTTAGCTCATTATCGATCTAGTATACGCGAGTAGGTCACATCTACATGTATAACTCAAACAAGAACTAAGGATCTCTCCAACTAATAGTTCCAGGCGTGAAACACAATGAGCTAAACCATAAATCACACCAATGCATTCCAAATACAAGTGTAGCATCTAAAATACATGATGAACCCCCCAAGGTTCACCTACATCCAGTGGCCTTGGGGGTCTAGTGTTCCATCATACAAACAAGTATCTCAAACTCAACAAAATTAAGAAGTAAATGCATAAATGACACTCCCTAGTCCGAATGATGATGAGGATGGAGAATGCCGGCCGAATGATGATTCCTCTAACCCAAGGAAGGCCGAATGCTCCTCCTCCTTTGATGATGAAGCTCTCCCCTTGAAGTTCAAGCTCTTGATCTCTCCAAGCCTCAAGCCAAAACACTCCCAAGAATGATGTCTTCGTTCTGCTTTTCTCTCCCAAGTAATGGCTGCCAAGAGTACCGTGACCTGGTTTTCTTCTCTTTTTCACCCAAATTGTATCTTCGTGTCTTCCGTGGCGTTTTCGTGCCCTGCAAAGCAAATAACACACAATTAAGCACAAAACGGGCATCAATTCTTATAAAAATACATGCTAGATATATCAAATATATACACTAAAATACGTACATTTAGACACTTATCAAATATCCCCACACCTAAGCGTTTGCTTGCCCCCAAGTAAACAAATCATGAAGAACAAAGGAAATTATAAGTGGCTAAATGTATTACCTCCGGCTCAAATAAATTCAAGACTTTACAAGCATCGGAAAATGATAAGTAGATAATGAGTTACAACCATTAAGCACAACAAAAAGATCCTGTCTCATCTCTTATATGTCTGTGCCATGTGTGTGAACCTAGTATTTCATCTGCCCTGAATTGGTCTAGCCTACCGGCATCAATCAGTATAGCTCTAGATGGTAATCACTCCACATGTAAGAGTACTCAGTCTTAAAATGCTAAGTGCTACTCCAATGAACAAGTAAGATCCTTATAAGTCCTAAACTTGAACTAACTACCACTTTTCTTCTCAAAACCTCTAGTAGGTAGCCAAAAAATCACTAGTGTTTTTATATTCATTTCATTTCATTTTTTTTCTTTCTTTTTCGAGTCCGACTGCCATAGATTGCACCAAAAATGTTTCTGGAGAGTGCACATGCTGGTTAGGCACAAGAGCCACCCAACTACTCGATTACAGTCTACATAGATGCATTCATGCTTCATTAGCAGAGGAATACTAACATAGACTCATTTTTCTCTTTTCATTTATTCTTTTTTTTTCATCATTTTCTTTTTTACATTCAACCTAGATCATGTCTTTAGACTACTCTACATGCTACAAAACTAGGGCTAGCTCAACAAGACTTAGAAGTTCTTAAGAGTTTATTGAAAGAAAGAACTTAGAATTCTAAGGTGGAGTACTCAAAGTTGTGTGTTAAGCAATCAAGAGAGATAGAGTAGTCATGTTGGCTATTCCCAGGGCATCAACACAAGATTCAGTGCACAAGACAATACTAGAGGTGAAACATGATTCAATAGAGTACAACAACAAATATGTAACTCAAATCAATCATTAATCCATGCTATAAAAGTCTTACAATAATGAACAAGCCATCATGAGTAACACTAGCATGCAAACAATAACCCTAATAGATACAATATACCCATCCCCCACCTAGTGTTGTACATTGTCCCCAATGTACACTAATCATGAAAAGCATGGTGATATTTGCAATGAAGACAATAGAGGAGGGTGGAACAAACTTCCCTGGTTAATCTTGTGGACATAGCAAGGAGTGACCCAAACAAAAGGTGTTGCAAGCTTTTCATGTCGGGTCCGCCTTCAATGGAATATTGAGAGGCTCACCAAGCTCCCTTAATGCCCTGCAAGGCATAAAGGAGCATCATCATTCCAAACAAAAATTAAGATTGCAATAATAAATACTAGAGAGTAGTCAAAACACACAAACATACTAGATAAAAGGAAGCAAAGTTCTACACAAGGTTGGTAGTGCATCCCCTTCCCAACTTATTACAACCAAACAAACACACTTGCATCAAAAGTAAAGCAAAGAAATAAACTAAAGAAGTAAAGCAAATGTCCATGCTCAAATGTCCAACTAGTCATCACAAGATATTGAGGATGTGATTCTCTTGGTGTGCTTCCAAATTTCTCAAAACCTCCAAAGTAAGTTGGTGAAAGGTAGGATCATCAATTGATAATAAATTCACCAAAAACTATGTGAAAGTAATTCCTTGAATTGTTCATGCGTCCCAAATATTTCCAAAATACCCCATTCTATGTGATGAAGTGTGCCACATGGTTTGGTCTTCGAAACTTCACACTTCTCCTTATGATTAGCATGCTTAAAGTGGGGTTCTTCGGGGTTGCCATTGTGTTTCTTGGACGTTTGGAGGCAAATTTCTTGACATGTGGCATTCCTACATCAATAATAATCCAAATAAGAATGAAAGGAATCCAAGAGAATGCATAATGTGGCATGAAAATGGAAAAAACATGAAGAAATTGAAGTGAATAGGATCCATATGGCATATGGAGCCCGTATGGATACTATTCAATTTGCAAGAGTTTCCTCTCATCATGAATTCGAAAAATATTGTACATAAATTTGAGATAATTCAAAGACATGATGCTCATGCCACACAATATAAGCTAAAAGCTTGAAACAATCCACACAAAAGCTCAAGAAAGCAAGAAGAAAAGATATAAAAAATCTCATCACAACAAGCTTCTTACCATCAAAAATTTGAAAACACTTGAGTAGAGCTTGAAGACAAACACTAGATCAACTTCCCAAGGAGATGTGGAGATGATTTAGAACAATATTTAGTGAGATCCGGCCATGGAAAGATGAATAATAGATGCTAGGGCTCTGTTGGAGAAGAAGAAGAATGAGGAGAGAGAGAAATTGGCAACATTTACATGAAAAATAAGGCTCCATACGGCCTCAATGAGCAGCTCATTGAGGCCGTATGCGCTAGTGTAAAGTTGCTGGAATTTCTTGATGGCCTCAATGAGCAGCTCATTGAGGCCACATAGGTTAGTTCAAAGTTTCTAGATGGTATTGATGGCGTCAATGAGCAGCTCATTGAGGCCGTATAGGCTAGTTCAAACTTTCTGAATTTTCTTCATGGCCTCAATGAGCAACTCATTGAGGCCGTATGACTTTAAAAACATAAGCTAAGGCTTTGGTTGCTTCTTCAAACACATGGCCATGTTTACAAAGTGTTCTAAGATCATCTCCACCATGAAATAATGGTTCAAAATTTCGATCTAAAACATTAAATGATAGCCCAAACAAGTCCCACTCCACAATAAAATCAAGTAAACAACCACATGGACAATGATCAAGATAAACAAAGTGATGAGAGAATGGACTTATTCAAATTAACAACTCTAACAAAATACAAAAAATAACAAGAACATGAACACAAAGAACACACAAATATGAAAATAAACCCCCGAATGCTTGGGTTGCCTCCCAAGAAGCGCTTGTTTAACGTCATGAGCCTAACGTACCTTTTCACTTACCTCATGGGGGTTCGAATAATTTGAAATTTCCCTCGTTCATCTTCAAATTATTGGTGTTTCTTCCCAGTAAATTCAAGGACATCAATGAGTAAACTTCACATTTTTCATGAGTGAAAGGAGATGGAGATTGTACCTTTTTTTTTTGAGGTGTTGGATGGGAGTGAATGATACCTTTCTTCTTCTTTCCCCGGACCTCCTTCCAAATTTTTTTCAACATTGAATCTTTCTTTTCTTTTTCTTTGGCATTGGTACACATAACCTTCTCCTTTGGTTTCTTCCAATTAGGACTTGAAAGAGGAGAGTGAGGTTCTTCTTGATCTTTATTTCCTAGCTCTCCCAAGTAGTCATCCAATGGGTTTAATGATAGCACCTCCTGCGCACAATCAGAAATTAAAAGTTTAGTTTCATCAACAAAATAAAGCATGTCATCATGGTCTAAAAAGTGTTTCATGGCCGCCGATAGCGTGTACACTGCTTCTTCCTTACCAACTCTTAATGTTAATTTTCCTCTTTTAAGGTCAATTAGGGCACCGAAGATAGTGAGGAATGGCCGACCAAGAATCAATGCTGTCTCCACATCTTCATCAATATCCATGATGACAAAATCCACAGGAAACACAAATTTGTCCACCCGGACAATCACATCTTCTACAATCCCATGAGGCTTGTTGTTGATCGATCCGCCAATTGTAAAATCATTCTCGTGGGTCTAAGTTCATCAAGACCAAGCTTCACATACATGGTATAGGACATAACATTAATGCTTTCCCCAGAGTCCGCTAGTGCATTTTCTTGAACTCCATCCTCAAGTAAACATGGAATTATGAAGCTTCCCGGATCTTTCAATTTTTGTGGGAGCTGCTTCTCCAAAATGGCCGAGCAATTTCCCGTGAGTGCAACTGTGCCCTCTTCTTCCAATTTTCTCTTGTTTGTTAGTAATTCCTTCAAAAACTTGGCATACTTGGGCATTTGAATTAAAGCTTCCACAATTGGGATGTTTATGTGGAGTTGCTTGAAGATGTTGATAAATTTTCTGAATTGAGCATACTCCTTATCTTGCTTCAATCTAGCCGGATAGGGAATTGGAGGTTTGTATTCAGACCGCTTTGATGAACCTTTTTTTGGACTTTCCTTATCTTCACTTTGCTTGTTTTTCTCGATAACTTTCTCCACTATGTTAGGGTCTTCCACTTCGGCTACCCTAGTCTCCTTGACACTTGGGTCCACTATGACCCTTGTCTCAACCTGTTTCCCGCTTCTAAGGGAAATGGCCTTCAAGTGCTCTCTTGGGTTCTTGTCAGTGTTGCTAGGAAGACTGCCTGAAGGTCGCTCAGAATTTGCTTTAGCAAGCTGCCCCACTTGGTGCTCGAGGGACTGTACAGAAGCTTGAAGGTTTTGCAAAATAGAGCTAATTTCATTAAACTGTCTGCCATGTTGAGCAAGCTGAGCATTCACCTTACTGAACTGAGTATCCATACTGAACTGAGTATCCAAACTACTGGTTATACTATTGAATCTTGATTTAGTGTTAATCATGAATTTGGCAAGTATATCTTCAGTAGTGAACCTCTTCTTTAGCACTAGTTGTTACATTTGGGGACCTTGTGGAGGTGGTGCAGCTTTTTATTGTTACCCTTGATTCCATGAAACGTTTGGGTGCTATTTCCACCCCGAAATATAAGTTGAGCTGTAAGGATTCCCTTGTTGCCTTTGTCCCCTAATATAACAAACATTCTCAATTGGGGTGATGGAGGAACTAGAAATAGGACATTGGACGACTCTATGCCCTCCATGATAAGTGCTTGCGCATTATGAATGCGAAGCGTTCATTCCTTATGTTGAGCATTACTTTTCTTAGGTTTTTACATTAATATGTGTGTTTTTATGTTACTTTTACGCAGGTAGGGCTGTGAGGCCGAGTATGAAGGAAATAAGCCAATGTGGATCATAATGCACTTATTTTGGAGGAGATCTTGCTAAAGTTCAATACGCGAAGACATAGGACAGGTGTGAGATGCTAGAGTATGTGCCAACCTTCTCGCATTCGAGTGAGCACATCCATTTGGAGGGGCACAAAGGCAGTCACACTCGAGCATTCCGACCTATGCATATAAGAACAAGAGCTCCACCAACATGTATATCATTGAAGAAGCTAGTGATTCAAGATGTTAACGTGTGCCCGTTTGCGTTACCCCGAGGAAAGTATGGAACTGGGAAGTTATTCAGGTCGAAGGCTGTAGCAGAGCACTGTAGCAATAATATAACAATTACTGTAGCAGCACTGTTCACAGCCGGCCGAGAAATCAGAGAAACAGAGAATCTACACGGGCGTGTGGAAATTATCCACGCCCGTGTGGAAATTCCGCACGGGCGCGTGTAGCGTCCACGCCCATGGAGTTGCCCGATTCCAGCCCTATTTAAAGCTGATTCAGCCCCGATTTTGATATTCTTTTCTCCATCTTTTCCCCAACTTGAGAGAGGGCTTCGGCTAGGATTTTGAGGGGTATTGGCCAAGGTTTTGGAGAGGTTCTACGGCTCTGACATCGTCATTCCAGAGGAAGAAGGTTGGTAGGGGAGCTTCGGTCGAGGCGTATCCTATACCGGACGAGGGAATCCTTGGACGACGAGTAGAGGACTCTCCGCAAGACCATCAACACGACAATCGAGGGGGTTTCTTTGATTGTACTTAGCTCCATGGAGAGCTAAACCCCTAGTGTGTACTTCAGTGATTGTGAACCCTAGGATGTATTCGTTTCTTTGAACTTCTTTATTATGCTTTCAATAAATTGATGTTTATTGTGAGTTCCAACCTTGAATGCTTGATTGTATGAACATTTCCCCTAGAGTGACACTAGGATTAAGAGTTCTTGTTGGTAACCTTGTGAGTGAGTGACACACCACGAGCGTTAGACAAATCTAGGTTGGAGAGGGTTGAGAGGGTGAGTCGAGAGGTACAGGAGCGTCCCCTTTCCGCTCCGACGTGATAGATTCTACCTCCGTTCCTTGAGTTCTTTGCGGCCATAATAGAGTGAATGGTCTAAGGGATGAACCTCCGCTGGGGCCTAGTTGCGCGTGCAATGGAGTGAAGCGTTGAGGGGATCTTAGTATCTATGGCTTAATTGTGGCTAGGGACCTTCCGCCTGGACCAAAGGGTTAGGTCTATAATTAGGAAGCGATTTATCACTTGGAATCCCTAGAGCACATTGCAACTTTGGGACATGAATTGAGTTAGGCATAGTTGACCTTAGATTTGGGACTATGTATGTAAGGATCTCTACGACTCACCATTGCATTTATTACAAAGCATAATAGAGAGTTCTTGCACTTGAAACGATTTTTTCTAGGTGAAGCATCATCCGTGTACCCCATCTTTATCGATTGCCTTGCCTCCTGCTTACTTTTACTCTCTTACTTGTTGCTTTTAATTGTTGAGAATTGAATCATTATCACACTTATCATTGTTGATACTCCACATAGCTAAGAATCGAATTAAGTGTCTTTACTCCCTACTTCCTGTGGATTTGACCCCGCTCACCCGGGATTATTACTTCGACAAACCTGTGCACTTGCGGGATATACGCAAGGGGACCTTGTCAAGTTTTTGGCGCCGTTGCCGGGGAGCTAGACGTTTAGAGATACTTTGCACTTTGTTTTCTTAGCTATTTCACCACACATTCTAATTCATATTTTCTTATTCTATCATTGCTCTAATTTTTCCTTATTTCTTTTTGTTGCAGAAAATGATCAACATGTTTGAATCATTTGACACTATCATGAGGATGGTTGAACACGTAGAGCAGAAAGTTTCTAACAGTTGCATGGAATGACATATCGTGTTATTCTTACCATGGACAATGTACAACTCAACAACCATTAGAAGAATCGGTTGAAGAGTACATCACCAGGATTCAAGGGAAAAGCTGTGAATTAGATAATGTGATAAAGTAGTTTAAGGAATCCACTTCAGTGTCAATGAGTGACCAGTTCGAGGAGAGTGTAGAAAGAATCCTTGCTAGGTTTGATTCTTCCTATCAAGATCAGAAGCAAGAACTCTTTTCAGTTGGAGTTGCTATTTCAAATTTGGAATTCTGTGGAATGGACACGTTGATATCCAGTGCAGATTGTAAAGAAATAGATTTCCAGGTGGAAAAGGAAGAGAGTAACTGTGAACATGAGGCGAATGATTTCGAGGAGATTGATAAATTGAAGGAGGGTAGCTTGCGGCCGTCAATTGTCGAACCACCATAACTTGAGCTTAAGACTCTTCCAGCACATTTGGAATATGCATTCCTAATGGAGGACTCTAAACTCTCCGTAATCATGGCATCGAACTTATCTGCAGAACAAAAGGATAAGCTTGTTAGCATGTTGAAAAAGCACAAATCAGCTATCGCATGGAAGATCTCCGACATTAAGGGTATAAATCCATCATTCTGCACTCATAAGATCCTAATGGAGGATGACTATAAATCTGTGATCCAACCTCAGCGAAGATTGAACCCGAATATGAAGGAGGTTGTTAAGGCGAAGGTAATAAAACTTTTGGATGCAGGAATTATCTACCCTATATCCGACAGCAAGTGGGTGAGTCCGACCCAAGTTGTCCAGAAAAAAGGAGGAATAACAGTAGTGAGGAATGAAAAGAATGCGTTAATCCCCACGAGGACAGTTACTGGTTGGCGAGTCTACATTGATTATAGAAGACTAAATGACGTCACTCGGAAAGATCACTTTCCTTTGCCATTCATTGACCAAATGTTGGAGCGACTAGCGGGGCATCATTTCTACTGTTTCCTTGATGGCATGTCAGAATACTTTCAAATTCCGATAGCCCCAGAAGATCAGGAGAAAACCAGATTTACTTGCCCTTATGGAACATTTGCTTATAGAAGAATGCCTTTCGGGTTGTGTAATGCCGCTGCAACATTTCAGCGCTGCATGATGGCAATTTTTGATGACTTTCTCGAAGATATTATGGAAGTTTTCATGGATGATTTTTCAGTGTTCGGGGACTCTTTCGATGCTTGCTTAAACAATTTGGAAAGAGTATTAGTGAGATGTGAAGAGACAAATCTTGTACTTAACTGGGAGAAATGTCATTTTATGGTAAAAGAAGGCATTGTCCTTGGACATAAGATTTCTCAGGCAGGTGTGGAGATGGATAAGGCGAAGATTGAGATAATTGACAAGCTTCCACCACCTACGAATATAAAAGGGATCCGCAGTTTCTTGGGTCATGCAGGTTTTTACAGAAGATTTATTAAGGACTTTTCAAAAATCTCCCAACCGTTGACCAAACTTCTAGAGAAGGATACCCCTTTTGACTTCAGAAACGACTGTCTGAATGCATTCAATGTATTGAAAGAGAAGTTAGTGCAAGAACCAATCTTAACAACGCCAAAGTGGGATGAGCCATTCGAAGTAATGTGTGATGCTAGTGATTATGCAGTGGGAGCGGTTTTGGGTCAGAGAAGAAATAAGAAATTTCAACCGATCTATTACGCTAGCAAGACTCTCACAAGTGCACAAGAGAATTACACCACTACTGAAAAGGAACTATTAGCAGTAGTGTATGCTTTTGATAAATTCAAACCATATCTCATCCTATCTAATGTCACCATATTCACAGATCATTCTGCACTCCGCTATCTCATGAACAAGGCAGATGCGAAGCCAATATTGATTCTGTGGATATTGTTGTTGTAAGAATTCGACATGGAAATCAAAGATAAAAAGGGGACAGAGAATGTGGTTGCTGATCATTTGTCGAGATTAGAGGATTGTGAGGGGCAAGAACCGGCAAGCAAGGAAGTTAATGATTTCTTCCCTGAAGAACATCTGTATGCGGTACAGGAATCAAAATCAAAAGATACCCCATGGTTTGCGGATTTTGCAAACTATCTGTCCGGAAAGGTATTGAAGCAAGGCTTAAGCTTTCAACAGAAGAAGAAATTTTTCAGTGACCTTAAGAATTTTTTCTGGGATGATCCGTACCTATTCCATATTTGTGCAGATCAGGTGGTGCGAAGGTGTGTTTCTAGGGAGGAAGGATGGAACATCATTGCGCATTGTCACTCAGGCCCAGTGGGGGGGCACTATGCGTCAAGTCGAACTGCAGAGAAGATTCTAGCTGCTGGGTTCTACTGGCCGACTTTATTCCAAGATGTTCATCAATTCGTTTTACGATGTGATAGTTGTCAAAGGGTTGGAAACTTATCACGAAGGGATGAGATGCCTCAAATTCCTATGCAATTTTGCGAGGTGTTTGATGTATGGGGAATTGATTTCATGGGACCATTTCCAAAGTCCAATGGCAATCAATACATTATAGTAGCAGTTGACTATGTTTCCAAGTGGGTGGAAGCCCAAGCTCTTCCAACTAATGATGCAAGAACTGTGGTGAAATTTCTTAAGAAGTTATTCGCTCGTTTCGGAACTCCAAGAATTATCATTAGCGATCGGGGAACACATTTTTGTAATACACAACTGGCGAAAGTGTTAAAGCGTTATGGGGTTCATCATCATCTTGCAACACCTTACCATCCGCAAACTAGTGGGCAAGTGGAGGTTACAAATAGAGAGCTCAAGAGAATCTTAACTAAAACAGTGGAACAAGGTAAACGAGATTGGTCTGAAAGGTTGGACGACACGCTTTGGGCTCATAGAACTGCATACAAATGCCAATAGGGACCACTCTCTATAATCTACTGTATGGAAAATCTTGCCATTTACCGGTGGAATTAGAGCACAAGGCATATTGGGCAATTAAAGTGATGAATTTTGACTTGTGCAAATCTAGAGAGCAACGAATATTACATCTCAATGAGCTAGATGAATGGAGGCTGAAGGCATATGAGAATGCAAGGATATATAAGGAAAGGATTCGGAAGTGGCATGACAAGCATATTAAAACCCCGAAAGACTTCAAAGTCGGCGACCAGGTGCTACTATTCAACTCCCATCTACATTTATTCCCGGGGAAACATAAATCAAGATGGTCTGGTCCGTATACCGTAACTGAAGTTTCACCTCATGGAGCCATTGAGATTAGTCATCCAGAGAAGGGCACATTCAAGGTGAATGGATATAGGCTGAAACCATACCATGGCGGAGAAATTTGCAGTGACAATAGAGAAGTATTTTTCCTCCATGAACCCTCATGAGATAAGGTAAGGTACGTCAAGCTTAGTGACGTTAAACAAGCGCTTCTTGGGAGGCAACCCAAGTGTTTACTGTTTTCCTATCTTCTTAGTTTAATTTGTTTGCATGAATAAATTATTAAGTGTTGGTGTCTTGATTTTTAAGTGCTTGTGCTGTGATTTTGTTGTGGGATTTTTAAAAGTACTAATTGTGTGTTTTGTTGAGAATTGGCGAAGTTTGGTCGTTTAAGTTCTATTTCATGTTTTTATCTGGTGAATTTTGCATAATATAGTAGGCTCTGAGTGTGTAAACATGTTCAGAATAGTTCTGCAGAGCCTGCAGGTTTTTCTAAGTCATCAAGAGAAAACACACGGGCGTGTGGAATTTCCACATGCCCGTGGGTGTATACTGCAAGCTCATCCAGAGAAGGCAAAGGGGCGTGCGGCTGCCCCTGTGAACGACCAGTCACATGTCGGAAGCCCGTGGGTAATTTTCGCATGGGCGTGTGAATTCCTGCAGAGTTGGGCGGATTTTCCCGAGAGCACACAGGGGCGTGGACTCGCCCCTGTGGGCAACCTTGTGAACTACGCACGGGCGTGGTTAATTTCCGCACGCCCGTGTGAGTCTCTACAGAGGAGTTCTCTTCATCCCAAGAAGACACAAGGGCGTGCGGCTGCCCCTGTGAGTTGGGCATGTGTAAGTCCACGCCCGTGCGGAATTTCCGCACCGGCGTGTATACATTTTTTTTGGATATCCAGCAAGGCCACAGGGGCGTGCATCCACCCCTGGGAACCCTTCGTTTGAAGGCGCACGGGCGTGGATGACTTCCGCACGCCCGTGTGGAGTTCCAGGATTCAAAGGACCATCCGCTCTCCCAATAGAAGAGTCACACCCTTCCCCTCAAATAAACCTAAGCTGCCCAAAGAGCATTTTTCTGACAGTCTTGTCCCCTGCTACTATCATCTTCGAGTTGATTGATTGAGTATTTTGTGGATTGTAAGGGTGTTTAAGTGCAGCTCATCGGTAAGCCTTGATTTCCTCTCTTTTTTGATTTTGTTTGAATCTAACTGATTATTTGCGATTGAAAATGGTTAAATCACATCGTTTTCTTGCTAAACTAGTTATGATTTGTTTTTGAGACGATATGGAAGTGAGATAGAGAGGTGGCATGGAGATTGGCTACAAGGACCGTGCGGCTTACACGCCCCGTGGAAGCACACGGGCGTGCGGAATTTCCGCACGGCCGTGTGTTCTTATTTTTCTGCCACTTGAATGGAACTGATTGATTTTCCTTTTCTAATACATACAGGTATGGCTACCAAATCAAAGAAAGCAGTTGCTAAACAGCCTCGAAAGCCTGCCCCTGAGCCGGAAGTTATGGAATTAACACTCCCTGCGCATCAAGCTCGGTTTGAGCGGTTAGAGAAGCTTAAGTTTGGTCAAACACGAATTCCGGATGTTGGGTTACTTAGGAAGGTGCAACTAGCGGATGGTATGGCTGACGAGGTCGAGAAATTATTACTGGTCGGTAATTAGCACAAGTTACTGAATGTTCATGACCCTGCTATCCGCACACTCACTTTGGAGGTAATTGCTTCATTTGAGTTCGACCGCTCTTATGCTCATTTTGATAGTGTCGACGCGATTCAGTTCAGAGCTTTTGGGCAGCATCACAGTATGAGTGTCACACAGTTTTCCACTAGACTTGGTCTATATGATGAAGAGTATACTGAAACTGAGGAGTATGAGAATCTCCCAATTGACATGACGGGTTTATCTCCCATTGAGGCGTATTCATTATTATGTGGAAAGGGGCGTTATGAACCAGGAGTGTCTAAGGCCTCATGTTTATCTCAACCCAGTTACAGATATCTTCACGCCATCATAAGCAGGTCAGTGAGTGGTCGCGGTGATAGCACGGGAGTCATCAACAAGCAAGAGCTTCTGTACTTGTACTCCATCGTTCGGAATGAACCAGTCCATCTGGGACACATTTTAGCGGAGTATTTGAAGCATCAAGGAAAATATACTCGATTGGGTGTCATCTTCTCGGGTCCACATATTACCAGACTCATTGTGGGGATGGGTTTGCGAGATAAAATCAGCGGAACCGAGAAAGCGATAATACCAGCTCCACTCGGGTTGGAGATAATGAGGCTCATGGGGTTGATCCAAAAATATTCAAATGGTGTTTATGTGCTGAATATACCATTTGAAGATGAAGCTGGGGCATCTCAGTCCGCTCCCTAGCCCCAACCAGCGTTGATGGAGACTGAGACACCTCCAACGGTAGAGGAACCACCCCCCGTGCGTATATTTCCACCATCTCGAGCTCATGATTGTTTTGAGAGACTCAAAAGCACCTTGGGAGTGATACGGACAGAGGTGGCTGAGGCTTGAGCCGAGGTTGACGAGATTAGGGCTACGCAGGCCACTCAGTACACAGAGTTCATGGCACGTTTTGACATATTACAGCAGATCCTAGAGCGAGACGTTACCTTATCATTTGTCCTGCAGCCGAGGACTCTTCAGGCCACCTCAGTTTCTCCAGCACCTCCATCCTCGACCCCAGCACCGGAGGACCCACTATATGCTTCCACTTCAGCAGCAGCAGCAGCGGAGCCCGAGATTTCATGCATTTTACTTTATTTTATTTTCTTGTTTTTAGACTTGTTCACTCAGAAAGGATTTTTTCCTTCTGAGTTTTTGTTTTTCTTGAGCTTCACTGAACCCCCTCGTGTATGCGTGCAGATGGTCTTGTCATCTTGGGAATTGAGACTTAGTCATGGGCACGGCCAAGGTGCTTCGGCACTTGGCCGTGCGAGCTTCACAACCCATTGAAACACTACTCCCAACGAATTAGCTTCATCAAACGCAACACTAGGAGTCAGGGGAGTATTGTTTTGATTGCTTCTCCCACATCTATTTTTGAATGATATATTTTGAGTGAGCTTGCATGAGCACGTTGAGGACAATGTACAACTTAAGTGTGGGGGGAGTTTCATAATGCGCACATCTTTTCTATTGTTCTTGATTGATATATGCTCACATAGCCAATGACGGTTCACCTTAGTTGCAATGATTGTATTCTTAAGTCTAGGAGAATTGTTAACATTGAATGTTTTCATGCTCTAGTTTTTGCTTGAATTTTTAGGAATTTTTGCCCGATTTACACTTAATCCACTACTCACTCTTTGAACTCTATTGGCAACTCACGTTTGATGTTAAAGGGCACTAGTTATGTTTACTTCTTTTGCTAAAAAAAGAAATATATCTATATATATATATATATAGTTTTATTGTTTATTTGTGTTTGTCGGGTGGAAAGAGCTACCACCTATGAAGTATGAAGCTACTCTCACAAGTCGGATACTAGTTATGCCCTAATGAGAGAAAGAGCTATCTCATAGGATGAGTGAAAGCTACCACTCAGGTAGAAAGAGCTACCACCTCTAAAGTGTGAAAGCCACCTTAGCGGCCGCTTTGGAAAGGGCTACCTTAGAGGATGTGTGAAGCTACTACCATCTTTTAAAATTTTTATCACTTTTGTAGATAAATAAGTCCCTTGTACTTAGAACTTTGAGGAGTATAACTTGGGTTGTTTTGAGTGAGTTCACACATTTACACAAAATTCGGGTTTGTTGTCCTTTTTGATTAAAGTTTTTAGCTAGAGCATTGATTTTTCGTATTTAGTGTTGAAATTTTCCTTACTTGTAGAATACTTTCTTTGTATACCTCGGTGAACCTAAGGCCAAGCACTTTCAATATTTTCTTCATTGATACACAGAATGTTTTAATGTTTGCTTGAGGACAAGCAAAAGCTTAAGTGTGAGGGAGTTTGATAAGTGCTTGCTCGTTATGAATGCGAAGCGTTCATTCCTTATGTTGAGCATTGCTTTTCTTAGGTTTTTACATTAATATGTGTGTTTTTATGTTACTTTTACGCAGGTAGGGCTGTGAGGCTGAGTATGAAGGAAATAGGCCAATGTGGATTATAATGCACTTATTTTGGGGGAGATCTTGCTAAAGTTCAATAGGCGAAGACATAGGACAGGTGTGAGATGCTAGAGTGTGTGCCAACCTTCTCGCATTCAAGTGAGCACATCCATTTGGAGGGGCACAAAGGCAGTCACACTGGAGCATTCCGACCTATGCATATAAGAACAAGAGCTCCACCAACATGTATATCATTGAAGAAGCAAGTGATTCAAGACGTGAACGTGTGCCCGTTTGCGTTACCACGATGAAAGTATGGAATTGGGAAGTTATTCAGGTCGAAGGCTGTAGCAGAGCACTGTAGTAACAATGCAGCAATTACTGTAGCAGCGCTGTTCACAGTCGGCCGATAAATCAGAGAAACAGAGAATCCACACGGGCGTGTGGAAATTATCCACGCCCGTGTGGAAATTCCGCACGGGCGCGTGTAGCGTCCACGCCCATGGAGTTGCCCGATTCCAGCCCTATTTAAAGCTGATTCAGCCCCGATTTTGATATTCTTTTCTCCATCTTTTCCCCAACTTGAGAGAGGGCTTCGGCTAGGATTTTGAGGGGTATTGGCCAAGGTTTTGGAGAGGTTCTACGGCTCCAACATCGTCATTCCTGAGGAAGAAGGTTGGTAGGAGAGCTTCCGTCGAGGCGTATCCTATACCGGACGAGGGAATCCTTAGACGACGAGTAGAGGACTCTCCGCAAGACCATCGATACGACCATCGAGGGGGTTTCTTTATGGATCCATTGCTTTTACATTCAATTTCTTTGATTGTACTTAGCTCCATGGAGAGCTAAACCACTAGTGGGTACTTGGGTGATTGTGAACCCTAGGATGTATTTATTTCTTTGAACTTCTCTATTATGCTTTCAATAAATTGATGTTTATTGTGAGTTCCAACCTTGAATGCTTGATTGTATGAACATTTCCCCTAGAGTGACACTAGGGTTGAGAGTTCTTGTTGGTAACCTTGTGAGTGAGTGACACACCACGATCGTTAGACAAAGCTAGGTTGGAGAGGGTTGAGAGGGTGAGTCGAGAGGTACAGGAGCATCCCCTTTCCCCTCCGACGTGATAGATTCTACCTCCGTTCCTTGAGTTCTTTACGGCCATAATAGAGTGAATGGTCTAAGGGATGAACTTTCGTTGGGGCCTAGTTGAGCGTGCAATGGAGTGAAGCGTTGAGGGGATCTTAGTATCTAGGGCTTAATTGTGGCTAGGGACCTTCCGCCTAGACCAAAGGGTCAGGTCTATAATTAGGAAGCGATTTATCACTTGGAATCCGACAAGGTCCCCTTGCTTATATCCCACAAGTGCACGGGTTTGTCGAAGTAATAATCCCGGGTGAGCGGGGTCGAATCCACAGGGAGTACGGAGTAAAGACACTTAATTCGATTCTTAGCTATGTGGAGTATCAACAATGATAAGTGTGATAATGATTCAATTTCTCAGGAATTAAAAGCAACAAGTAAGAGAGCAAAAGTAAAGAGGAGGCAAGGCAATCGATAAAGATGGGGTACTCGGATGATGCTTCACCTAGGATAATCTCTTCAAGTGCAAGAACCCTCTATTATGCTTCCTAATCAATGCAATGGTGAGTTGTGGAAATCCTTACATACATAGTCCCAAATCTAAGGTCAACTATGCCTAACTCTATACATGTCCCGGAGGAGAGATTAAATAACCTCTCAACCTCACACTCGAATAAAGTTGCAATGAGCTCTAAGGATTCCTAGTGATAAATCGCTTCCTAATTATAGACCTAACCCTTTGGTCCAGGCGGAAGGTCCCTAGCCATAATTAAGCCCTAGATACTAAGATCCCCTCAACGCTTCACTCTATTGCACGCGCAACTAGGCCCCAGCGGAGGTTCATCCCTTAGACCATTCACTCTATTATGGCTGTAAAGAACTCGAGGAACGGAGGTAGAATCTATCACGTCAGAGGGGAAAGGGGACGCTCCTGTACCTCTCCACTGACCCTCTCAACCCTCTCCAACCTAGCTTTATCTAACGCTCATGGTGTGTCACTCACTCACAAGGTTACCAACAAGAACTCTCAACCCTAGTGTCACTCTAGGGGAAATGTTCATACAATCAAGCATTCAAGGTTTGAACTCACAATAAACATCAATTTATTGGAAGCATAATAAAGAACTTCAATGAAATGAATACATCCTAGGGTTCACAATCACCCAAGTACCAACTAGGGGTTTAGCTCTCCATGGAGCTTAGTACAATCAAAGAAATCAAATGTAAAAGCAATGAATCCATAAAGAAACCCCCTCAATGGTCGTGTCGATGGTCTTGTGGAAAGTCCTCTACTCGTCGTCCAAGGATTCCTTCGTCCGGTATAGGATACGCCTCGATCGAAGCTCCCCTACCAACCTTTTTCCTAATGGAATCATGATGTCGGAGCCATAGAACCTCTCCAAAACCTTGGCCAATACCCCTCGAAACCCTAGCCGAAGCCCTCTCACAAGTTGGGGAAAAGATGGAGAAAAGAATGCTGAAATCGGGGCTGAAATCGGCTTTAAATAGGGCTGGAATCGGGTGACTACACGGGCGTGTATGATGTCACACGCCCCTGTGGAATTTCCACATGGGCGTGGATAATTTCCACACGCCCGTGTGGATTCTCTGAAACTATCATTTTCGGCCGGCTGTGAACAGTAACTAATATAGTACTTTCCCAAAAATACTCCCGAATCCACTTTTCATCGAGGTAACATAAATGGGCACACGTTTATGCCTTGGATCGCTTTGCTTCTTCAATGACGGATAAGTCGATGGAAATCTTGTTCTATGTGCATAAGTTGGAGTGCTTGAGTGTGACTGCCTTTGTGCCCCTCCAAATGGTTGTGCTCACTCAAATACGAGGAGGTTGGCACACACTCTAGCATCTCACACCCGACCTATGTCTTCGCGTTTGAACCTTAGCAAGATTTCCTCCAAAATCGGTGCATTGTAATCCACATTGGCTTCTTTCCTTCATAATTGGAATCACAAACCTACCTGCATAAAAGTAACATAAAAACACACATATTAGTGTAAAAACCCGAGAAAAGTAATGCTCAACATAAGGAAATAATGCTTCGCATTCATATCGCACAAGCACTTATCAAAATCCCTAGAGCACATTGCAACTTTATTCGAGTGCGAGGTTGAGAGGTTATTTAATCTCTCCTCCGGGACATGAATAGAGTTAGGCATAGTTGACCTTAGATTTGGGACTATGTATGTAAGGATCTCCACGACTCACCATTGCATTGATTAGGAAGCATAATAGAGAGTTCTTGCACTTGAAACGATTTTTCCTAGGTGAAGCATCATCCGAGTACCCCATCTTTATCGATTGCCTTACCTCCTCCTTACTTTTGCTATCTTACTTGTTGCTTTTAATTGTTGAGAATTGAATCATTATCACACTTATCATTGTTGATACTCCACATAGCTAAGAATCGAATTAAGTGTCTTTACTCCCTACTCCCTGTGGATTCGACCCCGCTCACCCGGGATTATTACTTCGACAAACCCGTGCACTTGCGGGATATACGTAAGGGGACCTTGTGACTCCACCACAAGTGCTACAACTCATCACCGACTCTGACTTCGAGCTACTACCCATAAGAATGTCTAGCTTTTCGAGATAACACATCAACCTTTGCGGCAAGAGCATCATTAGCATGGACTTCATAAATTCTGGCCCCTTTTTGTGGTGCACCTCTTGAGGCCCAATGAGACTTATTGCTTGCCATTCATTCAAGGAGTTGCTAGGCCTCATCAGGGTACTTGTTACTAAGAGATCCACCCGCTGCGGCATCAATTAATTGACGAGTTGCATAATTCAACCCGTTGTAGATGATCTGAACCCGCATCTAAGAAGCAAAGCCATAATGGGGGCATGTTCGAAGGAGGTCTTTAAATCTCTCATAAGCTTCAAATAGTGTCTCCGACTCTCCTTGTTTGAATGCCGAAATTTCTTGCCTTAGCTTCGCCGCTTTGCTAGGAGGAAAATACCTTCCCAAAAATTTTTCCACCATATCTTTCCATGTTTTGATCGACCCCGGTAGTAAGGATGTGAGCCACCGGTATGCTCCATCTTTCAAACTGAAAGGGAATAATTATAGCCGGATCACATCGTCAATCACCTCGTTTATCTAGAAGGTAGAACAGATTTGAAGGAAACAGGAAAGATGATCATGGGCATCTTCATTTGCAAGACCATTAAATTGGATTAAATTTTGGACCATGCTAATGGTGCTTACCTTGATCTCAAAATTATTTATGGCGATGGATGGCGCTTGCACACTAAATTCTTCCCCCGTGAATTGTGGCCTTTCATATTCGGATAAAGTACATCTTTCTTCGGCCATGATTACAGAATTTTGTGTCCTCAATTTTGATGTTTCTTTCAATAGTGCTTTCACCCACTTCTCTAAGTCTTCGATGCAAGGTTCTCTCAATTTCACTGTCTTGTGCCACTAAATTTGATAGATTTGCTCATGTCACACACAGTACCTTGCAAAGTCAAGAAAGATAAAGAAAGTTAAGCCCAAAAAGAAGTAAGACAAATGTAAAGAAAAAAATAAAAGAACAAGAAAATGGTTAGAGCAATAAACTAGAAGTTTCCTAGAATTCCTTAAAGTCCCCAGCAACGGCACCAAAAACATGATTGATTGCCCGCAAGTGTACGGGGTCGCCAAGTAATACCTTGTGCAAAACCCCAACGATCATATTCCATGGGGCTAAGGGGCTCCTATTACTCCTCCATCACATAGTTTCTAACTTTACCACTTAAGCATGGTATACTTCTCTAATACATGAAAGAATGTAAATAAAACACAAGTATAAAAATTCCCAGGCGAGCAAGAAAATCACAAGTGCAATGATGATAAGAATAGGCCTAGGGATGAGGATTCCCAAGAGGGGTCATCATGATGTATGGATGCATAAGAATAAAATAGCAAGGTGATTTAGACCGATGGACCTCAACAATAGTTCAACGCCAATTTCTCGGCGGTTAAACCCTAATCCCGTACAAATGATGATAAGGATCTCTTCCTAATTATATTCCTACGATTGCATTAAGTACATGGAGATCACGCAATA
Organism: Dioscorea cayenensis subsp. rotundata; assembly: GCF_009730915.1. Classification (NCBI taxonomy): domain Eukaryota; kingdom Viridiplantae; phylum Streptophyta; class Magnoliopsida; order Dioscoreales; family Dioscoreaceae; genus Dioscorea; species Dioscorea cayenensis. The sequence continues at coordinate 12,677,794 of NC_052486.1, forward strand.
AGGACGCACTTAACCTAAGTTTATCCTCATGGTTTGGAGGGACTACCTACATCCAATTTCTCGATATGTTGGTCAAAGATTACCCCTTTTAGCTCATTAACAATTTAGTACACGCGAGTATGTCACATCTACGTGTACAACTCAAACAAGAACTAAGGATCTCTGCAACTTATAGTTCTAGGCATGAAACACAATGAGCCAAACCATAAATCACACCAATGCATTCATAATATAAGTGTAGCATCCAAAATACATGACGAACCCCCCAAGGTTCACCTACATCCGGTGGCCTTGGGGGTCTAGTGTGCCATCATACAAACAAGTATCTCAAACTCAACAAAAATAAAAAGTAAATGCATAAATGACACTCCCTAGTCCGAATGATGATGAGGATGGAGAATGCCAGCCGAATGACGATTCCCCTAACCCAAGGAAGGCCGAATGCTCCTCCTCCTTTGATGATGAAGCTCTCCCCTTGAAGTTCAAGCTCTTGATCTCTCCAAGCCTCAATCTAAAACACTACCAAGAATGATATCTTTGTTCTCCTTTTCTCTCCCAAGTAATGGCTGCCAAGAGTCCTACCAAAAACTCCCTCAAATGGCCTTCAAGATCCCCTTATATACCCTCCAACATCTCCCACAAATTGACCTCTACGTGGGTGGTATACCGGCTCAATAAGGACCTCATTGAGGTGGTATACTGGCTCAATGAGGACCTCATTGAGCCCATTTGGGGTAGGCAAATGTGCACAAAAGCTCTCAAACAGTAACCATACTGGCTCAATGAGCACCTCATTGAGCCAGTATGCCTTCAAACAACTCATCCTCTTACACGGCTACAGTAATCATCCCGGCCTCCATCCTGGGCAGCATTGAGGCCGTATGCCCAGGTCCAATTTCTGACTTGAAAACTCTCTAGGTGCTATAGTGGCAGCTACAGTTATTTTGCTACAGTGCCGACGTTATAGTACCATTGCTACAGTACCTCTAACTACAGTGAATATGCTACAGTCGTGACCTTGTTTTCTTCTCTTTTTCGCCCAAATTGTATCTTCGTGTCTTCCGTAGCTTTTCCGTGCCCTACAAAGCAAATAACATGATTAAGCGCAAAACGGGCATCAATTCTTATAAAAATACATGATAGATACATCAAATAGATACACTAAAATACATACATTTAGACACTTATCAATTATCCCAAGAGCACACAGGGGCGTGTGTATACCCCTGTGAAGCTCTCTTATGGAGTCACACGGGCATGGGTAATTTCCAGACGCCTGTGTGGATGTACAGAACACTAAGAGGTGTCGGTTTTCCTTAAAATCTCTTCACATTTCTTCATCTTCTCACTCCTAAACATTTTGAGAACAAGTCCTTGTACTCTCCCGACTTCACACCATCATTTTAGAGGGATTTTACTTGAGTTTTCCTACTGATTTCAAGTTTTCTATCTTTATCTTGTCGGTAAACCCTTATTTTCTCTTTTCTTCACCATACTTGATTTTATTCGATTGAATCTAGTTAATGTGCTTCGTTTTGATGTCTAAATGATAGATTCATGTTTTAGAAACATTTTAGAATGAATTTATGATGTAGTTTTTAGTATATTGCATGGAGAGTGTGCGGCTCTCACCCTCCATGGATCCACACGGGCGAGTGGAATTTCCACACGATCGGTGGATTCCTGCAATATTATTTTGTAAGTTTATTTAATCGATTGTCTTTTCAATACTTATAGGTATGGCACCAAGAACTAAGAAAGCAACCAACAAACATCCTCGAGAGACCTCACTTGAGGCGGAGTATATAGAGTTCTCGATTCCCTAGCACTAGGCTGGATTTGAGCGTTTGTCGAAGCTCAAGTTTGGTCAGACGTGATTTCAAGATTTGTGCTCACCCAGGGAGGTGCAGTTAGCTGATGACATGGTCGATGAGATTGACGAGCTCCTCTTGGTTGATAGTTGGCGGCTTTACTGTTGATCAGGAAGCCAGCTATCCGCATGGTTACACTAGAAGTGCTCTCATCGTTTGAGTTTGATCGCTCTGAGAGTTGCTTCTCGAGAGTCAAGACGATCTAATTTAGAGCATTTGGACATCACCACAGTATGAGCATCAGTCAATTTTTGATTCTACTTATAGTGTATGATGACGCATTTACAGATACAGAGGAGTACACTGACAAGGTCCCCTTGCGTATATCCCGCAAGTGCACGGGTTTGTCGAAGTAATAATCCTGGGTGAGCGGGGTCGAATCCATATGGAGTAGGGAGTGAAAATACTTAATTTGGTTCTTAGCTATGTGGAAGATCAATAGTGATTAGTGTGAAATTGATTCAATTCTCAACAATAAAAGCAACAAGTGAGAGAGCAAGAATAAAGAAGAGGGCAAGACAATCGATAAAGATGGGGTACTCGGATGATGCTTCACCTAGGATAATCGTTTCAAGTGCAAGAACTCTCTATTATACTTCCTAATCAATACCATGGTGAGTCGTGGAAATCCTTACATACATAGTCCCAAATCTAAGGTCAACTATGCCTAACTCTATATATGTCCCGGAGGAGAAATCGAACAATCTCAACACCTCGCACTCGCATAGAGTTGCAATGAGCTCTAGGAATTCCAAGTGATAAATCTCTTCATAAAAGTAGACCTAACCCTTTGGTCCAAGCGGAAGGTCTCTAGCCACAATTAAGCCCTAGATACTAAGATCCTCTCAACGCTTCACTCCATTGCACGCGCAACTAGGCCCCAGTGGAGGTTCATCCCTTAGACCATTCACTCTATTATGGCTGCAAAGAACTCAAGCAATGGAGGTAGAATCTATCACGCCGGAGGGGAAAGGGGACGCTCCTGTACCTCTCGACTCACCCTCTCAACCCTCTCCAACCTAGCTTTGTCTAACGCTAGTGGTGTGTCACTCACTCACAAGGTTACCAACAAGAACTCTCAACCCTAGTGTCACTCTAGGGGAAATATTCATACAATTAAACATTCAAGGTTGGAACTCACAATAAACATTAATTTATTGAAAGCATAATAAAGAAGTTCAATGAAACGAATACATCTTAGGGTTCACAATCATCCAAGCACCCACTAGGGGTTTAGCTCTCCATGGAGCTTAGTACAATCAAAGAAATCGAATGTAAAAGCGATGAATCCATAAAGAAACCCCCTCGATGGTCGTGTCGATGGTCTTGTGGAGAGTCCTCTACTCGTCGTCCAAGGATTCCTTCGTCCGGTATAGGATATGCCTCGATCGAAGCTCCCCTACCAACCTTCTTCCTAATGGAATCACGATGTTGGAGCCGTAGAACTTCTCCAAAACCTTGGCCAATACCCTTCAAAACCCTAGCTGAAGCCCTCTCGCAAGTTGGTGAAAAGATGGAGAAAAGAATACCAAAATCGGGGTTAAATCTGCTTTAAATAGGGCTGGAATCGGGCAACTCCACGGGCGTGGATGGTACACGCGCCCGTGCGGAATTTCCACATGGGCGTGGATAATTTCCACACGCCCGTGTCGATTCTCTATCTCTCTGATTTCTCGGCCGGCTGTGAACAGTGCTGCTACAGTAATTGCTACATTATTGCGGCAGTGCTCTGCTACAGTCTTCGACCTGAATAACTTCCCAATTCCATACTTTCATCGGGGTAACGCAAATGGGCACACGTTCACGTCGTGAATCACTTGCTTCTTCAATGATATATATGTTGGTGGGGTTCTTGAAATCTTGTATGCATAAGACGGAATGCTCGAGTGTGCCTGCCTTTGTGCCCCTCCAAATGGTTGTGCTCACTCAAATACGAGGAGGTTGGCACACACTCTAGCATCTCACACCCAACCTATGTCTTCGCGTTTGAACCTTAGCAAGATCTCCTCCAAAATAGGTGCATTATGATCCACATTGGCCCATTTCCTTCATACTCGGTCTCACAACCCTACCTGCATAAAAGTAACATAAAAACACACATATTATTGTAAAAAACTGAGAAAAGTAATGCTCAACATAAGGAATGAACGCTTCGCGTTCATATCGCACAAGCACTTATCATACACTCAGTTGCCGACAGGGTATCCTGGCGCTTTGACCCCGCGGAGAGTGTATAGTGCATTATGTGGTCAGAACCAGTATGAGCCAGGGGGTGTCCAAGGCCACGTGCATTTCTCGACTTGCATATCGCTACTTACATGCCGTTCTGAGCAAGTCGGTGAATGGTCGTGGTGATAACAAACAGGTATTGAGCAGATAGGAGCTATTATACCTGTACTCCATGGTGCAGAGTCAGCCAATCCATCTGGGGCACATTATAGATGAGTATCTTAGGTACCAGGGGCAGTATGCCAGGATTGGAGTTATTTTCTCAAGCCCGTACATTACAAGACTTATCATCAGGATGGGTCTACTAGACGTAATCAGAGGGGCCGAGAAGGTGATCATACCTGCACCCATCGGCCTTGAGACCATGCGACTTGTGGGTGTGATCCACAGGTATAGAGACAGGATGTATGTGCTGAACATGCCCCCACTAGAGCCATTTGAGGCCGAGGGAGTTACAGCAGAGGGGTCTCCACTGGCGCAAGAGCCCCAACCAGAGCAGATGGAGACATAGGCGCCCCTTGCAGCATAGGAGCCACCACTAGTCCATATTTTCTATCCACCTTGAGCCCATGATCTCTTTGAGAGGCTCAAGAATGCTCTAGGGGCGCTCCAAAGTGATTTGGCTGAGGTTCGTGTGCTACAAGCCGTGATCACCACTGAGGTGATGGCACGTCTGGATATTCTATAGCAACTTCATGTGAGATATGTGCGCTCACCATTCATCATGCGACCGAGGACCCCTCAGGCATCCACAACACCACCATCACCAGTTTAGACACCAATTGATCCACTAGCATCAGCATCATCAGCAGCAGCAGCAGCTGTAGAGGAGCCCTAGCCAGACACAGAGGCTTGATGCATCTTTACTTTTCTTTTAGTTTCTTATTTTTTGTATTTCATTTCCGTATTTTATTTTGGACTTGTATCACTCAAAAGGGATCTTCCTTCTGAGTTTATCGTTTATTTTTGTTTTGAGTTGTATTTCATTGCCTTATCTTTATATATTCAAGTTATTTTTATTTTTGTTGAGCTTCACTGAACCCCCTTGTCTATACATGTAGATGTTCTTGTGACTATGGAATTTGAGAACTAGTTATGGACAGGGTCTTATGGCCGTTTGTGCTCCACAACCCATTGGGACTCAACTCTTAATGATTATAGCTCCATCAAATATACCATTCAGAGTTCAGGGGAGTATTGTTTAAATTGCCCACTTCCATATATGCTTTTGATTGATTTATATCTCATTGTGCTTGCTTGCGTACATTGAGGGCAATGTACATCTTAAGTGTGGGGGGAGTTTACATTACACATGTTCATTACACAAGTTTTGACTAAAATACATGCTCACGTAGCCAATGGCGGTTCACCTTAGTTACAATAATTGCATTCTTAAGTTTAGGTTAACATCGAATGTTCTCATGCTCTAGTTTTTACTTGAATTTCTAGGAATTTTTGCCCAATTGACAATTGTTGCACTACTCGCTTATTAAACCCTTTTGGAAATTCAAGTTTGATGTTTAAGGGACTAGGTAGTTTTGTTTTCTTGTCTTAATTTTGCTGAAAAAAATAATAACAAAAAATGAAAAGAGAAAACAATACTTGTTTTAGTTGTGCATTTGGGGTGGAAAGAGCTACCACCTATGAAGTATGAAGCTTCTCTCATAAGTCAGATACTAGTTATGCCCTAATGAGAGAAAGAGCTATCTCATGGGATGAGTGAAAGCTACTGCCCCGGTAGAAAGAGCTACCACATCAAAATTGTGAAAGCCACCTTAGCGGCCGCTTTGGAAAGGGCTACCTTATAGGATGAGTGAAGCTACTACCATCTCTTTATTTTGTGTTGTTTGTAGATAAATAAGTCCCTTGATAAGTGCTTGTGTGTTAAGAATGTGAAGTATTCTTTCTTTATGATGAGTATTACTTTTTTCAGGTTTAAGCACTAATACATGTGTATTTATGTTCTTTTGCGCATGTAGGGTTGTGAAGCTAAGTATTAAGAAAAGAAGCCAAAAGTAGATCATGAACACACTATTTGGAGGAATCTTGGAAGGAATAAACGCGAAGACACAAGTGGAGCTCTAAGATACGTGAATGTGTGCCAACTTCCATGTATTTCAAGTCATTAAAATGAGTTGGAGGGGCATGAAGGCGGTTACATTTGCATATCCTGACTGTGCATTGATAGCAAGATCTTCACCAATGAGGCCTTTGATTTTAGAAGCGATGCGATCTACGACATAAATGTGTACCCGTTTATGTTACCCCGATGAAAAGTGTGGTATCGGGAGTATTTTTGGCCGGTACTGTAGCAAATTATGGTAATAAGCACTGTAGCAAGTTACTGTTCACAGTCGGTCAAAAGACAGATTTCCAAAGAATCCACATGCCCATGTGAAAATTCCACCGGGTAATGTGGAACATCCACAAGCCCGTGTGGATGCCCGATTCCAGCTCTTTAAAAGCCGTCATTCAGCCCCGATTTCAACATTTTTCTTTTTTTCCTCTATTCTCCAACATTTAAGAGGCTTGCGGCTAGGGTTTAGAGGGGTTTTGGCAAGGCCTATGGAGAGGTTCTATAGCTTCAACATTGGTAAGTGCTTGTGTGATAAGAATGTGAAATGTTCTTTCCTTATGATAAGCATTACTTTTATCGGGTTTTAATGCTAATATGTGTGCATTTATGTTACTTTCATGCATATAGGGTTGTGAAGCCGAATGTTAGAGAAAGAAGCCAATGTAGATTGTGAATGCACCATTTGGAGGAAATCTTGAGAAGGTTCAAACGCGAACACATAAGTCGGGTTCAAGATGCGAGAATGTGTGCCAACCTCCTTGTATTTAAGTTAGCACAATGATTTGGAGGGGCACAAGGGCAGTCACATTCAAGCATTCCTTTTTGTGCATGTATAGCAAGATCTCCACCAATGTATCCGTTTATTGAAGAAGCAAAGAGATCTACAGCGTAAAAGTGTGCCCGTTTACGTTACCTCATTGAAAGCATGGATTCGGCAGTATTTCGGGCCGGTACTATAGTAGTGTACTATAGTAAATGATATAGCAAACAATGCAGCAAAACACTATAGCAAGTACTCCTCATAGCCGTCCGACGAAGGAGTAAAACAGAGAATCCACACCGGCATGTGGAAATTCTACACGCCCGTGCGAAAAAACCACAGGGGTGCCCACATGGGCATGTGGATTCCCAATTCTAGCCATAGTTCAGGCCGATTTCAACATTCTTTTCTCCATCTTTTCCACAACTTGAGAGAGGGCGGCGCCTAGGGTTTTGAGAGGTATTGGCTAGGGATTTGGAGAGGTTCTACGGTTTGACATCGCGCTCTGTTTGGAAGAAAGTTAGTGGGAGAGCTTTCGTCGGCACTAATTCGGCGAGGTGTATCCTAGGCCGGACAAAGGGACCCTTGGACGAGTAGGGGACTCTCCACAAGACCATCACCATGACTATCGAGAGGGTTTTCTACGGATTTTTTTTTTTACATTTGAATTCATTGATTATAATTAGCTGCATGGAGAGCTAAACCCCCTAGTGGGTACTTGGATATTTGTGAACCCTAGGATGTATTCGTTTTATTAAACATTTTTATTACACTTTTAATTAATTGATGCTTTATTTGATTTCCAATCTTGTATGCTTGATTATGTGAATACTCCCTTAGAGTGACACTAGGGTTGAGAGTTCTTGTTGGTAACTCTTGTGAGTGAGTGACACACCACGAGAGTTAGACAAAGCTAGATTGGAGAGGGTTGAGAGGAAGAGTCGAGAGATTGCGGAGTGTCCCCTTTCCCCTCTGGTGTCATTTATTCTTCCTCCATTTACTCGAGCTCTTTGCGGTCATAGTAGAGTGAATGGCTAAGGGACGACCTTCCGCTGGGGCATAGTTGCAGCTGCAATGGAGTGAAGCATTGAAGTGATTTTAGCACCTAGGACTTAATTGTGGCTAGGGACCTTCCACCTTGACCAAAGGGTTACGTCTACATCTAGGAAGAGGATTTATCACTTGGAATCCCTAGAACTCATTGCGATTCTATACGAGTGCGAGGTTGAGAGGTTATTCAATTTCTCCTCCGGCACATTTATAGAGTTAGGCATGGTTGACCTTAGATTTAGGACCATGTATTTAAGGATCTCCATGACTCATTAATGAATTAGTTAGAAAGCATAATAGAGGGTTTTTGCACTTGAAATGATTATCCTAGGCGGAACAATATCCAGGTACCCCACTTATATCTATTGCCTTACCTCCTCTTTACTTGCACTCTTTCTCTTGTTTCTTTTACTTTTGTTACATCACATTTTATCACACAAATCACTATTCACTTTTCTTTTAGTTAAGAAAGAATTTAAGTGTTTTTATTCCCTACTCTTTGTGGATATCAGACCCACTCATCTGGGATTTGTTAGTTTGACAAAACTGTGCACTTGCGGGATGTATGCAAGGGGCGTTGTTATGTTTTTGGCGCCGTTGCTGGGGATAGGAGTTTAGAGATACTTTGCACTTTGTTTTCTTAGCTATTCATTCATTCATTCTATTTCACATCTTCTTTTCAATCATCATTCTGATTTTGTTTTCTTTCTTTTGTTGCAGCTCCAGGTTATAACCCGAGGGAACCCTTCGATGTTGATTGAAGGAGATCCTGAACTTGATGGTACACACAGACGAAGGGGAAAGGAACCTGTACAAGAACCGTCTAATCAAGCTGAGATCGAAGTGGAAGGGTCAGATAATATGGAAGAACAGAATGAGCAATAGAGGACACTTTCTAATTATGCTAGACCCACAGTTTTAGGCACATAATCGAGTATTGTGTGACCCCCGATTACAGGTCCGAACTTTGAGCTAAAGCCGGCATTCATCCAAATGATTCAGCAAACAGCGCAGTTCAATGGTTTGGCCGATGAGGATCCAACCATATAGAGAACTTCTTGGAAGTGTGTGATATACTGAATATTAATGGTGTATCGGATGATGCTATCAGATTGAGGGCTTTCCCATTCTCTCTCAACGGAAGAGCCAAGCAGTGGCTACATTCTTTGCCCAAGGCCTCCATCATGACGTGGAATAAGATGGTCGAAGCTTTTCTTGCTATATACTTTCCTCTGGGGAAGTCGGCCAAGCTTCACAATGAGATTTCATCATTTGTACAGATGTAGTTGGAGTCATTATTTAAGACATGGGAGCGCTTCAAGGATCTTCTGTGGAGGTGCCCACAGCACGGATTTCCCGAATGGATGATTATTCAGACTTTCTATAATGGGTTGAATTCGAGTACAAGGCAATTGTTAGATGCCGCCGCAAAAGATACAATGGGGAGTAAAACCCCGGAAGAAGCCCGACAGTTAGTGGAAGACATGGCCATGAATAGTTATCAGTGGAATGCCCGGGAAATGGAAAAGGTGGCCGGGCTCCATGAAATAGATGCAATAACTTTATTGGTGGCTCAAGTGGAATCGTTGAGTAAGAAGTTAGATCTTCTAACTTCGAATAGAGTGGCGGCCATGACTATTTGCACCGGGTGTGGTGCAGGACATGCTCCCTCCGATTGCTTGATTTCCATTGGTGATGCATCTTCAGTTGAGAAGGTTGATTTTGTGGGTAATGCAATAAGGAACCAAGGGAATCCATATAGCAACACATACAATTCGGGTTGGAAGAGTCATCCCAATTTCTCATGGAGCAACCAAGGCCCACAAAAGGCCATGGAACCACTGGGTTTCCAACAACAACAAGCCCCAAACATGGACAACAGAGTTACAGGCTTGGAGACCCGAATGACCGATTTGGAGATGGCCTTGACTAGATTTGTGTAATCGTCGGATACAAGGTTTCAATCAGTTGAGGCTACACTTCGCAACCAAACCTCTTCTTTGCATAGTCTTGAAAATCAAATGGGATAAATTGCAAAGTCTCTATCGGAGAGACCACAAGGGAACTTGCCATGTAATACAGAGACCAATCCTAGGGAGCATGTGAAAGTGATCACTTTGAGAAGTGGTCGTGAGGTTGAAGGTAGGCTTCTGAGTGAGAAGCCCAATGAACACACACCCGAGGGCATAGAGGTCGAGGAGGGAACAAGCAAAGAAAAGGAGGTGGAACCACCATCTTTCAAGCGAAGAATCCCTTATCCCTCTAGATTGAAGAATGACCAAGGGGATGAACAATACAAGAAATTCCTGAGTTTGTTCAAGAAACTCGACATCAATATTCCTTTTGTTGAGGCATTGGCTCAAATGCCTAAGTATGCAAAATTCTTGAAGGACTTGTTGACTAACAAGAGGAAGTTGGAGGAGAGTACTTCAGTGATCTTAGATGCTTCTTGCTCAGTGTTATTGCAAAAGAATATACCGAACAAGAAGAAAGACCCGGGAAGCTTCATCATTCTGTGTAACATTCGCAATTTGGGTGAAGAAATGGCATTGGCGGACTCAGGGGCCAGTATCAACGTCATACCATACACCTTCTTTCAAAAGCTAGGCTTGGGAGAGCCTAGGCCCACTCGGATGACTTTGCAATTGGTGGACTAAACGGTGACACATCCGAGGGGTAATGTTGGATGTTGATGAGGATGCGGATGTACCTCTGATACCTGGGAGGCCGTTCTTGCGCACTTCTAAGTCATTAATTGACATGGACGGTGGGGAGCTGACACTGAGGGTTGGAGATGATAAGCTTATATATTGCCTCGCCGAAACCATGCGACATTCTCTCGATTTCGATGATACTTTATATTCTCTAGACACTACTGATGAGATTATTGATGAATACATGCAGGAAATGTTCAACCTGGATCCACACGAGGGTCTGTCTGACCAAGAGATGGACAATAAAGAAGTAATGATGCTTGGTCTAACTAAAGAAGTACTATCTACTCTGGGAATCATGAAAAAAGTGGTCCGGAAGATGAAGGGGGCTAGGAGATGCCATCGGAAATGCTCCAAGGCTATTGGAGATGAGCATTTCCGATGGGCGTAAACCGAACAAATTGGATGAACCTTTTCTAGGTGGTCCCAAGCCCAATAACTCACCCTCTACCTTCAAGAGACTTTGCTCACCATGCTTTCAAGTCATGGGTAAAAGGCCAACCTTCATCTATGAACCACTGTGAGGTAAGATAAGGTACGTCAAGCTTAGTGATGTTAAACAAGTGCTGCTTGGGAGGCAACCCAAGTGTTTACTATTTTCTTAGTTGAGTAGTTTAGCGTTTGCATGAATAAAGTGTTGAGTGTTGGTGTCTTGTGATTGCTTCCCCGCAAGTGTACGGGATCGCCAAGTAATACCTCGCATGAAGACGCGAGGATCGTATTCCACGGGGCTAAGGATCTCCTATTACTCCTTCTCGAGCTATTATCTAGCCTAAGATCTCAAGTGATGGATTTTTACTCTACTAAATGTAACTAAAGCTAAAATGAGATTATGACCAAATTAGAGAGAAAAAGCAATAAGCAAGCAAGAAAATCAATGAGATGCAAAGGCCTATGGATGAGGATCCCCTTGAGGGATTATCATGCAACATGGATGATGATCTAAAGATGCAAGGGTAAAATGGACTATGAGATTCCAAGATTAGAACAACCCTAATTTCTTGGCGATTGAACCCTAATCCCATACGAACATAGATAGGAATTTCTTCCAAATCTACATTCCTACGATTGCATTGAGTACGAGGAAATCTCACTTAGGATTAAACCTACTCTTCTTCGGATTAAACCTACATGGAGGGCTACCAAACAGCCGATTTCTCGGCGTGATGATACAAGTATCCCTTCTAATCCATTCATGATCTAATATATGCGAGTAAGTCACATCTACATGCATCACTCATAAAAGAGCTACGGATTTCTCCTTAGTGTAGCACTTAGCATGAAAACAATGGATTAAATCTCAAAATTACCCAAGCATGGAATTAACAAGTTATCATCCAACATACATGATAAAACATCCCAAGGTTCAGCAACACCCCGTGGCCTTGGGGGTCTAGTGTGTCATCATCCCACAATAAGCAATACAAACAAGCAAAACATGAAACAAAAGCATAAATGACACTCCCTAGATGAAATGGTGAAGGAGGAGGTGAAGAATATGCCGAATGATGGTTTCCCCGCCAAAGGAGTGCCAAATGACGCTTCCTCTAGCTGCGGGTCTCCTTCCTTCAAATCGTGGTAGATCTCCCCTTGAATGATGTTGCCTTCTTGCCTTGAGAGTCTTGGACCTTGGGCTTGAATGATCTTCTAGCTTCCTTGCCCTTCTTCTCCTTCCCAAGGTCGCCCAAAATCTCCCAAGTGATTTTCCCAAAGTCAGCCAAGAAAAGGTCCAGCCAAAAGTCCCCTTTTTCTGCCCTAAAAGTTTGTATTTATACCCCCCGAAGCATACGGGTTGTATGGGGGTCGTATAGCACCCAAAAACCCTATATTCGCGATCCATACGGGGTGCATACGCCCCCCATACTGGGTAGTATGGAAATCTGGGCAGACACTCCAAATCAATCCGCTGCTACAATGCATATGGCCCCCATACTGGGTAGTATGAAATTCTTGTTTTCTTCTCTTTTCGCCGAAATGATATCTTCTTGTTCTCCATGGCTTCCTTATGCCCTACAAAGCAAATAATAGACGATTAAGTGCAAAACGGGCATCAAACCTCACAAAATACATGCAAAGTGAATACGATATATACATGAAAACATCTACATTTAGACACTTATCATCTTGAATTTTAGATGCTTTTGCTGTGGTTTTTAATGTCATCGTGTGCTTTCATGTGGATTTGGCGAAGTTTTGTTCGCTTGAGCTAGTTTCTCATGTTTTTCACTAGTATAGTTTGCATAATAGGGCATGCTCTGAGTGTGTAAACATGTTCAGGAATTTTCTACAGAGCCTGCAGAATTTTTAAGGCATCCTGAGAAAATGCACGGCCGTGTGGCATTTCCGCATGCCCGTGGATTTGTACTACGAGCTCATCCAGAGGAGACACAGGGGCGTGGACGCGCCCCTGTGAGCGACCTTGTGATTTCCGTACGCCCATGGGTAATTTCTACACGGTCGTGCATTTTCATGAAGAGACTTAGTAAATTATCCCGAGAAGACACAGGGGCGTGGACTCGCCCATGTGGGTGAACCTGTGACAAACTCACAGGCGTGGGTATTTTCCGCATGCCCTTGTGGATCTTTTCAGAAGAGCTCTCTCCATCCCGATAGGACACAGGGCGTGCGTCCGACCCTGTGAGTTGGGCCTGTGAATGTCCACACCCATACGTAATTTTTGCATGGGCGTGCGAAACACTTAGATGATTCTATCGGTTGGACAGAGAAGCCACAGGGACGTGCGACTGCCCCCGTGAGTCGGGCGCACGGGTGTGGGTATTTTCCGCTCGCCTGTGCGGTTGTATTCAGAGACATAAAAAGTGTTTTCTTGAGAGCACACAAGGGCATGCGTCAGCCCCTGTGGCTCTTTCCTTTGGAGGCGCACGAGCATGGGTAAATTTAGCACGATCGTGCGGTTGTGCAGAATTCCAAGAGACGCGATTTTCCTTTAAAAATCTCATTGAAATTTTCATCCATTACCCTTCCAGATACTTGAAAATAACTCTTGATCAATTTCCCAACCTCTCACCACTGTTTTAGAGGGATTCCCAGTCAACTTTCATGCCGAAGTCGAAGTTTTCATACCCATTTCATCGGTAAATCTTTTAATCTCTCTTCTATTCGCCATTTCTTATTTTTAGTGAATTAAAAGTCTTGAGTTACACCAATTTTCACTTTATAATGGTTTATGCATGTTTAGATAGTGTTTAACCATGTTTTTAAGTTGTATTTTTGGAGAATTAATGTGCAACCGTGCAGTTTTCGTGCCCCGCATATCCACACGGGCGTGGGTAATTTCCACAAGCCAGTGTGGAATTCTGCAGTATGATTTTTTAGCTTCTCTAATCATTTTCTTCATCATTTATCACAGTTATGGCACCATGCTCGAAGAAGCAAGAGGGTAAGCGCCCTTGAGAGACTTTACATGAATTGGCGCGTATTGAATTTTCAAACCCCGAGCATCAGGCTCGATTCAAGCGGCTATCGAGACTTGGGTTTGGACAATCCCGATTTGTGGACCTGAGTGTGCTGAGTGAGGTCCAGCAAGGTGATGAGTTGGCTAGGGAGATTGACGTGCTGATGGATGTGGGAAGTTAGAGGAGACTATCATCGATACGAGAGCCAATTATTCGCACATTGACACTAGAAGTATTGGCGTCTTTTGAGTTCGGGCAGCCATATGGGAGAGATGTCATATAGTTCAGAGCATTCGGACATCATTTTACCATGAGTTTCACTGAGTTTTCAGTTCGTATGGGCTTGTATGACGAAACATACACAAGTACCAAGGATTATGGACTCTTGCCGACAGATTACACTAGCACTTTGGCCCACAACAAGCTTACCAAGCTTTGTGCGGATAGGGGCAGTATCAACCGGGAATTTCCAAAGCCACATGTTTGTCCCGGCTGAGCTACAGGTATTTATTCGCCGTCCATAGCAAATCTGTGGATGGCTGGGGCTACAAAACTAGAGTTTTGAGCCGGCAGGAATTACTTTATTTGTATTCCATGGTCCGGGCCGTGCTGACTCACCTAGGGCATGTTGTGGCTGACTTTTTACGACACCAGGGCCAGCATGGGAAAGTGGGAGTATTATTTGTTGGTCCCTACATCACTAGACTTATTCGGGGGATGGACCTCGTGGATACCATTCGGGATGTCGACAAGACAGTTAATCCTTCTTCACTTGGACTCGATATTCTCAGGATGATGGGATTACTGCTTAGACATGGGCCTGAAATTTTTATTTTGGCCACATCCACCACTGAGAGCACCGAATGCAGAGGGGATGTAGCAGGGGATTCCACACTGACGGTGACCGAGACCTCAGGGCACCCGAGTACCCATTCAGGAGCTTATGATCGTATTGAGAGGCTCGAGAGCACTATGAATGTATTATGGTATGAGATCATCGAGATTCAGGTGATACATTCAGCACATTATACTGAGATGGTGGCCTGTTTTGACGTGTTACATCAGCAACTGATTGGCAGACCTCCATCCCCTCCAGCATCACCATCATCACCTCCACCGGCATCCTTTGATCTTGCACTAGCATCAGTAGTGGAGCAAAGACCTGACGACACCGACACTTGATTTTGCTTTTCATTTCATTACTTTTGTATTTTATTTCAGACTTGTATACTCAGAAAGGACTTTCCTTCTGAGTTTATTTTTGTTTTGTTATCTCGAGTTGTATTCATTGCTTTATCTTTTATATACTCGAGTTGTTTTTTTTTGTTTTATTGAGCTTCATTGAACCCCTCGTGTATGCGTGTAGATGGTCTTGTCAACATGGGAATTGAGAACTTGTCATGGACATGGGCAAGGTGTTTTGGCACTTGGCCGTGTGAGGTTCACAACCCATTGGAATATTACTCCCAAGGATTTAGCTCCATCAAATACAACACTTGGTGTCAGGGGAGTATTGTTTTGATTGCTTTTCCCACATTTGTTCTTGATTGATATGTGTGAGCTTGCATGTGTACATTGGGGACAATGTACAACTTAAGTATGGAGGGAGTTTCATACTGCACATATCTTTTATAGTAGTTTTGATTGATATACATGCTCACATAGCCAATGGCAGTTCACCTTAGTTGAAATGATTGTATTCTTGAGTTTAGGAGAATTTCAAACACTGGATGTTCTCATGCTCTAGTTTTTGCTTGAATTTCTAGAAATTTTTGCCCGATTGACACTTGTTGCACGACTCACTCTTTAAACTATTTTTTGGAAACTCAAGTTTGATGTAAAAGGGACTAGTTATAGTTGCTTTCTTTGTTAATTCTAAAAAAATGAAAAATGAAAAGAAAGAACAAAAATAGTTTTATTGTTTAGTTGTGCTTGTTGGGTGGAAAGAGCTACCGCCTATGAAATATCAAGGTACTCTCATAAGTCAGATACTAGTTATGCCCTAATGAGAGAAAGAGCTATCTAATAGGATGAGTGAAAGCTACAACTCCGGTAGAAAGAGCTATCAGCTCAAAAGTGTGAAAGCCACCTTAGCGGCCGTTTTGGAAAGGGCTACCTTAGAGGATGTGTGAACCTACTACCATCTTTGAAATTTTTGTTACTTTTTGTAAATAAATAAGTCCCTTACACTTAGAACTTTGAGGAGTATACCTTGGGTTGGCTTGAGTATTTTCACACACTTACACGATTTCGGGTTTGTTGTCCTTTTTTATTCAAGTTTTTAGCAAGAGCATTGATTTTTCATATTTAGTGTTAAAATCTTCCTTACTTGTAGAATGCTCTCTTTATATGCTTTGGTGAACCTAAGGCCAAGCACATCCAATATTTCCTTCGTCTATGCTTTAATGTTTTAATTTTTTCTTGAGGACAAGCAAAAGCTTAAGTGTGGGGGAATTTGATAAGTGCCTGTGTGATAAGAATGCGAAATGTTCTTTCCTTATGATAAGCATTACTTTTATTAGGTTTTAATGCTAATATGTGTGCATTTATGTTACTTTCGTGCATATAGGGTTGTGAAGCCAAATGTTAGAGAAAGAAGCCAATGTAGATCGTGAATGCACCATTTGGAGGAAATCTTGAGAACGTTCAAACGCGAAAACATAAGTCGGGTTCAAGATGCAAGAATGTGTGCCAACCTCCTTGTATTTAAGTTAGCACAATAATTTGGAGGGGCACAAGGGCAGTCACATTCAAGCATTCCTGTTTGTGCATGTATAGCAAGATCTCAACCAATGTGTCCGTTTATTGAAGAAGCAAAGAGATCTATAGCGTAAATGTGTGCCCGTTTTACGTTACCTCGATGAAAGCATGGATTTGGGAGTGTTTCGAGCCGGTACTGTAGCAGTGTACTATAGCAAACACTATAGTAGGTACTGTTTACATCCAGCCAAAGAAGGAGTAAAATAGAGAATCCAAATGGGTGTTTGGAAATTCTACACGCCCATACGAAAAATCCACAGGGGCGTCCACATGGGCGTGTGGATTTCCGATTCCAACCCTATTTAAGGCCGATTTCAGCCCCGATTTCAGCATTCTTTTCTCCATCTTTTCCCCAACTTGAGAGAGGACAGTGGCTAGGGTTTTAAGAGGTATTGGCTAGGGATTTGTAGAGATTCTACGGCTCTGACATCGTGCTCTCGTTCGGAAGAAGGTTAGTGGGAGAGCTTTCATCGGCACTGATCCGACGAGGTGTATCCTAGGATGGACAAAAGGACCCTTGGACGAGTAGAGGACTCTCCACAAGACCATCGTCATGACTATCGAGGGATGTTTTCTATGGATTCTTTGCTTTTATATTTAAATTCATTGATTGTAATGAGCTCCATGGAGAGTTAAACCCCCTAGTGAGTACTTGGATATTTGTGAACCCTAGGATGTATTTGTTTCATTGAACCTTTTTATTATCCTTTCAATTAATTAATGCCTTATTTGAGTTCCAATCTTTTATGCTTGATTGCGTGAATACTCCCTTAGAGTGACACTAGGGTTGAGAGTTCTTGTTGGTAACTCTTGTGAGTGAGTGACACAACACGAGAGTTAGATAAAGCTAGATTGGAGAGGGTTGAGAGGGTGAGTCGAGAGGTAGGGGTGTGTCCCCTTTCCCCTCCGGTGTGATTTATTCTATCTCCATTTGTTCGATCTCTTTGCGGTCATATTAGAGTGAATGGGATAAGGGATGACCTTCCGTTGGGGCTCAGTTGCAGGGGTAACAGAGTGAAGCGTTGAAGTGATTTTAGCACCTAGGACTTAATTGTGGCTAGGGACCGTCCATCTGGACCAAAGGGTTAGGTCTACATCTAGGAAGAGGATTTATCACTTGAAATCCCTAGAACTCATTGCGATTCTATACGAGTATGAGGTTGAGAGGTTATTCAATTTCTCCTCCGGGAAGTGTATAGAGTTAGGCATGGTTGACCATAGATTTGGGTCCATGTATTTAAGGATCTCCACGACTCATTAATGCATTAATTAGAAAGCATAATAGAGGGTTTTAGCACTTGAAATAATTGTCTTAGGCAGAACAATATCTGGGTACCCCACTTAAATCGATTGCCTTACCTCCCCTTTACTTACACTCTTTCTATTGTTTCTTTTACTTTTGTTACATCACATTTTATCACACAAATCACTATTCACTTTTCGTTTAGTTAAGAAACAATTTAAGTGTTTTTATTCCTAACTCTCTATGGATATGATACCCACTAATATGGGATTTGTTACTTCGACAAACCCGTGCACTTGTAGGACATACGCAAGGGCCGTTGTCAAGTTTTTGGCGCCGTTGTCGGGGAGTAGGCATTTAGAGATACTTTGCACTTTGTTTTTTTAGCTATTCATTCATTCATTCTATTTCACATCTTCTTTTCTATCATCGTTCTGATTTTGTTTTCTTTCATTTATTGCAGCTCTAGGTTATGACCCGAGGGAACCCTTCGATATTGATTGAAAGAGATCTTGAACTTGAACATACACTCAGAAGAAGGGGAAAGGAACATGTACAAGAATCATCTAATCAAGTTGAGATAGAAGTGGAAGAGTCAGATAATATGGAAGAACAGAATGAGCAACAGAGGATACTTTCCAATTATGCTAGACCCTCAGTTTTAGGCACACAATCGCGTATTGTGCGACCCCTGATTACAGCTCCGAACCTCAAGCTAAAGCCGACATTCATCCAAATGATTCAGCAAATAATGCAGTTCAATGGTTTAGCCGATGAGGATCCAAACAACCATATAGAGAACTTCTTAGAAGTTTGTGATATGCTGAAGATTAATGGTGTATCAGATGATGCTATCAGATTGAGGGCTTTCCCATTCTCTCTCAAGGGAAGAGCCAAGCAGTGGCTACATTCTTTGCCCAAGGCCTCCATCACGACGTGCATTGAGATGGTCAAAGCTTTTCTTGATAGATACTTTCCTCCGGGGAAGTCGGCCAAGCTTTGCAATGAGATTTCATCATTTGTACAGATAGTGTTGGAGTCATTGTTTGAGACATGGGAGTGCTTCAAGGATCTTCTGCGGAGCTGCCCACAGCACGGATTTTCCGAATGGATGATTATTCAGACTTTCTACAATAGGTTGAATTCGAGTACAGGGCAATTGTTAGATGCCACCGTAAGAGGTATAATGGGGAGTAAAACCCCGGAAGAAGCCTTATAGTTAGTGGAAGACATGGCCATGAATAGTTATCAGTCGAATGCCCGGGAAATGAAAAAGGTGGCCGGGCTCCATGAAATAGATGCAGTAACTTCATTGGTGGCTCAAGTGAAATTGTTAAGTAAGAAGTTTAAGTGAAGCGTTGAAGTGATTTTAGCACCTAGGACTTAATTGTGGCTAGGGACCTTCCACCTAGACCAAAGGGTTAGGTCTACATATCGGAAGAGGATTTATCACTTGGAATCCCTAGAACTCATTGCGATTCTATACGAGTGCGAGGTTGAGAGGTTATTTAATTCCTCCTCCGGGACATGTATAGTGTTAGGCATGGTTGACCTTAGAATTGGGACCATGTATTTAAGGATCTCCATGACTCATTATTGCATTAGTTAGAAACCATAATAGAGGGTTTTTTCACTTGAAACGATTGTCCCAGGTGGAACAATATCCGGGTACCCCACTTATATCGATTGCCTTACCTTCCCTTTACTTGCACTCTTTCTCTTGTTTCTTTTACTTTTGTTACATCAAATTTTATCAAACAAACCACTATTCACTTTTCGTTTAGTTAAGAAACAATTTAAGTGTTTTTATTCACTACTCTCTCTGGATACGATACCCACTCATCTGGTATTTGTTACTTCGACAAACCCATGCACTTACGGGACATACGCAAGGGGTATTGTCAAACACCGTGCTCCGCTTAGAAGAAGGTTATTGGGGAGCTTTTGTCGGCATCGATTCGGTGAGGTGTGCCCTAGGCCGGAAAAAGGGACCTTTGGAGAAGACGAGGCTACTCCGCAAGACTGTCGACACAAATACCGAGGTGGTTTGTATATGGATTACTTGTTTTTACATTTAATTTCATTGTTGATTGTAACTAGCTCCATAGAGAGCTAAACCCTAAGTGGATACTTGGATTTGTGAACCCTAGGATGTATTTGTTTCATTAATCTTCTATTATGTTTTCCTTAATTGATGTCTTTAATTGAGTTTCAATCTTGAATGCTTGTTGCATGATTTCTCCTTTAGAGTCACACTAGGGTTGAGAGTCAACATTGGTAACCTTTGTTAGTGTGTGACACACCATGAGGGTTAGACATTACAAGATTGGAGAGGGTCGAGAGGGTGAGTCAAGAGGTAGCGGAGCGTCCCCTTTTCCTCCGATGTGATTTATCCTATCTCCACGTTCCAAGAGTTCTTTGTGGTCATAGTAGAGTGAATAGGCTAAGGGATGACCTCCGCTGGAGCTTAGTTGCACAGACAATGGAGTGAAGTGTTGAAATGACTTTAGCACCTAAGGCTTAATCATGACTAGCGGTCTTTCGCCTGGACCAAAGGGTTAGATCTATACATTGGAATAGGGATTATCACTTGGAATCCCTAGAGTGTCTTGCAACTCTATAGACTTAGTCACGGTTGACCTTAGGTTTGGGTCCGTGTGTTTAAGGATTTTCATGACTTATTAAGCCTCAATTGGGAGATATAATAGTTGATTTTGCACTTGAAACAATTTTCTTAGGTGGAACAATATCCGAGTACTGCACTTCTATCGATTGCCTTACCACTCGTCTATTTGTGCTTCTCACTTTCTTGTTTCTTTTATTCTTGTTTTCATTACATTTTATCAACAAAATGATTATTCCATCTTTGCTTTGTTAGATAGTAATCCTGGTATTTTTATTCCCTACTCTCTGTGGATACGATACCCACTCACCTGGGATTTATTACTTCGACAAACCCATGCACTTGCGGGTCACACGCAAGGGGCGTTGCCAAGTTTTTGGCACCATTGCCAGGGAGTAGGCTTTTAGAGATACTTTACACTTTGTTATTTTATCTATTCATCATTTGTTCTATTTCATATTTTCTTATTCTATCATCGCTCT
Source organism: Dioscorea cayenensis subsp. rotundata (assembly GCF_009730915.1). NCBI lineage: Eukaryota > Viridiplantae > Streptophyta > Magnoliopsida > Dioscoreales > Dioscoreaceae > Dioscorea > Dioscorea cayenensis. The sequence goes on from NC_052486.1 coordinate 12,699,019, forward strand.
GATTTTTCTTTTATTTTTGGTTGCAGCTCTAGGTTATGACCCGAGGGAACCCTTCACAAATTGTTGAAGAAGATCCTAAGCTTGAGCATACACTAAGAAGAGGGGGAAAAGAACCTGTACATGAACCGTCGAATCTAGCTGAAGTGGAAGTTAAAGGATCTGACAACATGGCAGAATAGAATATACAACATAGAACACTTTCTGACTACGCTAGACGGTCAGTATTGGGACACAATCTAGCATTGTGCGACCCCCGATTATAGCTCTAATTTTGAGCTGAAGCCGGCATTCATCCAGATTATATAACATTCTGTACAGTTCAATAGTTTGGATGATGAGGATCTAAACAACCATATTGAAAACTTCTTGGAAGTTTGTGACATGCTGAAGATCAACGGTGTTACGTAAGATGCTATACGATTGAGGGCTTTCCATTTTCTCTAAAAGGAAGAGTAAAGTAGTGGCTACACTCTTTACCACGAGCATCCATCACGATATGGAATGAGATTGTCGAAGCTTTTCTTGCTATGTACTTCCTTCCGAGAAAATCAGCAAAACTTCCCAATGAGATATTGTCATTTGTTCAGATAGAGCTCGAGTCCTTGTTTGCGACATGGGAGCGATTCAAGGATCTTTTACGGATGTACCCACAACATGGATTCCTCGAATGGATGATCATTCAGTCCTTTTACAACGGGTTAAATCCAAGCACAAGAAAACATCCAGATGCCACCGCAGGAGTTAAAATGGGGAACAAGACCCCTGAAGAAGCCCAACAGTTGGTAGAGGAAATGGCCATGAATAGCTACCAATGGAATATAAGGGAAAAGAAGAAAGTGGTCGTACTCCATAAAATTGATGTGGTGACATCCTTAGCAGCCTAAGTAGAGCCGTTGAGCAAGAAATTTGATACATTAACTTCACCAATGGTGGTCGCTATCACAAGTTGTGATGGTTGTGGGGGTTCACATATATCGTCTGATTGTCCTATTTCGATTACTACTTCAGCCTCGACTGAACAAGTAGATTTTGTGGGTAATTCAGGAAGTGTACACGATAATCCGTATAGTAACACCTACAACCAAGGGTGGAGAAGCCACCCTAATTTCTCATGGAGTAACCAAGGGCATCAAAAGGCCATAGCACCACCGGGTTTTCAACAACAAGCCCCAAACATGGAGAATAGAGTTTCAGGCTTGGAGACCCGGATGACCGATCTAGAGAAAGCGTTGACCCAATTTATGCAGTCATCGGATATACGGTTCCAATCGGTCGAGCCTACACTTCGTAATCACACCGCTTCATTGCATAATCTAGAAAATCAAGTGGGGCAAATCGTGAAGTCTCTATCGGAGAGACCACAAGGAAGCTTGCTGAGTAATATCGAGACTAGCCCAAGAGAATACGTGAAGGCGATCAGTTTGAGAAGTGGTCGTGAGGTTGAGGGTAGGTTTCCAAGTGAGAAGACCAATGTTGAAGAACCCGAGGTTGTGGGGGTTGAGGAGAGAGCTAGCAAAGAAAAGGAGGTGGCACCCCCACTCTACAAGCCAAGAATCCCTTATCCTTCCAAATTAAAGAACGACCATGATAAGTGCTTGTGCGATAACAAGGCGAAGTGTTCTTTGCTTGTGTTGAGCATTTCTTTTCTCAGGTTTTAACGCTAATATGGGTGTATTTATGTGACTTTCATGCAGGTAGGGTTGTAAGGCCGATTATGAGAGAAAGAAGCCAATGTGGGTTGTAATGCACTAATTTGGAGGAAATCTTGTGAAGGGTCAAACGTGAAGACATAGGTCGGGCTCCAGATGCAGGAATGTGTGCCAACCTCCTCGTACTCGAGTTAGCAGAACTATTTGGAGGGCACAAGGGCAGTCACATTCAAGCATTCCGACTTGTGCATATAGAACAAGATCTCTACTAACATGTCCGTTATTAAAGAAGCAAGGCGATCCACGACATAAATGTGTGTCCATTTGCGTTACCTCGATGAAAGTATGGATTTGGGAGTATTTCAAGCCGGTACTATAGCAGGGTATTGTAGAAAAAATTGTAGCAAAAATACTGCAGCAACACTATTTACAGCCGCCCGAGAAAACAGCAAAACAGAGAATCCACACGGGCGTATGGAAATTCCACACGTCCGTGTGAAAAATCCGCAGGGGCGCCCATATGGGCGTGTGGTTTCCTGATTCTAGCCTTTTAAAAGCCAATTTTAGCCCCGATTTCAGCATTCTTTTCTTCATCTTTTTCCCAACTAGAGAGAGGGTAGCGGCTAGGGTTTTTAGATGTATTGGCTAGGGATTTAGAGAGGTTCTACAGCTCTGACATCGCGCGCCATTTTGAAGAAGGTTAGTGGGAGAGCTTTCGTCGGCACCGATCCAGCGAGGTGTATCCTAGGCTGGACAAAGGGACCATTATGACGAGTAGAGGACTCTCCACAAGGCCATCGCCTAGACTAACGAGGGGATTTTCTATGGATGCTTTGTTTTTACATTCGATTTCGTTGATTGTATCTAGCTCCATGGAGAGCTAAACCCCTAGTGGGTACTTGGGTATTTGTGAAGCCTAGAATGTATTCGTTCCATTGAACCTCTTTATTATGTTTTCAATTAATTGATCTTTATTGTGAGTTCAAATCTTGGAGATTTGATTGTATGAATACTCCCCTAGAGTGACACTAAGGGTTGAGAGTTCTTCTTGATAACTCTTATGAGTGAGTGACAGACCATGAGAGTTAGACAAAGCTAGATTGGAGAGGGTTAAGAGGGTGAGTCGAGAGGTAGCGGAGCGTCCCCTTTCCACTACGGTGTGATCTATCCTACCTCCATGTTCCAAGAGTTCTTTGCGGCAATAGAGGAGTGAATGGGCTAAGGGATGACCTTCCGCTGGGGCTTAGTTGCGAGTGCAACGGAGTGAAGCATTGAAGTGATTTTAGCACCTATGGGTTAATTGTGGCTAGGGATCTTCCACTTGGACCAAAGGGTTAGGTCTATACATAGGAATAGGGTTTATCACTTGGAATCCCTAGAGCTCATTGCAATTCTATGCGAGTGCGAGGTTGAGAGGTTATTCAATATCTCCTCTGGGATATGTATAGAGTTAGGCATGTTTGACCTTAGATTTGGGATCATGTAATTAAGGATTACCACGACTCATTGTTGCATAAATTAAGAAGTATAATAGAGGGTTCTACTTGAAATGATTGTCCTAGGCGGATCAATATCCGGGTACCCCATCTTTATCAATTGCCATATCTTCTCCTTTACTTGTGCCCTCTATCTTGTTGTTTTTATTTCCGTTATTTCATATTTTGTCACACTTATCACTATTTATCTTCCACATTAGTGAAGAAAGAAGTTAAGTGTCTTTATTCCCTACTCTCTGTGGATACGATACCCACTCATTTGGGATTATTACTTCGACACCAATACACTTGCGGTTTATGCACATATACGGACATGTGAAGGCATTGTCTCAGATGCCTCGGTATGCTAAGTTCTTGAAAGATCTTTTGACCAACAAGAGGAAGTTGGAGGAGAGTGCATCGGTGATCTTTGGTGGCTCTTGTTCGGCAGTATTGCAAAAGAATATGCAGAACAAGAAGAAGGACCCAAAAAAGTTTGTGATTCCGTGCAACATTGGCAATTTGGGTGAAGAGATGTGACACGACCGAATATGCGTGTAAACCGAAAGTGCACGAGTATCGAAGTAATAATACCCCAATGAGAGGGTAGTTGAATCCACAGGGAATAGTGCTTAGGACCACCAAGATTGCTATTTAACTACAATGAAAATATGTTGAGAGTGATGTGAAAACAAACTCAATGCAAATGAAAATAAGAAAAGATAGAGTAGGCACAAGTAAAAGATAGGGAGACAATCAACGATAAATGGGGTACCTGGATATTGTTCCGCCTAGGACAATCGTTTCAAGTGCAAAACCCCCTATTATGCTTTCTAACTAATGCATTAATGAGTCATGGAGATCCTTTAATACATGGTCCCAAATCTAAGGTCCACCATGCCTAACTCTCTACATGTCCCGGAGGAGAAATTGAATAACCTCTCAACCTCAAACTCATATAGAATTGCAATGAGTTCTAGGGATTCCAAGTGATAAACCCTATTCCTATGTATAGACCTAACCCTTTGGTCCAGGTGGAAGGTCCCTAACCACAATTAAGCCCTAGGTGCTAAAATCATTTCAACGCCACACTCCGTTGCACTCGCAACTAAGCCCAGCGGAAGGTCATCTCTTAGCCCATTCACTCTACTATGGCCCCAAAGAACCCTTGGAATGTGGAGGTAGGATAGATCACACCGGAGGGGAAAGGGGACACCCCGCTACCTCTCGACTCACCCTCTCAACCCTCTCCAATCTAGCTTTGTCTAACTCTTATGGTGTGTCACTCACTCACAAGAGTTACCAACAAGAACTCTCAACCCTAGTGTCACTCTAGGGGAGTATTCAAACAATCAAGCCTACAAGATTGGAACTCACAATAAACATCAATTAATTGAAAGCATAATAAAGAGATTCAATGAAACCAATACATCTTAGGTTTCACAAATACCCAAGTACCTACTAGGGGTTTAGCTCTCCATGGAGCAAAATACAATAGATAATGAAATCAAAAGTAAAGAGATGCAATCCATGAATGAAAACCCCCTTGTGGTCAGTATCAAAGGTCTTGTGGATCAGCCGCGTCTTCTTCAAAGGTCACCTCTTCAAACCTAGGGCACACCTCGTTGAATCGGTGCCGATGAAAACTCCCCCAATAGCTCTCTTCTGAAGGAAACGCGGTGTTGAAGGCCGTCAAACCTCTCCAAACCCTAGCAACCGATGCTTCCAAAGATGCAGAAAGGTGGAAGAAAAGATAGGGGAAAAGATGGAGAAATCGGGGCTGTATCATGACTAATTAGTTTTGTTTCTTGTTCTATTTTGCATAAAAAAAAAATAAATTGTTAAATTGTGCATTAGGGATGGAAAGAGCTACCACCGATGAAGTATGAAGCTACTCTCATAAGTCAGATACTAGTTATGCCTTAATGAGAGAAAGAGCTATCTCATGGGATGAGTGAAAGCTACCACCCCTGTAGAAAGAGCTACCACCTCAAAAGTGTGAAAGCCACCTTCGTGGCCGCTTCGGAGAAGGCTACCTTAGAAGGATGTGTGAAGCTACTACCATCTATTTGTTTTGTTACATTTTGTAGTTAAATAAGTCCCTTATACTTGGAACATTGAGGAGTATACTTTGGGTTTACTTGAGTGAGTTTAGACACACTTACACGATCTCGGGTTTGTTGTCCTTTTTTATTCGAGTTTTTAGCTAGCACATTGATTTTTCGTATTTAGTTTTGAAATTTCCCTTACTTGTAGAATGCTCTCTTTGCATTCTTTAGTGAATCTAAGGCCAAGCACTTTCAATTTTTCTTTCATCTATGCTTCAATGTTTTATTTTTGCTTGAGGATAAGCAAAATCTTAAGTGGGGGGGAGTTTGATAAGGGCTTGTGTGTTAAGAATGCAAATTATTCTTTCCTTACAATAAGCATTACTTTTTATCAGGTTTAAGCACTAATACATCTGTATTTGTGTTCTTTTGTGCTTGTAGGGTTGTGAAGCTAAGTATTAAGAAAAGAAGCCAAAAATAGATCATGAATGCACTATTTGGTGGAATCTTGGAAGGAACAAACACGAAGACACAAGTGGGGCTCTAAGATACGTGAATGTGTGCCAACCTCCATGTATTCAAGTCATTACAATGAGTTAGAGGGGCATGAAGGTAGTCACATTTTTTTATCCTGACTTGTGCATTGATTGCAAGATATTCACCAATTAGGCCTTTGATTGTAGAAGCGGCGCGATCTACGACACAAATGTGTGCCCGTTTATGTTACCCCGATGAAAAGTGTGGTGTTGGGAGTATTTTTGGATGACTGTAGCAAGTTAATACAGCAAATTACTGTAGCAGGTTATAGTTCATAGCCCGCAGAAAATCAGATTTCTAGAGAATCCACATGCCCGTTTGGAAATTTCACAGGCCCATGTGGATGCCCGATTCCAGCCCTTTAAAAACTACGATTCGGCCCCAATTTCAGCATCATCTTTTCCCTCTTTTCTCTAACTTTTGAGAGGCTTGCGGTTAAGGTTTAGAGGGGTTTTGGCAAGGCTTTTGGAAAGGTTCTACGGCTTCAACACCGTGCTCCGCTTGGAAGAAGGTTATTAGGGGAGCTTTCGTCAGCATTGATCCGGCGAGGTGTGCCTTAGGCCGGAGAAGGCGACCTTTGGAGAAGACGAGGCTCCTCTACAAGACTATCAACACGAATACCGAGATAGTTTTTGTATGGATTACTTGTTTTTACATTTAATTTCATTGTTGATTGTAACTAGCCTAATGGAGAGCTTAACCCTTTGTGCGTACTTGGGTTTTTTAACCCTAGGATGTATTCATTTCATTAATCTTTTATTATGTTTTCCTTAACTGATGTCTTTATTTGAGTTTCAATCTTGAATGCTTGTTGCATGATTTCTCCCTTAGAGTGACACTAGGATTGAGAGTCTACATTGGTAACCTTTGTGAGTGAGTGACACACCATGAGGGTTAGACATTGCAAGATTGGAGAGGGTCGAGATGGTGAGTCGAGAGGTTGCGGAGCACCCCCTTTCCCTTCGATGTGATTTATCCTACCTCCACGTTCCAAGAGTTTTTGCGGTCATAGTAGAGTGAATGGGCTAAGGGATGACCTCCGCTGGGGCTTAGTTGCACAGGCAATGGAGTGAAGCGTTGAAGTGACTTTAGCACCTAGGGCTTAATTGTGACTAGGGGTCTTTCGCCTGGACCAAAGGGTTAGATTTATACATTGGAATAGGGTTTATGGCTTGTAATTCCTAGAGTGTGTTGCAACTCTACACAGTGTGGGGTGTTGAGATTAATTGATTTCTCCCCGGGACATTATGTAGAGTTAGTCACGGTTGACCTTAGATTTGGAACCGTGTGTTTAAGGATTTTCACCACTCATTAAGCGTCAATTAAGAGATATAACAATTGATTTTACACTTCAAACAATTGTCCTAGGTGGAACAATATCCGAGCACCCCACTTCTATCGATTGCCTTACCACTCATCTATTTGTGCTTCTCTCTTTCTTGTTTCTTTTATTCTTGCTTTCATTATATTTTATCATCCCTTATACCTAGGACTTTGAGGAGTATAAGTTGGGTCAACTTGAGAGAGTTTACACACACTTACACATTTTGGGTTTGTTGTCCTTTTTTATTCGAGTTTTTAGCTAGAGCATTGATTTTTCGTATTTGGTGTTGAAATTTCCCTAACTTGTAGAATGTTTCCCTTGCATGCTTTGGTGAACCTAAGGCCAAGCACTTTCAATATTTCCTTCTTTTATTCTTCAATGTTTTATTTTTGCTTGAGGACAAGGGAAAACTTAAGTGTGGAGGGATTTGATAAGTGCTTGTGTATTAGTAATACGAAATATTCTTTTCTTATGATGACCATTCCTTTTCTCAGATTTTATTTCTAATACATATGTTTTTGTGTTCTTTTGTGCATGAAGGGTTGTGGAGCCAAATGTAGAGGAAGGAAGCCAAAGTTGCGCTTGAAAATACGTGAATGTGTGTCAACCTCCATGCGCTCAATCAATTACATGGTTTGGAGGGGCACAAAGGCAGTCACATTTGCGTATTCTGACTTGTGCAGTGCTAGCAAGATCTTTATCGATGTTATCCCTTATTGAAGAAGCAACGTGATCTATGGCATAGATGTGTGCCAGTTTATGTTGCCTCGATGAAAAGTGTGGATTCGGGAGTGTTTTTGATAGAAAACTGTAGCAGGTTATTGTAGCAAATCAATGTAGCAATTTACTATAGCAGTTAATGTTTAAAGGCCGCAAAAAATCAGATTTCTGTAGATTCACACGGGCATAAGGAAATTCCACACACCCGTGTGGATTCCCGATTCAAGACTTTTATAAAGCCACGACTTGTACCGATTTGGGAATCCTGTATTCCATCTTTTCTACATGTTTTCCCCAACTTTGGAGAGACTTGTGGCTAGGGTTTAGATGGGTTTTGGCAAGGTTTTTGGAGTGGTTCTACGGCCATCGACACCGCATTCCTTTTGAGAGAGTTATTGGGGAAGCTTTCGTAGGCACCGATCCAGTGAGGTGTGCCCTAGGCTTGACAAGGGAACCTTTGAAGAGGACAAGGCAACTCCACAAGACCATCGATGTGAATACCAAGGGGGTTTTACTTATGAATTGCATGTTTTTACTTTCAATTTCGCTATTGATTGTATCTTGTTCTATGGAAAGCTAAACCCTTAGTGGGTACTTGGACTTCTAAACCCTACGATGTTATTATTTCATTGACCTTTTATTATGCTTTCCTTAATTGATGTCTTTAATTGAGTTCCAATATTGAAAGCTTGTTGAATGATTTCTCCCTTAGAGTGACACTAGGGTTGAGAGTTTACATTGGTAGTCCTTGTGAATAAGTGACACACTATGAGGGTTAGATAAAGCAAGATTGGAGAGGGTCGAGGTGGTGAGTAAAGAGGTAGCAGAGCATCCCTTTCCCCTTCATTGTGATTAATCCTACCTCTGTGTTCGAGGAGTTCTTTGCGGTGATAATAGATTGAAGTGCTAAGAGAAGAACTCCGCTGGGGCTTTGTTGCGAGAGCAACAGAGTAAAGCGTTGAATTAATCCTTAGTGCTGGGGCTTAATTATGACTAGGGGTCTCGCATGGACTAAAGGGTTAGACCTATATTAGGGAATAAGGTTTATCACTTGGAAAACCCTAGAGCTTCTTACAACTGTATGGAGTGTGAGGTATGGAGACTAATTGATTTCTCTACTGAGGCATAGTGTAGAGTTTGTCACGGTTGACCTTAGGTTTGGGACCATGTGACAAGGTCCCCTTGCTTATATCCCGCAAGTGCACGGGCTTGTCGAAGTAATAATCCCGGGTGAGCGGGGTCGAATCCACAGGGAGTAGGGAGTGAAAATACTTAATTTGGTTCTTAGCTATGTGGAATATCAATAGTGATAAGTGTGATATTGATTCAATTCTCAACAATAAAAACAACAAGTGAAAGAGCAAAAGTAAGAAGAGGGTAAGGCAATCGATAAAGAATGGGGTACTCGGATAATGCTTCACCTAGGATGATCGCTTCAAGTGCAAGAACTCTCTATTATGCTTCCTAATTAATGCAATGGTGAGTCGTGGAAATCCTTACATACATAGTCCCAAATCTAAGGTCAACTATGCCTAACTCTATACATGTCCCGGAGGAGAAATCGAGCAATCTCAACACCTCACACTCGCATAGAGTTGCAATGAGCTCTAGGGATTCCAAGTGATAAATCTCTTCCTAAATATAGACCTACCCTTTGGTCCAGATGGAAGGTCCCTAGCCACAATTAAGCCCTAGATACTAAGATCATCTCAACGCTTCACTCCATTGCACGCGCAACTAGACCCCAGTGGAGGTTCATCCCTTAGACTATTCACTCCATTATGGCCACAAAGAACTCGAGGAACGGAGGTAGAATCTATCACGTCGGAGGGGAAAGGGGATGCTCCTGTACCTCTCGACTCACCCTCTCAACCCTCTCCAACCTAGCTTTGTCTAACGCTAGTGGTGTGTCACTCACTCACAAGGTTACCAACAAGAACTCTCAACCCTAGTGTCACTCTAGGGGAAATGTTCATACAATCAAGCATTCAAGGTTGGAACTCACAATAAACATCAATTTATTGAAAGCATAATAAAGAAGTTCAATGAAACGAATACATCCTAGGGTTCGCAATCATCCAAGTACCCACTAGGGGTTTAGCTCTCCATGGAGCTTAATACAATCAAAAGAAATCGAATGTAAAAAGCAATGAATCCATAAAGAAACCCCCTCGATGGTCGTGTCGATGTTCTTGTGGAGAGTCCTCTACTGTCAGTCCAAAGATTCCTTCGTCCGGTATAGGATACGCCTCGATCGAATCTCCCCTACCAACCTTCTTCCTAATGGAATCACGATGTCGGAGCCATAGAACTTCTCCAAAACCTTGGCCAATACCCCTCGAAACCCTAGCCGAAGTCCTCTCACAAGTTGGGGAAAAGGTGGAAAATAGAATGCTGAAATCGGTGTTGAAATCAGCTTTAAATAGGGCTAAAATCGGGCGACTCTACGGGCGTGTACGGAACACGCGCCCATGTGGATTCTCTGTCTCTGCGATTTTCGGCCGGCTGTGAACAGTAACTGCTACATTGAGTTTCTACAATGATTTCCTACAGTGACCTACAACAGTACTATGCAAAAAATACTCCCGAATCCACTTTTCATCGAGGTAACATAAACTAGCATACGTTTATGCCGTGGATCGCTTTGCTTCTTCAATGACGGATAAGATGATGGAGATCTTGTTATATGTGCATAAGTCGGAATGCTTGAGTGTGACCGCCCTTGTGCCCCTCCAAATGGTTGTGTAAACTCAAATACGGGGAGGTTGGCACACACTCTAGCATCTCGCACCCGACTTATATCTTCGCGTTTGAACTTTAGCAAGATTTCATCCAAAATCGGTGCATTGTGATCCACATTCTCTTCTTTCGTTCATAATTGGTTTCACAACCCTACATGCACGAAATTAACATAAAAACACACATATTAGTGTAAAAACCCGAGGAAAGTAATGCTCAACATAAGGAAATAATGCTTCGCATTCATATCGCACAAGCACTTATCACCATGTATTTTAGGATTTCCATGACTCATTAAGAATCAATTAGGAGACATAATAATTAGTCTTTCACTTAAAGCAATAATCCTAGGGGGAGCAATGTCCGAGTGCCCCACTTTCTATTGATTGCCTTTCCTCTAATTTAATTGCGTCTCTCTTTCTTTTTTCTTAGTTCTTTTCATATTGATTTTGTTCACACCACTATTGATTTATCTTCACTTTAGTTAAATAGCAATCTTTGTGTTTCTGATCACTATTCCTTGTGGATTCGACTATCCACTCACTGGGTATTATTACTTTGACAAACCCATGCACTTGTGGGTCACATGCAAGGGGTGTGTCAATAATATCTATAAACAACATTAGTGACGAAGTTTTGGTCACTTACAGACGCATTTAGGGTGTCTAAATTATGCAAATCTATAAGCATGCTAGTATGCACTTAATACTACAATTGGTCCGTTATACAGCAAGTATACCGATAATCAAGTAATACTTCGTGGGTGATCATGAGGGTCGTATTTCCCCAGGAATGATGAGAGGCTCCTATTACTTCCTTTTCACTTAAGTAACAACCTAATGGTTATGCTCTTTCTTTAGTTCCACTTATACAACACTATTAAACAATACAATTGGAGATGACATTAAGCACACTTAGAAGGAGTTGTGAGTATGTACCAAAGTTATCTTGATTATTCATTATGGTAGGTGTTAAGTGTCAATTGTGTTCTAGATTCAAAACTGGGGAATTCAAAAGCCTACTTGCCCCAATAAGCCATGGCGACTGTGTATAAATGACTAGAAACTTTAGATGGAATCTCTTCCACCGTAGCCTCCTATGTTTGCCTTAAGTACGAGAATCCCAAGAGAGGAGACCAATAAGACCTTAGGACTAAGGCACAATCGATCCTTAATCTGGAAACCTAGCTATGTCTAACCTCTCAGAATTGCATATATCTATCATGGCATGGGCGTCATCAACATGGGGCATATCTTCCTTATCCACATCAACATGTAACAATCAATTAGGAACATGCAATGATTACAAAAACTAGAACAATTTATATTAATCAATAAAGATATATAAATAATAACCGAGGGACCTATACATACAATTGACATGACCGAATAAGCGTGTAAACCGCAAGTGCATGGGTGTCGAAGTAATAAATCCCAGGCGAGTGGGTATCGTATCCATAGGGAAAAGTGAATAGAAACACTATGATTGCTATCTAACTATGATGAGAAGAAATCAATGGTATGATGAATGAGGTTTATATAAAAAAGAAATAAAAGAAATAAGAACGAGAGGCACAATAAAATTGAGAGGAAAGGCAATCGATAGAAATGGGGTACTCGGATATTGTTCCGCCTAGAACAATCGTTTCAAGTGCAAAACCCTCTATTATGCCTCCTAACGAATGCATTAATGAGTTGTGGAAATCCTTCAATACACAGTCCCAAATCTAAGGTCAACCGCGACTAACTCTATACCATGTCCCGGAGGAGAAATCAAACAATCTCAATACCTCGCACTCAGATAGAATCGTATGGAGTTCTAGGATTCCAAGTGATAAACCCTCTTCCTAGATATAGACCTAACCATTTGGTCCAAGTGAGAGGTCCCTAGTCACAATTAAGCCTTAAGTTCTAAAATCACTTCAACGCTTCACTCCGTTGTTTCTACAACTAAGCCCCAGCGGAAGGTCATCCCTTAGCCCATACACTCTACTATAACCACAAAGAACTCAAGAAAATGGAGGTAGGATAAATCACATCAGAGGGGAAAGGGGACGCTCCGCTACCTCTCGACTCACCCTCTCGACCTTCTCCAATCTAGATTTGTCTAACCCTAGTGGTGTGTCACTCACTCACAAGGGTTACCAAGATGAACTCTCAACCCTAGTGTCACTCTAAGGGAGCATTCAATCAATCAAACATTCAAGATTGGAACTTAATTAAAACATCAATTAAGGAAAGCATAATAAAAGGTTTAATGAAACAAATACATCCTAGGGTTCACAAATCCAAGTACCCTGACAAGTTCCCCTTGCGTATATCCCACAAGTGCACAGGTTTGTCGAAGTAATAATCCCGGGTGAGCGGTGTCGAATCCACAGGGAGTAGGGAGTAAAGACACTTAATTCGATTCTTAGTTATGTGGAGTATCAACAATGATAAGTGTGATAATGATTCAATTCTCAACAATTAAAAGAAACAAGTAAGAGAGCAAAAGTAAGGAGGAGGTAAGCAATCGATAAAGATGGGGTACTCGGATGATGCTTCAGCTAGGATAATAGCTTCAAGTGCAAGAACTCTCTATTATGCTTCCTAATCAATGCAATGGCGAGTCATGGAAATCCTTACATACATAGTCCCAAATCTAAGGTCAACTATGCCTAACTCTATTCATGTCCCGGAGAAGAGATTAAATAACCTCTCAACCTCACACTCGAATAAAGTTGCAATGAGCTCTAAGGATTCCTAGTGATAAATCGCTTCCTAATTATAGACCTAACCCTTTAGTCCAGGCGGAAGGTCCCTAGCCATAATTAAGCCCTACATACTAAGATCCCCTCAACGCTTCACTCTATTGCACGCGCAACTAGGCCCCAGCGGAGGTTCATCCCTTAGACCATTCACTCTATTATGGCCGTAAAGAACTCAAGAAACGGAGGTAGAATCTATCACGTTGGAGGGAAAGGAGACGCTCCTGTACCTCTCGACTCACCCTCTCAACCCTCTCCAACCTAGCTTTGTCTAACGTTCATGGTGTGTCACTCACTCACAAGGTTACCAACAAGAACTCTCAACCCTAGTGTCACTCTAGGGGAAATGTTCATACAATCAAGCATTCAAGGTTGGACCTCACAAAAAACATCAATTTATTGAAAGCATAATAAAGAAGTTCAATGAAATGAATACATCCTAGGGTTCACAATCACCCAAGTACCCACTAGGGGTTTAGCTCTCAATGGAGCTAAGTATAATCAAAGAAATCGAATGTAAAAGCAATGAATCCATAAAGAAACCCCCTCGATGGTCATGTCGATGGTCTTGTGGAAAGTCCTCTACTCGTCGTCCAAGGATTCCTTCGTCCGGTATAGGATACGCCTCGATCGAATCCCACCAAAATGGCGCTATTTACCGATGAGGAGAAGTAAGAAAATGAAGAGCCGGGCGGAAAACTTCACTAAAATTCCACCAAGCTGGCGCTATGGACTCGGAGAGTACTGTGAGAGTGTTTTCAAGTGAAAAGGAGTCGTGAAGAGGGAGAGGAACCATCCTCTTTTAAATAGAACTCCCGACTTTTGGCGTTCTATGCATCCACACGGGTGTGCGGAAATTACACACGCCCGTGCGCCTCACTTCAAAAGATCCACAGGGGCGTACGCACGCCCTTGTGTGCTCTGGGGAAAAACTCTCACTGACTTAGAACTATCTCACACGGGCGTGCGGAAATTACCCACGCCCGTGCGCCAGACCCACAGGGGCAGACGCATGCCCCTGTGGCTTCCCTGGACATCCGAGAATAATGTCAAGTCATACACACGCCCGTGCGGAAATTCCCCACGGGCGTGCACATTCACATGCCCAACTCACAGGGGCAGCTGCACACCCCTGTGTTTTCTCGGGATGGAGGGAGGAAACTGCAGAGTTTCGCACGGGCGTGTAGAAATTACCCACGCCCGTGTGTCATTCACAAGGTCACCCACAAGGGGCGAGTCCACACCCCTGTGTGCTCTTGGGAAAATCTGCCCAACTCTGCAGGAATTCACACGCCCGTACGAAAATTACCCACGGGCGTGCGCTAGTCGCATAGTCATCCACAGGGGCAGCCGCACGCCCCTGTGCCTTCTCTGGATGAGCTCACAGTACACATCCATGGCCGTGCTGAAATTCCAAACGCCCGTGTGTTTTCTCTAGATGACTTAGGAAAAAACCTGCAGGCTCTGCAGAAATATTCTGAACATGTTTACACAATCAGAGCCTGCCCTATTATGCAAAATTTACCAGACAAAAAACATGAAATAGAATCCATTGCTTTTACATTCGATTTCTTTGATTATACTTAGCTACATGGAAAGCTAAACCCCTAGTGGGTACTTGGGTGATTGTGAACCCTAGGATGTATTCGTTTCATTGAACTTCTTTATTATGCTTTCAATAAATTGATGTTTATTGTGAGTTCAAAGCTTGAATGCTTGATTGTATGAACATTTCCCCTAGAGTGACACTAGGGTTAAGAGTTCTTGTTGGTAACCTTGTGAGTGAGTGACACACCACGAGCGTTAGACAAAGCTAGGTTGGAGAGGGTTGAGAGGGTGAGTCGAGAGGTACAGGAGCGCTGCCTTTCCCCTCCGACGTGGTAGATTCTACCTCCATTCCTTGAGTTCTTTGCATCCATAATAGAGTTAATGGTCTAAGGGATGAACCTCCGCTGTGGCCTAGTTGCGCGTGCAATGGAGTGAAGCGTTGAGGGGATCTTAGTATCTAGGGCTTAATTGTGGCTAGGGATCTTCCGCCTGGACCAAAAGGTTAGGTCTATAATTAGGAAGCGATTTATCACTTGGAATCCCTAGAGCTCATTGCAACTTTATTCGAGTGCGAGGTTGAGAGGTTATTTAATCTCTCCTCCGGGACATGAATAGAGTTAGGCATTGTTGACCTTAGATTTGGGACTATGTATGTAAGGATTTCCATGACTCACCATTGCATTGATTAGGAAGCATAATATAGAGTTCTTGCACTTGAAGCGATTATCCTAGGTGAAGCATCATCCGAGTACCCCATCTTTATCGATTGCCTTACCTCCTCCTTACTTTTGCTCTCTTACTTGTTGCTTTTAATTGTTGAGAATTGAATCATTATCACACTTATCATTGTTGATACTCCACATAGCTAAGAATCGAATTAAGTGTCTTTACTCCCTACTCCCTGTGGATTCGACCCCGCTCACCCGGGATTATTACTTCGACAAACCCGTGCACTTGTGGGATATACGCAAGGGGACCTTATCAGGAGGTTCATCCAAATTGTTCGGGTCACGCACCTTCCCAACAGCGTTTAGACGTTTCTGGTGGCATCTCTTTTGCCCTCTTCATCTTCCGGAGTACCTTCTTTATGATCCCCTTAGTAGAGCGCACTTCTTTCTTTGGACCAAGCATCGTTACTACTTCATTGTCCACCTCTTGGTTGAACAAACCTTCATATGGGTCTGGGGGTAAACATTTCTTGCATGTATTCATCAACAATCTCATTAGTAGTGTCTAGAAAATACAAAGTCTCATCAAAGTCAAGAGAATGACGCATGGCTTAGGCGAGGCGGTATGTGAGCTTATCATCTCCTACCCTCAATGTCAGCTCCTCGCCGTCCATGTCAATTAATGCCTTAGAAGTGCGCAAGAATGGCCTCCCAAGTATCAAAGGAACATCCACATCCTCATCGACATCCAACACTACAAAGTCAATAGGAAAAATGTACTTGTCCACCTTAACAAGCACGTCTTCAATGATGGCCATCGGATGTCTCACCATTCGGTCCACTTATTGCAATGTCATCCGAGTGGGCCTAGGCTCTCCCAAGCCTAGCTTCTAAAAGAAAGAATATGACATGATGTTGATACTGGCCCCTGAGTCTGCCATTGCCATTTCTTCACCCAAATTGCCAATGTTGCATGGTATAATGAAGCTTCTCAGGTCTTTCTTCTTGTTAGGCATATTCTTTTGCAAAACCGCCAAACAAGAAGAATCTGAAATCACTGAAGCACTCTCCTTCAACATTCGCTTGTTGACCAACAACTCCTTCATGAATTTGTATACTTAGCCATTTGGGACAATACCTCAACAAAGGGAATATTGATGTGGAGTTGCTTAAATAAACTCAGGAACTTCTTATACTGTTCATGCCCTTGGTCATTCTTCAATCTAGAGGGATAAGAGATTCTTGGCTTCAAAAGTAGGGGTGCCATCTCCTTCTCTTTGCTTGCTCGCTCCTCAACCTCTATGACCTCAGGTGCATCTACATTGGGCTTCTCATTCGGAAGCCTACCCTCAACCTCACGACCACTTCGCAAAGTGATCACCTTCACATGCTCTCTAGGATTTGTTTTGGTATTAGTTGGTAAGCTTCCTTATGGTCTTTCTGATAGAGACTTCGCAATTTGCCCCACTGATTCTCAAGATTGTGCAAAGAAGCGGTGTGGCTGCGGAGTGTAGCCTCAACTGATTAAAACCTTATATCTGATGATTGCACAAACCTAGTCAAGGCTTTCTCCAAATCGGCCATTTAGATTTCCAAGCCTGAAACTTGGTTCTCCATGTTTGGGGCTTGTTGTTGTTGGAAACCTGTAGGTGCCATGGCCTTTTGTGGTCCTTGGTTGCTCCACAAAAAATTAGGATGACTTTTCAAACCCGGATTGTAGGTGTTTCTATATGGATTCCCTTGGTTCCTCATTGCATTACACACAAAATCGACTTTCTCCACTGAAGATGCATCACCAATAGAGATCAGGCAATCGGAGGGAGTATGTCCTCCACCACACCCAGTGCAAGTATTCATGGTTGCCACTCTATTAGAAGTTAGAAGGTCTAACTTCCTACTCAACGATTCTACTTGAGCCGCCAATGAAGTTACTGAATCAATTTCATGGAGCCCGGCCACCTTTTTCCTTTCCCGAGCATTCCACTGATCACTGTTCATGGCCATGTCTTCCACTAACTGTCGGACTTCTTCTGAGGTTTTACTCCCCATTGTACCTCCTGCGGCGGCATCTAACAACTGCCATGTACTCATATTTAACCCATTGTAGAAAGTCTAAATAATTATCCATTCGGGAAATCCGTGTTGTGGGCACCTTTGCAAAAGATCCTTGAAGCGCTCCCATGTCTCAAATAATGACTCTAACTCCATTTGCACAAACGATGATATCCCATTGCGAAGCTTGGGAGACTTTCCCGGAGGAAAGTATCTAGCAAGAAAAGCTTCGACCATCTCATTCCAAGTCATCATGGAGGCCTTGGGCAAAGAATATAACCACTGGTTGGCTCTTCCCTTGAGAGTGAATGGGAAAGCCCTCAATCTAATAGCATCATCCGATACACCGTTAATCTTCAGCATATCACAAACTTCCAAGAAGTTCTCTATATGGTTGTTTGGGTCCTCATCGGCCAAACCATTAAACTGCGCTGATTGCTGAATCATTTGGATGAATGTCGGCTTCAGCTCAAAGTTCGAAGCTGTAATCAGGGGTCGCACGATACTTGATTGAGTGCCCAATACTAAGGATATAGCATAATTAGAAAGTGTCCTCTGTTGCTCATTCTGTTATGCCATATTATCTGACCCTTTCAAGCTCTATTTTAGCTTGATTGGATGGTTCTTGCACAGGTTCTTTTCCCCTTCTTCTTAGTGTATGTTCAAGTTCAGGATCTCCTTCAATCAATATCGAAGGGTTCCCTCTGGTCATAACCTGGAGTTGTAGCCAAAGAAAGAATACAAATCAGAATGATGATAGGAAAAGAAAATGTAAAATATAATGAATGAATGAATAACTAAGAAAACAAAGTGCAAAGTATCTCTAAACACCTACTCCCAGGCAACAGCGCCAAAAACTTGACACGACCAAATATGCATGTAAACCGTAAGTGCACGGGTGTCGAAGTAACTAATCCCAGGTGAGTGTGTATCGTATCCATGGGGAATAGTGAATAGAAACACAATGATTGCTATCTAACTATGATGAGAATAAATTGATGGTATGATGAATGAGATTTATATTAAACAAATAAAAGAAATAAGAACGAGAGGCACAATAAAATTGAGAGGAAAGGCAATCGATAGAAATGAGGTACTTGGATATTGTTTCACCTAAAACAATCATTTCAAGTGCAAAAACCTCTATTATGCCTCCTAACTGATGCATTAATGAGTCGTGGAAATTCTTCAATACACAGTACCAAATCAAAGGTCAACCATGACTAACCCTGTACCATGTCCCGGAGGAAAAATCGAACAATCTCAACACCTCGCACTCAGATAGAATCGTATGGAGTTCTAGGGATTCCAAGAGATAAACCCTCTTCCTAGATATAGACCTAACACTTTGGTCCAAGTGAGAGGTCCCTAGTCACAATTAAGCCCTAGGTTCTAAAATCACTTCAATTCTTCACTCCGTTACCTCTGCAACTAAGCCCCAGCGGAAGATCATCCCTTAGCTTGCCTCTGCAACTAAGCCCCAGCGGAATGTCATCCCTTAGCCCATTCACTCTACTTTGACCGCAAAGAACTCAAAGAAATGGAGGTAGGATAAATCACATCGGAGGGGAAAAGGGACACTCCGCTACCCCTCGACTCATCCTCTTGACCCTCTCCAATCTAGATTTGTCTAACCCTTGTGGTGTGTTACTCACTCACAAGTGTTACCAAGATGAACTCTCAACCCTAGTGTCACTCTAAGGGAGCATTCAGTCAATCAAACTTTCAAGATTGGAACTCAATTAAAACAACAATTAAGTAAAGCATAATAAAAGGTTTAATGAAACAAATACATCCTAGGGTTCACAAATCCAAGTACAAACTAGGGGGTTTAACTCTCCATGGAGCTAGTTAAAATCAACAATGAAATCGAATATAAAAACAAGTAATCCATAGAAAAACCACCTCAGTAGTTATGTCAATGGTCTTCTGGAGTGGCCTCGTCTCCTCCAAAGGTCCCCTTGTCCGACCTAGGGCACACCTCGTCAGATCGGTGCCGACGAAAGCTCTCCCCAATAACCTTCTTCCAAGTGGAGCGTGCTGTCAAAGCCATAGAACCACTTGAAAACCCTTGCCAATACTTCTCAAAACCTTAGCCACCGCCCTCTTGAAAGTTGGGGAAAAGATGGTGAAAAGAATGCTGAAATCAGGGCTGAAATCGGTCTTAAATAGGGCTGGAATCGGGAATCCACACGCCCCTGTGGATTCACCACACGGGCCTGTGGAATTAACGCAGGGACATGTGGAATTCCCACACGCCCGTGTGGATTCTCTAGAAATCACTTTTCTCAGCCGGTAGTGAACAGTACCTGCTACAATGAATTGCTACAGTGTTCGCTATAGTACCTTCTGCAGTACTGGCCCAAAATACTCCCGAATCCATGTTATCATCAAGGTAACAAAAATGGACACACATTTACGTCGTAAATCACTTTGCTTCTTCAATAAATGGTGATTGCTTCCACGCAAGTGTACGAGATCGCCAAGTAGTACCTCGTGTGAAGACATGATGATCGTATTCCAAGGGTCTAAGGATCTCCTATTACTCTTTCTCAAGCTATTATCTAGCCTAAGATCTCAAGTGAAGGAATTTACTCTACTCGGTGTAATTAAAACTAAAACAAGATTATCAACAAATTAGAGAGAACAAACAATAAGCAAGCAAGAAACTCAATGTAATGGAAAGGCCTATGGATGTGGATCCCCTTGAGGGGTTGTCATGAAACATGGATGATGAATAAAAAATGCAAGGGTAAAATGGACCATGAGATTCCAAGATTAGAACAACCCCAAATTCTCAGCGATTGAACCCTAATCTCATACGTCTATAGATAGGAATTTCTTCCAAATCCACGTTTCTATGATTGCATTAAGTATGAGGAAATCTCACTTAGGAGTAAGCCTACTCTTCTTCGGTTTAAACCTACATAGAGGGCTACCAAACACCCAATTTCTCGGCATGATTATACAAATATCCTCTTCTAATCCATTCATGATCTAATACATGCGAGCAAGTCACATCTACATGCATCACTTATAAAAGAGCTACGGATTTCTCCTTAGTGTAGCACTTAGCATGAAAACAAGGGATTAAATCACAAAATTACCCAAGCATGGAATTAACAAGTAATCATCCAAAATACATGATAAAACCCCCCAAGGTTCACCAACACCTAGTAGCCTTGGGGGTCTAGTGTGTCATCATCCTACAACAACAATATAATCAAGTGAAAAACAAATGAAAAGCATAAGTGACACTCCCTAGATGAAATGGTGGAGGAGGAGGTAGAATATATGTCGAATGATGCTTCCCCCACCAAAGGAATGCCGAATGATGCTTCTTCTAGCCGCGGGTCTCCTTCCTTCAAATCGTGGTAGATCTCCCCTTGAATAATGTTGCCTTCTTGCCTTGAGAGTCTTGGACCTTGGCCTTGAATGATCTTCTAGCTTCCTTGCCCTTTTTCTCCTTCCCAAGGTTGCCCAAAGCCTCTCAAGTGGTCTCCCAAAATAAGCCCAGCAAAAGCCCCTTGTTCTGCCCTAAAAGTAAGTATTTATACCCCCATGACTTATGGGCCGTATAGGGGTCGTATGGGGGTCGTATAGCACTCAAAAACCCTAGATTCGCATTTCATCGGGGTGCATATGGCCTCCATACGGCCTCGTATACTGGGTAGTATGGAAATCTGGGTAAACAACTCCAAATCATTCGGCTGATACAGTGCATACGGCCCCTATACTGGGTAGTATGGGGGTGGTATGAAATTCCTGTTTTCTTGTATTTTTATCTAAATGATATCTTCTTGTTTTCCATGGCTTTCTTATGCCCTACAAAGTAAATACTAGATGATTAAGCACAAAACGGGCATCAAACCTCACAAAATACATGTAAAGTGAATACGATATATATATGAAAACACCTACATTTTGACACTTATCAAATGGCTACATTGGTGGAGATCTTGTTATATATGCACAAGCCAGAATACTTGAATGTGACTGCCTTTGTGCCCCTCCAAGTCATTGTGCTAACTTGAATACGATAAGGTTGGCATAAATTCTCGCATCTTGAACCCGACTTACGTCTCGCATTTAATCCTTCTCAAGAATTCCTCCAAATGGTGCATTTACGATCTACATTGACTTCTTTATCTAACATTCAGCTTCACAACCCTATATGCATGAAAGTAACACAAATGCACACATATTAGTGCTAAAACCTGATAAAAGCAATGCTCATCATAAGGAAAGAACACTTCGCATTCTTCTCACACAAGCACTTATCAATAATTCCCCTTGAATTAGGTTCTTATGGATCATACAAAACATATCATCAAAGCACAAGAGAACCATACGACCAAATAAAGAATAAATAAGCATTGAATGTATTGCTAGACTAACTCGCACCAATTGTTTTCAAAAGATGAACATTAGAGGATCCCAAGATTGACAGATGATGTGTGTCACTCATGCCCCTCTGATGATGATCTTTGAAGATGCCTATCAAGCGCAATCCTCTCTGATGATGCACGTTGATATACTCTTAAGAAATCCGCTGAAATCCATTGGAATATAGAAAAAACACTGTCTCTCGCCGCTCAGATCTCCAGAATTTTGACCGCCCAACTGGGGTATTTCTAGTAATTGGTCCTGCCACAGCCCCACCAAGGGCGTTGTGATGCCTGTTGTGAGTAATTTGTTGCTTGGGCTCCAAGTCGTGTCCTTGCACGGTCTTTGGGCATTATTCATTTTGACAATGACTGTTATGGACATCACAATGGTCATTGTGAGACTATTATCATGCTCGACGGTGCTGCAAAAGAACATGTCGAACAAGAAGAAAGACCCGGGAAGCTTCATTATTCTGTGTAACATCGGCAACTTAGGTGAAGAAATGGCACTGGCAGATTCAGGGGCAAGTATCAACGTCATGCCATATACTTTTTTCCAAAAGCTAGGCTTGGGAGAGCCTAGGCCTACTCGGATGACTTTACAATTGGCAGACCAAATGGTGCGACATACGAGAGGCATCATTGAAGACGTGCTTATCAAGGTGGACAAGTACATTTTTCCGGTTGACTTCGTAGTGCTAGATGTTGATGAGGATGCAGATGTACCCTTGATACTTGGGAGACCGTTCTTGTGGACTTCCAAACCATTGATTGACATGGATGGCGGAGAGCTCACATTGAGAGTTGGAGATGACAAACTCACTTACCGCCTTGCTGAAGCCATGTGGCATTCTCTCGATTTTGATGACACTTTGAATTTTCTAGACACTACTGATGAGCTTGTTGATGAATACATGCAGGAAATGTTCAACCCGGATGCATATGAAGGTTTGTTCAACCAAGAGGAGAGCAATGAAGAAGTCATGATGCTTGGTTCGACTGAAGAAGTAATATCTACCCCGGGGATATTGAAGAAGGTGCTCCGGAAAATGAAGAAGGCTAGGATACGCCACCGAAAATGCTCTATGACTGATGGAGACGTACATGAACCAAGAAAGTTGGATGAACCATTATTAGGTGGTCCGAAGCCTTATAGTACACCCTCTACCCTGAAGAGACTTTGCTCATTATGCTTTCTAGTTATGGGTAAGAGGGCAACCTTCATTCATGAACCCCTGTGAGGTAAGCAAGGTACATCAAGCTTAGTGACGTTAAACAAGCGCTTCTTGGGAGGCAACCCAAGTGTTTACTATTTTCTTATCTTTTAGTTTAGTTTGTTTCCATGAATAAATTGTTAAGTGTTGGTGTCTTAATTTTTAGGTGTTGTGCTGCGATTTTGTTGTGGGTTTTTTTTTTAAAATTCATCATGTGTTTTATGAGGAATTAGCAAAGTTTGGTCGTTTGGGTTGTATTTCATGTTCTTCACTGGTAAAATTTGCACAATAGGGCAGGCTCTGAGTGTTTAAACATGTTCAGAGAATTTCTGCAGAGCCTGCAGATTTTTTCTAAGTCATCCAGAGAAAACACACGGGCGTGTGGAATTTCCACACGCCCGTGGGCGTATACTGCGAGCCCATCCAGAGAAGACACAGGGGCGTGCGGCTGCCCCTGTGAATGACCATGCGACTGTCACACGCCGGTGGGTAATTTCTGCATGGGCGTGTAGATTCCTGCAGAGTTGGGTGGATTTTTCCTAGAGCACACAGGGGCATGGACTCGCCCTTGTGGGTAGCCTTGTGAACCATGCACGGGCTTGGGTAATTTCCGTACGCCCATGCAAAACTCTGCAGAGGAGTTCTCTCCATTCCGAGAAGACACAGGGGCGTGCGGCTGTGTGGTTGCACAGAACGCCAAGGGTCGTGAGTTTTCTTTAAAAGAAGAACAGTGTCTTTCCGCCTTCACAACTTCTATTCGTCTGAAAACACTTTCATATCACTCTCCGATTCCATAGTGCCAATTTGGGAGAATTTTAGAGAGGTTTTCCGGCCGATTCTTCACTTTTTCTTCCCGTCCCGTCGGTAAGCCCTATTTCTCATGATTTTTGCCAATTCAATGTTTCCATCGATTAATATGGTTGTAAATAGTTTGTTTCTTCAATCAGAACGATGATTTATGTTTAGAACGAAGTTAGAAGCATTTTTGAGTTGTATTTTGGATTTTTGTAGCGTGGCTGTGCGGTTCTCACGCCCCGTGGATCCACACGGGCGTGTGGAAATTCCACACGACCGTGTGGATTTCTGCAGCATTGGTTTATCAACTTGTTTGATCAATTTCATTTGAATCTTGCAGATTATGGCAACTAGGTCAAAGAAGCAAGCTGATAAGAGACCACGTGAGTCATCTCCTGGGCCCGAGGGCATGCGGTTTGCAATTCCAAAGCATCAGGTTCGCTATGAGCGCCTGTCGAGGCTCCGTTTTGGGCAGACTAGATTTTTAGACACGACTATATTGCCAGATCTACAGCAGGGAGATGAGTTATTGATGAGATTAAGGATCTCGTTTCAGAAGGTGGTTGGCGGCAGTTGCTGACGATTAGAGAGCCAGCTATCCAAGAGTTTGCACTAGAGGTTCTTTCATCATTCGAGTTCGATAGATCGTATGCGAGCTTTCGACAGTGTGGATACCATTCAGTTAAGAGTATTTGGACACCACCATAGCTTAAGCATCACGCAGTTTTCAGTACTACTTGTGTTGTACGAGGAGGTATTCACAGATACAGAGGAGTACGCGCAGTTACCAACTGATTACCCTGGAACCTTGACCCCGCAGAGAGCATACAGAGTGTTATGTGGTCATAGTCAGTATGAGCCAGGGGTGTCCAAGGCCACGTGCCTTTCTCGACCTGCATACAGATACTTGCATGCTATTATGAGTAGGTCGGTGAATGGCCGTGGTGATAGCAATGGTGTCCTGAGCCGTCAGGAGCTACTGTACATGTACTCGATGGTACAATGCGTACCGATTCATTTAGGCACATCATGGCAGAGTACATCAGACATCAGGGATACTATGCTAGACTGGGAGCGATCTTCTCGGGCCCCTACATTACGAGATTAGTGTTAGGCATGGGTCTCTTGGATTCAATTCGCGGGGTCGAGAAGACAAGTGTACCTGCTCCCCTGAGTCTAGAGACGATGCGCATGATGGGCATGGTCCGCAGGGTTCGGACAGGGATTTTTGCTTTAGTATTACCAGCTCCAGAGATTGCCGAAGATGAGGATGATGAAGCCAGAGCATCTCAGCCCGCTCATGAGCCTCAGCCAGCAACGATGGAGACCGAGGCATCTCCAGTGGCAGAGGAGCCACACCGAGTGCGTATGTTTTCACCATCTCGAGACAAAGATCGCTTTGAGAATCTCGAGAATGCTATAGGAGTGGTCCGAGCTGAGGTTGCCGAGATTAGGGCTACGCAGGCCACTCAGTACACAGAGTTTATGGCACGTTTCGACATGTTACAGCAGATTTTAGAGTGAGACGTCGCCTCATAATTTGTATTGCACCGAGGACTCCTCCGGCCCCCTCAGTTCCTCTAGCACCTCCATCCTCTACCCCGGCACCGGTAGACCCACTATGTGCTTCACCAGCAGCTGCAGCAGCACTGGCACCTGAGAGCGACACTGACACTTGATTTTCCCTTCCTTTACTTTCTTGCATTTTATTTTATTTTTCCTGTTTTTAAACTTTTTCACTCAGAAAGGATTCTCCTTCTGAGTTTATTTTCATTTTGCATCATCGAGTTGTAGTCATTGCTTTATCTTTTATATAGACTCGATTTATTTTGTCTTTATTGAGCTTCACTGAACCTCCTCGTGTATGCATGCAGATGGTCTTGTCTTCTTGGGAATCGAGACTTAGTCATGGGCACGGCCAAGGTACTGAGGTACTTGGCCGTGTGAGCTTCACAACCCATTGGAACCCTACTCCCAACGAACTAGCTTCATCAAACGTCACACTAGGAGTCAGGGGAGTATTGTTTTGATTGCTTCTCCCACAGTTGCTTTTGAATGATTTATATTTTGAGTGGGCTTGAATGTGTACATTGGGGACAATGTACAACTTAAGTGTGTGTGGGGGGGGAGTTTCATAGTGCACACATCTTTTCTATTGTTCTTGATTGATATATGCTCACATAGCCAATGGCGGTTCACCTTAGTTGCAATGATTGAATTCTTGAGTTTAGGAGAATTTCTAACACTGAATGTTTTCATGCACTATAGTAGCAGAGCACTGTAGCAACATTGTAGTATGTACTATAGTAGCACTGTTCACAGCCGGCCGAGAAACCAGCCCTATTTAAAGCCGATTCAGCCCCGATTTTGGTATTCTTTTCTCAATCTTTTCCCCAACTTGCGAGAGGGCTTCGGCTAGGGTTTCGAGGGGTATTGGCTAGGTTTTTGGAGAGGTTCTACGGCTCCGACATCGCGTGTCATTTGGAAGAAGGTTATTGGGAGAGCTTTCGTCGGCACTGATCCGGGGAGGTGTATCCTAGGCCGGACAAAGGATCCCTTGCGAAGAGTAGAGGACTCTCCACAAGACCATCGACACGACCATTGAGGGGGTTTCTTTATTGATTCATTGCTTTTACATTCTATTTCTTTGATTGTACTTAGTTCCATGGAGAGCTAAACTCCTAGTGGGTACTCGGGTATTGTGAACCCGAGGATGTATTTGTTTCTTTGAACCTCTTTATTATGCTTTCAATAAATTGATGTTTACTGTGAGTTCCAACCTTGAATGCTTGATTGTATGAACATTTCCCCTAGAGTGACACTAGGGTTGAGAATTCTTGTTGGTAACCTTGTGAGTGAGTGACACACCACGAGTGTTAGACATATCCAGGTTGGAGAGGGTTGAGAGGGTGAATTGAGAGGTACAGGAGCGTCCCCTTTCCCCTCCGGCATAATAGATTCTACCTACGTTCCTCGAGTTCTTTGCGGCCATAATAGAGTGAATGGTCTAAGGGATGAACTTCCGCTGGGGCTTAGTTGCGCGTGCAACGGAGTGAAGCGTTAAGATGATCTTAGTATCTAGGGCTCAATTGTGGTTAGGGATCTTCCACCTGGACCAAAGGGTTAGGTCTATTATAAGGAAGAGATTTATAACCTGCAATCCCTAGAGCTCATTGCAACTCTATGCGAGTGCGAGGTGTTGAGATTGTTTGATTTCTCCTCCGGGATATGTATAGAGTTAGGCATAGTTGATCTTAGATTTGGGACTATGTAATTAAGGATTTCCACGACTCACCATTGCATTGATTAGGAAGCATAATAGAGGGTTCTTGCACTTGAAACAATTATCCTAGTTGGAGCATTATCCGGGTACCCCATCTTTATCGATTGCCTTACCTCCTTCTTTAGCTTTTGTTCTCTTAATTGTTGCTTTTACTGTTGAGAATTAAATCATTGTCACAATCATTATCATTGATCTTTTACATAGCTAAGAATCTAATTAAGTATTTTTATTCCCTACTCCCTGTGGATTCGATACCCGCTCACCTGGGATTATTACTTCGACAAACCCGTGCAAGTGCGGGATATACGCAAGGGGATCTTGTCAAGGACGGAATGGGTATGATGTTGTAGAGAGTGAGAGGATGCAAGAAGAACCTTTCTTTCAAAGTGGGGATTGCATCAGTGGACAGTGTGTTTGTGAGCAAGGAATGATGCAAGAAGGCTTGGTGAAGATATATTGCTTTGAAGTTGAAATTGAAGAAGAAGCAAACCCTAAGGTAATGGAACAAGCATCTCTCTTTGGGATTGATCAACTCATAAATTGCAAGAAAGAGATCTTGGGTTTGGAAGAAGATGTGGGTAGGAGATTGAAGCCATCCAATGATCCACCTTTGTTAAGCTTGGACAATTCCCAACCCAAATTATTTCCTCGGAGGCCAAAGGTAAGATGGTTGGACTCTCCAACAAATATTCCGCCTCGACAAGTAGATTTTTGGTTTAAAGGAAGTATCTATGCAATGTCAAGTCGGGAGGTGATAAGTTCTTGTGTGATATGAATGCGAAGCATTCTTTCCTTATGCTGAGCATTACTTTTCTCAGGTTTTTACATTAATATATGTGTTTTATGTTACTTTAATGTAGGTATGGTTGTGAGGCTGAGTATGAAGGAAATAGGCCAATGTGGATAATAATGCACCTATTTTGGAGAAGATCTTGCTAAGGTTCAAATGCAAAGACATAGGACAGGTGTGAGATGCTAAAGTGTGTGCCAACCTCCTCGCATTTGAGTGAGTACATCCTTTGGAGGGGCACAAAGGCAGTCACACTCGAGCATTACGTCTTATGCAGCACTTTTCACAGTCGGCCGAGAAACCAGAGAAACAGAGAATCCACACGGGCGTGTGGAAATTATCCACACCCATGTGGAAATTCCGCACGGGCGCGTGTATCGTCCACGCCCGTGGAGTTGCCCGATTCCAGCCCTATTTAAAGCCGATTTAGCCCCGATTTTGGTATTCTTTTCTCCATCTTTTCCCCAACTTGCGAGAGGGCTTCGGCTAGGGTTTTGAAGGGTATTGGCCAAGGTTTTGGAGAGGTTCTACGGCTCCGACATCGTGATTCCATTAGGAAGAAGGTTGGTAGGGGAGCTTCGATCGAGGCGTATCCTATACCGGACGAAGGAATCCTTGGACGACGAGTAGAGGACTTTCCACAAGACCATCGACACGACCATCGAGGGGGTTTCTTTATAGATTCATTGCTTTTACATTCGATTTCTTTGATTGTACTTAGCTCCATGGAGAGCTAAACCCCTAGTGGGTACTTGGGTGATTGTGAACCCTAGGATGTATTCGTTTCATTGAACTTCTTTATTATGCTTCCAATAAATTGATGTTTATTGTGAGTTCCAACCTTGAATGCTTGATTGTATGAACATTTCCCCTAGAGTGACACTAGAGTTGAGAGTTCTTGTTGGTAACCTTGTGAGTGAGTGACACACCACGAGCGTTGACAAAGCTAGGTTGGAGAGGGTTGAGAGGGTTGAGAGGGTGAGTCGAGAGGTACAGGAGCATCCCCGTTCCCCTCCGACGTGATATATTCTACCTCCATTCCTCGAGTTCTTTGCGGCCATAATAGAGTGAATGGTCTAAGAGATGAACCTTCGTTGGGGCCTAGTTGCACGTGCAATGGAGTGAAGCGTTGAGGTGATCTTAGTATCTAGGACTTAATTGTGGCTAGGGACCTTCCGCCTAGACCAAAGGGTTAGGTCTAAATCTAGGAAGAGATTTATCACTTGGAATCCGTAGAGCTCATTGCAACTCTATGCGAGTGCGAGGTGTTGAGATTGTTCAATTTCTTCTCCGGGACATGTATAGAGCTAGGCATAGTTGACCTTAGATTTGGGACTATGTATGTAAGGATTTCCACGACTCACCATTGCATCGATTAGGAAGCACAATAGAGGGTTCTTGCACTTGAAATGATTATCCTAGGTGAAGCATTATCCGAGTACCCCATCTTTATCAATTGCCTTGCCTCCTCCTTACTTTTGCTTTCTTACTTGTTGCTTTAATTCCTGAGAATTGAATCATTATCACACTTATCATTGTTGATACTCCACATAGCTAAGAATCGAATTAAGTGTCTTTACTCCCTACTCCCTGTGGATTCGACCCCGCTCACCCGGGATTATTACTTCGACAAACCCGTGCACTTGCGGGATATAAGCAAGGGGACCTTGTCAGGAGGAACAAACTCTTTTCAAGCCCACATAGGGTAAGGAAGAGTTACGTCAAGCTAAACGATGTAAAACAAATGCTTCTTGGGAGGCAACCCATGTTTTTAATGTTTTTCAAGTTTTTAGTTAGTATTTGCATGAATAAGGCTTTGAGTGTTAGTATCTAGATCTTTTAGATGCTTTTGCTGTGCTTTTCTTGTCGATCATTTGGTGTTATCATGTGCTTAAATGTATATGGCAAAGTTGTTGGTTGTTTGAGTAAGTTTGTTGTGTTTTCCCTGGTATATTTTGCATGATAGGGTAGGCTTCGAGTGTATTGAGATGTTCTATAATTTTTTGCAGAGCCTGTGATTTTTCTAAGTCATACAGAGAAAACACATGGCCATGTGGAATTTATACACGGCCGTGGATCTCTACTGTGAGCTCTTCCCGAGAGGACACAAGGGTGTGGACTCACCCCTGTGAATGACCTTATGACGGTCACTCACCCATGGGTAATTTATGCACCGGCGTGCTTTTTACTGCAGAGACTGAGATTTTTCCCAAGAAGACACAAGGTCGTGAACTTGCCCCTATGGATGACCCTGTGAAAATCACATAGGCGTGAATAATTTCCACACGCCCATGTAGATCTCTACAGAAGAGCTCTCCTTAATCCGGAGAATGCACAAGGGCGTGTGGGTGCCGCTGTGAGCTGGTCCTGTGAATGTCCATGGCCACTTGGAATTTCCGTACGGGCGTGTGAAACACTTAGAAGAATTTCTTAGGTTGGACAGAGAATATACAGTGGCGTGTGTCTGCCCTGTGGATTAGGCACACGGGTGTGGGAACTTTCCACACGCCCGTGTGGATGCATTCATAAGCATGGGGTGTCATCCCAAGAAACCACAGGGGCATGCGTTTGTCCCTGTGGGTTTCTCCTGTGGAGTCACACAGGCGCGGGTAATTTCCACACGCCCCCACGCCCGTTTGGATGTACAGAACTCAAAAAGGCTGCGTTTTCTCTTTATAAATTTATTTTGCCTTATCATCTTTTCACACCCAAACATTCTGAGAATGCATCCTTGCACTCTCCAGACCTCTCACCATCGTTTTAGATGGCTGTAACTTGAGTTTACTGGTCATTTTCTATTCTTTCATTCTCATTTCATTGGAAAGCTCCTTTTTTTCTCTTCTTCACCCAATCTTCATTTATTTTGTAGCACCAGCATCATCTTCACCAGTAGTGGCAACAAATGCACCAGTAATTGACACCGACACTTGAGGCGTCTTTACCATCTTTGTTCTTATTTTTCATATTTTTTTTTGCATTTTATTTTGGACTTGTATACTCAGAAAGGATCTTCCTTCTCAGTTTATCTTTTATTTTTGTCTCGAGCTATATTTCAATGCCTTATCTTTCATATACTAAAGTTGTTTTTGTTTTTATTGAGCTTCACTGAACCCCTTTGTGTATGAGTGCAGATGGGCTTGTCAGTATGGGAATTGAGAACATGGCTAATTTGGGCCGTGTATGCTTCACAACCCGTTGGAACTTTACTCCCAATGATTTAGCTCCATCAAACGCTGCATTAGGAGTCAGGGGAGTATTGTTTTAATTGCCCACTCCCACATATTTACTTGATTGCTATACTTTCTATTGTGCTTGCATGTGTACATTGAGGGCAATGTACATCTTAAGTGTAGGGGGCAGTTCACTTTGCACATTTCTTTGACACAAGTTTTGATTGATATACATGTTCACGTAGCCAATGGAGGTTCACCTTAGTTGCAATGCTTGTATTCTTGAGTTTAGGAGAAATTTTAACATTGAATGTTCTCATGCTCTAGTTTTTACATGAATTTCTAGGAATTTTTGCCCGATGAATATTTGTGCACCACTCACTCATGAAACTCTTTTGCAAACTCAAGTCCAATGTTTAAGGGACTAATTAGTTTTGTTTCTTTTTCCATTTGGATAAAAAGAAATGAAAAATGAAAAGAAAAAAAAGATTAAAATAGATTGTTTAGTTATGCATTGGGGATGGAAAGAGCTACCACCTATGAAGTATGAAGCTACTCTCATAAGTAAGATACTAGTTATGCCCTAATGAGAGAAAGAGCTATCTCATCGCATGAGCGAAAGCTACCATCCCGGTAGAAAGAGCTACCACCTCGAAAGTATGAAAGCCACCTTAGCGGCCGCTTCGCAAAGGGCTACCTTAGAGGATGTGTGAAGCTACTACCATCTTTTTTTTTTTACGTTTTGTAGTTAAATAAGTTCCTTATACATGGAACATGGAGGAGGATACTTTGGATATACTTGAGTGAGTTTATATGCACTTAAATGATCTCGGGTTTGTTGTCCTTTTTATTTGAGTTTTTAGCTAGAGTATTGATATTTTATATTTAGTGTTGAAATTTCCCTTACTTGTAGAATGCTCTCCTTGCATGCTTTGGTGAACCTAAGGCCATGCACTTTCAATATTTCCTTCTTCTATACTTCAATGTTTTATTTTTGCTTGAGGACAAACAAAAGTTTAAGTGTGGTAGAATTTGATAAGTGCTTGTGTGTTAAGAATGCGAAGTATTCTTTCCGTACGATGAGCTTGACTTTTATCAAGTTTAAGCGCTAATACATGTGTATTTGTGTTCTTTTGTGTATGTAGAGTTCTGAAGCTAAGTATTAAGAAAAGAAGCCAAAAGTAGATCGTGAATGCACTATTTGGTGAATGCACTAAGATACATGAATGTGTGCCAACCTCCATGTATTCAAACCATTACAATGAGTTGGAGGGGCACGAATGCAGTCACATTTGTGTATCCCAACTTGTGCAATGATAGCAAGATCTTCACCAATGAATCTGTTTATTGAAGAAGTGACACGATCTACGGCATAAACAGTGCTCGTTTATGTTGCTTCGATGAAAAGTGTGCAATTGGGAGTGTTTTAGCGGAGTACTGTAGGAACTTACTGACAAGTTCCCCTTGCTTATATCCCGCAAGTGCACGGGCTTGTCGAAGTAATAATCCCGTGTGAGCGGGGTCGAATCCACAGGGAGCAGGGAGTGAAAATACTTAATTTGATTCTTAGCTATGTGGAAGATCAATTGTGATAGGTGTGAAATTGATTCAATTCTCAACAATAAAATCAACAAGTGAAAGAGCAAAAGTAAGAAGAGGGTAAGGCAATCGATAAAGATGGGGTACTCGGATAATGCTTCACCTAGGATAATCGCTTCAAGTGCAAGAACTCTCTATTATGCTTCCTAATTAATGCAATGGTGAGTCGTGGAAAACCTTACATACATAGTCCCAAATCTAAGGTCAACTATGCCTAACTCTATACATGTCCCGTAGGAGAAATCGAACAATCTCAACACCTCGCACTCGCATAGAGTTGCAATGAACTCTAGCGATTCCAAGTGATAAAT
Organism: Dioscorea cayenensis subsp. rotundata; assembly: GCF_009730915.1. Taxonomy (NCBI): domain Eukaryota; kingdom Viridiplantae; phylum Streptophyta; class Magnoliopsida; order Dioscoreales; family Dioscoreaceae; genus Dioscorea; species Dioscorea cayenensis. Next base: position 12,732,078 of record NC_052486.1, read on the forward strand.
CTCTTCCTAAATATAGACCTAACATTTTGGTCCAGGTGGAAGGTCCCTAGCCATAATTATTCCCTAGATACTAAGATCCTCTCAACGCTTCACTCCATTGCACGCGCAACTAGGCCCCAGCGGAGGTTCATCCCTTAGACCATTCACTCTATTATGGCCGCAAAGAACTCAAGCAATGGAGGTAGAATCTATCACGCCGGAGGGGAAAGGGGACGCTCCTGTACCTCTCGACTCACCCTCTCAACCCTCTCCAACCTAGCTTTGTCTAACGCTAGTGGTGTGTCACTCACTCACAAGGTTACCAACAAGAACTCTCAACCCTAGTGTCACTCTAGGGGAAATGTTCATACAATCAAGCATTCAAGGTTGGAACTCATAATAAACATCAATTTATTGAAAGCATAATAAAGAAGTTCAATGAAACGAATACATCCTAGGGTTCGCAATCATCCAAGTACCCACTAGGGGTTTAGCTCTCAATGGAGCTTAATGCAATCAAAGAAAACGAATATAAAAGCAATGAATCCATAAAGAAACCCCCTCGATGGTCGTGTCGATGTTCTTGTGGAGAGTCCTCTACTCGTCGTCCAAAGATTCCTTCGTCCGGTATAGGATACGCCTCGATCGAATCTCCCCTACCAACCTTCTTCCTAATGGAATCACGATGTCGGAGCCATAGAACTTCTCCAAAACCTTGGCCAATACCCCTCGAAAACCTAGCCGAAGTCCTCTCACAAGTTGGGGAAATGATGGAGAAAAAAATACACAGATCGGGGCTGAAATCGGCTTTAAGTAGGGATGGAATCGGGCGACTGCACGGGCGTGTATGATGTCACACGCCCCTGTGGAATTTCCACACGTGCGTGGATAATTTCCACACGCCCATGTGGATTCTCTGTTTCTCTGGTTTCTCGGCCGGGCTGCTACAGTAACCTGCTACAGTACTATGCCGGAAATACTCCCGAATTCCATACTTTCATTGGGGTAACGCAAACGGGCACACGTTTACGTCGTGAATCACTTGCCTCTTCAATGATGTGCACGTTGGTGGATCTCTTGTTCTTGTATGCATAAATCAGAATGTTCGAGTGTGACTGCCTTTGTGCCCCTCCAAATGAATGTGCTCACTCGAATATGATGAGGTTGGCACACAATCTAGCATCTCACACCTGACCTATGTCTTCGCGTTTGAACCTTAGCAAGATCTCCTCCAAAATAGGTGCATTATTTTCCACATTGGCCTATTTCCTTCATACTCGGCCTCACAACCCTACCTGCATAAAAGTAATATAAAAACACACATATTAATGTAAAAACCTGAGAAAAGTAATGCTCAACATAAGGAATGAACGCTTCGCATTCATATCGCACAAGCACTTATCACTTACTGTAGCAAATCAGTGTAGCAATTCACTATAGTAGTTACTGTTTATAGCTAGCCGAAAATCAGAATTCCAGAGAATCCACTCGGGCGTGTGGAAATTCCACACGCCTGTATGGAAATTCCACGGGGGCGTGTGGAACATCCACAGTCCCGTGTGGATGCCCGATTCCAGCCTATTAGTAGCGGTTTTTTAGGCAGATTTCAGCAACCTTTTTCTCATCTTTTCTACATCTTTTGAGAGGCCGGTGGCTAGTGCTTAGGGGGTTTTAGCATTGCTTTTGCAGTTGTACTCTAGCTTTGACACTGTGATTCTCTTGGAAGATAGTTATTGGGGGAACTTTCGTCGGTACCGATTCGGCGAGGTGTGCCCTAGGCTTGATAAGGGGACCTTTGGAGAGGACGAGGCCACTCCACAAGACCATTGACATGAATACGGAGGAGGTTTTCCTATGGATTACTTGTTTTTACTTTTGATTTGATTATTGATTATATCTTTCTATACGAAGGGCAAACCCCCTAGTGGGTACTTGGATTTGTGAACTCTAGAATGTATTTGTTTCATTAATTTTCTATTATGTTTTCCTTAATTAATGTCTTTAATTGAGTTTCTATCTTGAATGCTTGTTGCATGATTTCTCCCTTAGAGTGACACTGGGGTTGAGAGTCTATAATGGTAAGGGTTAGACATTGTAAGATTGAAGAGAGTCGAGAGGGTGAGTCAAAAGGTAGTGGAGCGTCCCCTTTCCCCTCCGATGTGATTTATCCTACCTCCACGTTCCAAGAGTTCTTTCCGGTCATAGTAGAGTTAATGGGCTAGGGGATAACCTCCGCTTGGGCTTAGTTGCACAGGTAACGGAGTGAAGCGTTGAAGTGACTTTAGCACCAAGGGCTTAATTGTGACTAGGGGTCTTTCACCTGGACCAAAGTTTAGATCTACATATAGGAATAGGTTTATCACTTGGAATCCCTAGAGTTTCTTGCAACTTTACACAGTGTGAGTTGTTGAAACTGAGTGATTTCTCCACCGGGACATAGTGTAGAGTAAGTCACGGTTGACCTTAGGTTTGGGATTGTGTATTTTAAGATTTCCACTACTCATTAAGCATCAGTTAGGAGACATAATAGTTGGTCTTGCACTTGAAGAAATATTCCTAGGGGGAGCAATGTCCGAGTACCCCATTTCTTATCGATTGCCTTTCCTCTCACTTATTTGTGCCTCTCTTCCTTGTTTCTTTTATTTTGTCTACATTCCATTTTATCAACACAATCATTGATTTACCTTCGCTTGGTTAAGTAGCAATCTTGGTGTTTCTATTTCCTATTCCCTTTGGATACAATACCCACTCACCTGGGATTTATTACTTCGATAAACCCGTGCACTTGCGGGTCACACGCAAGGGGCGTTGTCAGAGATCCACCACTAAAGAAGGATGGATTCTTAGGACCAAGAAGCGGCATTCGGCTAGGGAAAGCGTCATTTGGTGATCCTTGGATCAGGAAAGAGTCATTCGGGCAAATCTCCACCTTATTCTTCATCATTTTGCCTAGAGAGTGTCATCTATGAACCCTTATTATGCTTTGCTTTACATTTTTGCTTGCATCTAGTTGCTTACATCTTGCTTGCATCTTAATTCTAATGCTTGGGTTGATTTGTGATTTAGTTCATTGTGTTTCATGCTTAGAATTAGTTATGGTGAGATCCATAGTTCTATCTTGAGTTATACACGTCGATGTGATCTACTCATGTGTATTAGATCATAAATGAATTAAAAAGAGTTACTTGTACCAACGTGCCAAGAGATTGGATGTCGGTAGCCCTCCGATCTTCAGGGGTAACCTTAGGTTGACTGTACCCTTGTCATAGGATTTCCTTGATCTTAATGCAATCATAGGGATGTTGGTTAGGAAGAGATTCCGAACAACATTGGTATAGGATTAGTATTCAATCACTGAGAAATTGGGTTTGATCTAATCTTGAGATCCTTCGATGCAAATCACCCTTGCATCTTTTGTTCTTCATCCTTGTGCCATGTTGACCCCTCAAGGAAATCCACATCTATAGCCTTTGTATTTCATTGTTTCTCTTGTATTCTCTTACTTACTTCTTTAATTTGTGTAACCATATATTTTGTATTGTTTTGCATCTAGTAGAGTAAATTCTCTTATTTAATATGTTTGGATAGATAGTAAGCGGTGAAGGAGTAATAGTAGATCCTCAACCTGAGGAATGCGATCCTCGTGTCTTTATACGAGGTATTACTTGTCTATCCCGTACACTTGCGGGGAAGCAATCAAGTTTTTGGCGCCGTTGCCGGGGACATTCAAGGAATATTAGGAAAGCTTGTAATCTATTGCTATAGCCATTTTTTTTTTCATTGTGCATATTAATCTTTGCACACATTTTTCTTGTTTTATTTGACTTTGTTCTATGTATTTTCATTTGTGCGAGGTACAATTTTCCTAGCAAATGCAAGGGACTTATACTTGGAATGATTCAAAATCACCGTTGAATGCTAAAGTTGACTTCCTCAATGAAAAAATCGACCCACTTATCACCCATGAATCAATTCAGAGCAATGCATACATCAATCCATGTCATCGATATTGGGGGAGACAAACTAATGCATCAAGTTCTTATCATGAGCAACAATGGGAGTTCCCTGAAAATAGACCAACAACTCACTCCCCACCTCAAGAGCCGTGGCATGAGGATCGTTCAAGTTTTTGGTATGAGCAACTACAAGGAAAGAAATTTAGTATCAAAGATGTTTTTGCCACATTTATAGGAAGCACGAAGGGCAAGTTTTCGCATAAGGACATTAAGTTTGCGACTCAGTCCAATGTCATAAACACTTGCTTGGATAACATGAACACCTAGCTAAAGGATAATTTAATGAATTGAGCACTATCTTAAGAGACGCCCATGAATCTTTTCATAGGCTAGAAAGATGGGTTGGAGAACTTGTTAATGAAATGTTATCCAAGCAAGTGTTTGGGACTCAGTCCAATGTCATAAACACTTGCTTGGATACCATGACAGAGAATCTTTTCAAGTCATGAGCTAACAATAGAATCTTCAACAACAAACATCAATGAAGATGAAGAGAGCAAAGATGAAAATGTGGTGGAGGAGAACTTTGGTGTAGTGGAGGTTGAAAGGGCAGAAAAAGTGGTATCAATATCACTTGAGCACGCCCTTAGCATAGAAGTGGATGAACACACCAAGCACATTAGAGAAATATCCGAAAAAGTTGAAGATATGGGTTGGAAGTTGATATCATTCAAGAACCCAACAATTCCGAGTGTTGGATAATTCCCAACCAAAAATTTTCCCTTGTATGCCCAAACAATTCCTGTGGGTAATTCAAGAGCATCCAACATTGGTGGAAGAAGAAAATTTTTTGTAGGGCTTTAACACCAAGCAAGAATCCACCCATGCCTTGCTTGAGCAATTCTCAACCGAAGCTATTTTCTTTGAGGCCCAAAAAATTTTCTAGTGCTTCAAGGAAGTCTTGCCAGGAGTAGAATAGAAGCGGAGAGGATGCTCAAACCATCAAATAATCCACCAAGCCATAATTGTATAACTTTCTACCCAAACTTTTCCCATTGAGGCCTAAAGATACCATGTTCAAGATCTCTACAAGCTCATCATCCCGGTAGGTAATTCTTTTCTTTTATGGAAGTAGTTATGCTACATGTAGCCGGGATGAACACACCCTCTTCATGTCTACTTAAGGTAAGAAAGAGGTACACTGAGCTAATGATGTTAAACAAGCGCTTCTTGGCAGGCAACCCAAGCTTCAATTTTTTCAATTTTTTTCTTTTTGTATTTTTAATTAAGCGAGAATGAGTATTTGTTTTGTGTGTTTGTGGTTCTTTCATATTTTTATTGTTTGAATAAGTCCATGCTTGCTTCGCTTTTCATAAGTTTCTCATCGTAGTTGGTGTTATTTATTCATATGCTTTGTTGAAAATCACTTTCTCGGTGTTATTTCATGCATTAGATTGAAGTTTTAAACTTTTCATTCATGTTTGGAGGAGTTCTAAATCCTATCTTAACTTCATTTGATTGTTTGGAGAAGAAATATTGAATTCAGAAAATTTGTGCTAGTTCATACGGATTTAATGTGGTCCGCATGGAGGCCGGCTGAAAAATTTAGAGAAAAACAACTACACCATATGGCCCTCCATGCTGGCGGCATGGAGCCCGTATGGCACTGTAGTACGAGATAAGTCATTGCCAATTTGGCCACCATTTCTCTCTCCTTCTTATTATTCTCCCGATTTTCCCTCTTCTTTCTCTCTTATTTCTTGGCCTAATCTTCCCATTTTGTCTCCTAAATCTCCTCCTAACCTCATTAAGACTTTGATCTAGTGGTTTACCTCAAGTTCAACCATTGTTTTCTCAAGTTTTCATCGGTAAGCTCTCTGAAGCTCTAATCCTAAACTTTTTACTTTTCTTGGTTTTGTGGACCTTGTTTGTGGATTTTTCCAAGTCTTAGGCTTGGGTTTTAGTGTGTGAATGTCTTGGATGCTTTTTCCTTTGATTTTATGTACAAAGATTTTGGCTACCATAATTGTGGGAAGGTTCTTGCAAAGTGAACAGTGCCTATACGGCCTCTATACTACTGTATGACCACTATACTGTTAGGATTATGCCCTCGAATGCCAACGAGGATACTTGTATTAGGGCATTTCATTTGTATTATACATTCTTATTTAGTAGGAATTTATTTTGATGTTCATATAAATCTTGTGATGGCATTATAATTAGTTTTGAATATCATAGTCCATGTGTATTAAGTTAAATCTTCTACTCTTTGTGGGATAAAGAGAAGAGCACTAGAAGAGTTTGGTACTTATACACTTAAATAGTTCACAAATCAGAGAATCTTTAATTGGGCGTTAAAGGTTCGTAAGGATTTGTATGACATATACTTTGACAAAGAGTGCTACTTGAACACTATGGAATAGTGGGCGCATATGTCATAAATACATCATTGGGAATAGGTGTATTTGAATATAACTCGCAACAATCCAATCACATGGGTTTTACTCTGTGACAGTCAATGATTGGGATTGTTGGTTATGATCATATGAGTGGACCTTAGACCTGAGGTATCATGATCACAATGTACTTGTGACGTCTAGTCTGTTACTAGAATTGTTAGGCTCAGTTCACCTTTTGGTAGGGCCGACCTCGAAGTGCGACTATGTCGGGCAGGTAGCAGTTGTGAGTGATCACCAAGAAGGAATTCGTTCTCTCGGAAGTAAACGAGTCAGTATCCTATGTGACTATAAGTATGTGAGATTAGAAGACCTTGGCCAAGGCAATCAAACTAATCGTGTGGGACACGAAGGGTAGTTTGGTAATCTTACCCCACTATAGTTATTTGCATATGATCGAGTTCTGTGAGTTTGACAATTACCATGGCTCTCACTCGGTTGGGATACAAAAACGAAAGGTTTATACACATATGGTAATCATAATCGGAAAGGTTCGTAATGATCTACTCATTCATGTTCAATTGGGCTACGACGTGGGGCCACAGGGTTGGCTAGGTGTTACCCACGTCCTTTGGTATCCTCCCATTACCAATCGAAACGAACCTAGGGAGTCACGCTTAAAGGGATAAAGAATCAGTCTCGTTTTGAGTACAGGGGTAAAATTGTCAATTTACAATTTTACGTCATGGGATGAGTGAAATTATAAATTGATCTAGGGTTTTTGTCTTAAGTTTAAATTTTGATTTAAATTCGATAGAGTCGAATAGATAATCAAAATTATGAGGACTCAAAGATAAAAGTGGTTTTAGTTAGATTAGGACTCATATTTCTAATAGAACTTCTATGGTAATGTTTATCATATTATGAAGGTTCATATTTTGAATAGGACTTCATAATTGAATGATGTTTATCATGTTATGAAGGTTCATATTTCGAATAGAACTCATAATTGAATAATGCTTATCATGTTTTATGAAGTTTCTATAAATATGACTCATCTCCAACTATAGAAATAAATTCAACTAATTCTCTAGTGAGAAAATCCCCTAGCTCTCTCTTCCTCTCTAACCCTAGCCGCTATTTGGAGAAGCAGAGGAGATTATCTCTTAATTCCGGCGTGTGATCTAGAGGCGTGGAACTTTCGTTCAACGCTAGGAGATCTACGACAATCCGAGAGATAAATTCGGCGCATCAAAAGAAAGAAAATCCTTAAGAAGTAATTTTCTAGGGCTTTTTTAATTAAATTACGGTGCTCATTAAAACAATTAGAATATATATCGCAAATATATTATTGCTTCCGCATGCCCTTTTAATGTTATTTGATTTTTGTGATATTACCTAACATATACATCATTTTATCCATTGTTTCTTCATCACTTAAACTTCATTTTGAATTAAATTGGATTCATTTATGCTTGATTAGGGTCTTTATGGTTTGTAGGAATATCGGGGATGAAGAAATTGACAAGCAAGCGATGATGGAGTTATGTTTACACGATAAGGAAGACCATATTTTGGTTGAGAATACCATAGAGCAAGATATAATTTTGAGATGAGAAACCTAATTCTAAGGACAAGGACAAGCATGGACACTTTGTTTTGTTGTTTTAGACTTTATTTTCTAGCTTTTGTGTTCTTTTTTTTTTTTTGTTTTTGTTTTTGCATGATTACTCCGGATCTCTTATTTGTAAATTGTTATGGAATGATAATGCCCAATTCTTGCCTTACAGGACATTAAAAGAGTTAGGTAAGCCCTCCTTCAATATAGTGGAAGCTGGACCCGACATGTATAGCTTGCTGTACCCTATATTTGGCTCATACCTCGCCACTTGCACAAGATGAACTAGGGAAGATCGCTTTCATCCCTCCTCTATTGTTTTCATTACATATATTGCCTTGTTCTTCATGATCAATGTACATTGAGGGCAATGTACAACACTAGGTGTGGGGATGGGTGTATTTCGTATATTAGGGTCATTGTTTACATGCTTGTGTTATCGATGATGGATTTATTCAATCTTGTAAGATTCTTCTAGCATGGATTAATGATTGATCTGAGTTATATGCTTTTTGTGCTTTATTGAATCCTGTTTCACCTTGATATGTGATCCACAAGTGCACGGGTCATCAAGTAATACCTCTTGCACATGCACGAGAGGGTCGTATTCCCTGCGGTCCCAAGAGCTGCTATTACTTCCCGCTAGACGGTACTAATTAGTCTACCGATTATATGATTACAAACAAGATAACAAAAATAACAAAGAGAAAACTATAAACACATGGACTAAGGCTCACCACATAAGCATACTAAGGAAGAAAGTAACAATGAAAGTTCGAGGTTCCTGGGCGAGGATCCCTTCGGGACTACTAACGCTAGAGGAATGCTAGAATTACAAAGGCAGTGGTGGATGGGCCAAGAGACATCCAAAAATAGGTTACCCCGATGGTCACGATGATAACCCCTAATCCCATACAAGTATTGGGTCGGAATCACTTCCACCCAAATCCATTTATAATTGCATTATGTGCAGGGATCTCTCTAATTAAGGCTGATACTTAACTAGGTATATCCCTAATGGTTGGAGGGATATGAAATACCCGATGGTCATGGTGTATTCGTATATAAATCCCTTCTAAGCTAAGTGTGTCTAGTACAAGGGAGATGGTCACGCTACCTTGTACAACCTACAAGTTCAAATACAGAGTTATCATGCAAATTAACAGATCAAAGTTCATAAGTCTTAAACCACAAACCACATAAATATCATAAATGTAAATCAAAATATCCACAAAAGCAAGTTCATCCCAAGGTTCACCGGATACCCGGTAACCTTGGGATTCTAGTTCATCATCAACAAAGGAGAAGGTATAGACAACAATACATGCAAGACAAAGCTCATAACAACTCCCATAAGATGAAGACAGGAAGGTGGTGATGAGAACTTGTCGGATCCTAGCCGGCAAGCTACTTGATGTTCTCCCTTCAGTATAACCTTCTTCTCCCTTCGATTTTCCCCTCAGATCTACCTTCTCCCACAGCCTTGAAGCTCTAAATGATGATGGTGGAGAATGGTGGCCAAAATTCACCAAAGATGATGCCCTAACCCTCTTTTATAGATGATTTTCTAGGGTGGCTTACGGGCTACTTCACGGTTATAATATTGGCTGTGAGGTTGCTCAGGAAAACGGGCCGATATAATCATTAAGTTGCTACAACACTACTACAGTAAATTACTACAGTAAAACTGCTATAGTACTGCAGCTCTTTGAATTGCTCGCGGTTGACTTCACTGCTGTGAGGTTGCCCGTAAGAATTTCCGGACATAGGATTTTCACATAGTCTTCATGCTTCAGGATGCTACAGTGTTGATACAGTGCCTAAGGCCCTAAAACACCGTTTTTGGTGTCGATTTCTTCTCAAATTGTGTCATTGTACTTACCTAGGCTTCCTTTGTGCCTAAACATGAAATTAAACAATTAAACCATAAAAGGACATCGATTCATCATAAAATACATAATTCATATACAATAAATACATATAAAATACATGCATTTAGGCGTTTATCACACCTCTAGTATTGTCCGGTGCACTAAATTTTTTGTTGATGCTCTGGGAATAGCCAACATAACTACTCTAACTTTCTTGTATGTTTAACACACAACTTTGAGTACTTGGCCTTAGAATACTAAGTTATATCCTTCAATGGACTCTTAACAACTTCTAAGTCTTGTTGAGCTAGTCCTAGTAGTGTGGCATGTAGAGCAGTCTAATGACATGATCTAGGGTGAATGTGAACAAAATGAAAAAATTAATGAAAAAAATAATGAAAAAAGGAAAAGAAAAAGGAGTCTATGTCAGTATTTCTCTGCTAATGAAGCATTAATGCATCTATGTAAAATATTAATCGATTAGTTGGGTGACGCTTGTACCTAACAAGAATGTGCATCCTCTAGAAAGATTTCTGTGCAATCTATGTTAGTCAGACTTGAAAAAAAATTAATTTAAAAAATAAAAAAATATAAAATATAAATATATAAACCCTAGTGATAGTTTTGACTACTTACTTTATGTTTTGAAAAGAAAAGGGATTTAGTTTGAAGCTCAAGAGTTGGAATGATTTTACTTGTTCATTGAAGTAGTACTTAGTAGTTTTAGACTCAGTATTCTTTGTATGTGGAGTGATTAGCATCTACAGTTATACTGAATGAAGTCATTAGGTTAGACCAGATCAGGGCAAATGAGATAGAAGATTCACACACACGGCACAGACATGTAAGAGGTGAGACAGGATCTTTCTGTTGTATTCCTTGATTGTAACTCAACATCTCTGTATCATTATCTATTGCTTTTAGACTCTTGTATTTATTTGAGCATGAGGTATTACATTTAGCTCGTTATCATCCTCTTTGCTTTTTCATGATTTGTTTGCTCGTGGACAAGCAAACGCTTAGGTGTGGGGATATTTGATAAGTATCTAAATGTATGTATTTTTATCATACACCCTTTATATGCTTACCATGTATTTCATCAAGAATTGATGCCCGTTTTGTGCTTAATCATATGTTAGCTACCGTCATTACATCTTTGAACCATCATACTTTTGGCCCTAATGACAACCTTAGTGGATTCCTTGTCCGAACACCTCTTTCTCATGCTTAACACTTCATTGTTTATTTATTTATGTGTGCTAGTAGCTTGGCCATAGATTAGTCAGTTTATTTTATTTTATTTGTTCTTAATAAAAATTGTAGGCTAAATAATAGATGAAGAATGAGTAATAATATTTCTTTGGCCACGTGGAATATGACCCCTATGTCACACATAGGGTATTACTTGGTGATCTCGTATACTTGCGGAGAAGCGATCAGTTGGTATTAGAGTAATATAATTTTTCCTTTGCCTGTTGGCTTTTCCCCACTCTCAACCTTAGTTTTCAAACTATCTTGCCTTGCATGCTCTATTCTTGGTTGGGGATTGAAATGACCAATTTGTGTGCATGTACCATAAGTGCATGGCTGTTGAAGTAATAAAATATCAAGTGAGTCGGGAAGTCAAATGCATAGGGAATAGGGTTACTAGTACTAACTGCTTCTTTGCTATTTAGCCTAATGATAAATGGGATGATGTGATGATCTAATGTGCAAAAAAATGAATATAGGGAGATCTCAATCAATAAAAGTGGTTTACTAAGGCAATGCTCCCCCTAGGATTCAGGTATTAGATACTAGGTGTCCAAAGTGTTTCTAGAATGAGTAGTTTAAGTCATGAAAATTCAAAGATAGTCGGATCGTGCCTTTAGATCACTAATACTGGTCCCTTATGAGGTCCCAGTGGAGAAATCACTCAATCTCAACACCTCACAGCACATATGACTGCAAAGAACTCTAGGGATTCCAAAAGGTGTATCTGATTCTTAAGAGTATACCCAACCCTACTTCTAGGTGAAAGGTCCCTAACCCCCTACAAGGTCTCAGTGGAGAAATCTCTCAATCTCACAACTCACACCAAATATGGTTGCATAAAAATTATGGAATACGGAGATAGAATACACAAATCGCTAGGGAAAGGGGACACTCCACTATCTCATGACTCACCCTCTCAACCCTCTTCAACCTTGGGGTTTTAACCGTAATACAGACCTCTCTCTCACCAAGGCAATAAATCATGCAAACCAAACACCATAAGATCAATAAGGGAAGCAAGCATTAGGCAAACAAGATTGAAACTCAACCAAACTCGGATTGAACACAAAGCAAATCCACAAAAGATTAGAATCCTAGGGTTCACAAGCCCAAATAACCTCTAGGGTTTAGCTCTCCATAGAGCAAAATAAAAAACAAACCATCAATAAATAAATGTATATAAAAGCCATATATATAAACCCCCCTATATATGATTAGATGTCCTTGATGGAGAGCTTCGATGTCTTGATGGAATCCACTCCGAAGCTAAGGTCGTTGGTGACTTCCTTGATGCTATGATGGAGAAGGAATCAATCAAAGTTGGTGAAGAAGCACCTCCTAAGCCACAAAGACCTCCTCTCCAAACCCTAGCCATCTCACGCCTTCAAAAGCTTCACAAAAGATCTCAAAGAATAGGGAGAAAGGGCTATTTATAAGCCTAAACCACGTCTACCACGTGCCTTCACATGACCGTGTGAGATTTCATGTGCCTGAGTGAGTTACAGAATTTCTCATGCAACTGCAGGGAATTTTCATACGGCTTCCACACTTTTCTCTTGAGGACACATGGTCGGAGTACACATCCACATGGTAGGTTATAAGACTTTTATCATCGAATCATCATTTGGAAGCTCTTGCATTCTTCACACAAGTAGGGACATGGGGTGTGACTGCCTTTGTGCCATTCTAATCGCTTCCCCGCAAGTGTACGGGATCGCCAAGTAATACCCCTCGTGCGAGCACAAGAGAGTCTTATTCCCAAGGGCTTGAGAAGCTACTCTTACTTCTTCTTCACTATGTTGTTTAACCTCCAAGTTTGAATGTGATAGTGATAAAACAAATAAACAAGTAAAATGCAAATAAAATGCTAACAATGAAGGTAAGATATGGGGAATAATCAAGGAAAGAAAGCGGTCACGGATGAGGATCCTCTCAGGGCCTACTAAAGTGTGCAGGATGCCAGAACTAACATGCAAGTGGCTAGTTCGACCGAGAAAACCCTAGATTATGTCAACCCGATGGTTACAGCAATTAACCCCTAATCCGCTACAAGTATTGGATACGGAATCTCTTCCGCCCAAATCCTCCTATGATTGCAATTGGAAAGGTGATTTTCTCAAGTTAGGGTTAGAATACAAGCTAATACTTGACCCTAGAATTGGAGGGGTATAAATACCCGATGGTCACTGCGTATTTATACGTGTTTCCCTTCCAAACTTGGTGAGTCTAACACTAGAGCAATGATCATGCAACCTAGCATTACCTAAGAATTGATACACTGAGTTCTCATGCATACCAAAGCATTCAAATACACCAAGCAAGGATCACAAACAAGCCAAAAAACAATAGAAAGAACTAAGCATCCATACAGGCACAAGTTGACCCCAAAGGTTCACCTACATCCGGTGACCTTGGGGTTTAGTTGTTCATAGTCATCAAATACAACAAGAAATCCATGCAAACAACAAAACAAAACATAAGAACCACTCCCTTAAAGAATGAAGGCCGGAGAAGCTTCCAAAGATACCACACAAGAGGTGGCTTCCCTTGTCTTCAACCTCCTCTACACAAGCCCTAGGAGTATATCTCGCCCAAAATCGCGCTCTCCTCACCGAATCCTCCATTGAAATGCCCTCAAAACCTTACTTCTAGCTCCGATTTGGTGTGGTGGTGGTGAGCTCCAAGAAGAAGGCTTCCTCCTCTCAAAAGAAACCCTAACAATGCTTATAAAGGGATGAACTCGGGCTTCCCTGCGGGTGTCCTCATGCTCACAATACTGCCCACGAGGATGGTCATAATACTACCTGTAAGGAAATCCAGACTTAGACTTTTTCTGAAATTTTCATGTTCCGGGCTGCTACAGTGCATGTACAGTGCCCGGGTCCAAAAATGACATTTTCGATGTCGATTTCTTCTTACATTCCGTCGTTGAGCTCACCTAGGCTTCCTTTGTGCCTGAAACATGAAATAAAATGATTAACCCATAAAAAAGGCATCGAGTTCTGAATAAAATACAATAAACATGCGCATTGGTACGTACAAAATATGTACATTTAGACATTTATCAAACATGCCCACACCTGAGCGTTTGCTTGTCCCCAAGCAAACAAACATGAAGAACAGGGGCAAGAAGATAAATGGCTAAATGCATGACCTCAAGCTCAAGTGTAAAGGACTCCACAAGCATGAATGGATAGAAATCAAGAAGTGAGTTGTTCAATAAATAGTGAAGTGATAATAGTTCTGTCTCATCTAGAGTGCTCTTGTGAGTGTGTGTGCTAACTCCCTCTTAACCTCCACACCCTGGATTACCCCAGGATGCCCATTCACCCCACACAAAATAAAAATGACATTAAGATGCTAAAGACATCTTCAATACTCAATTAAGAATCCTCTGGTTCATAGGTAAAACTCTAACTTTCAAGTGGCTATGTAGCAAGCATCAGGGGAATAAGAGAGATACTTTATTTCTTTCACACATATATACAACATACACATTTTTTTTTTCTTCTGAGTCCGACTAACGTAGACTGCACAAAAACTTTTACAATCTTTCTGAAGGATGCACATGCTGATTAGGCATAAGAGCCACCCAACGTACTCGAATATAGTCTACATAGACACATTCATGCTATAATAGCAGAGGAATACTGTCATAGACTCATTTTTTTTTCATTTTTCTCATTTTTTTCTTTTTTTTTCTTTTCTTTTCACATGCACATACTGTATCTCATGTCCCCAAGTATAAAACTTACTACAATAGTTCACTTTAAGGTAGAGAAAACAATAAAGGAACTCAAAAGTGCTTAAAAGTGCATTGAAGATAGGATTTAACAAATTAATGCCAAAATCATAATGATGGGATGGTTGGAGTGTACAAGGTGAAAGTGCTTGTGAACATGTATAAAGGTGCACAAAAGATGAAACAGATCTACATTCAAGCAAAGATAGTGTACAACTCACAACTATCATTCTACCAAGTCGTACATTGTCTCCAATGTAACTAAATTAGCATAACAAGGTGGGAAAGATAGGCAATAAATACAAGGAAATGGAGTAAGAAACTTCCCCAGTCAGGTGATGAAGAGATTGACAATCGGGTCCAGACTTAGGGAAAAACAGTGTGATGAGGGCCAGATGCTTCTTCCCGAATGCACGAAAGGACATAGCACTTGGTTGGTGAGTGAATGGACAATGCTTCGCAACCTCGATGGTGTTCGAAACTTCTAGTGTTAACTCCTTGTAGGTGGGCTCTTTAATGGAGAATAATTTGTCCCACCCACTATGGGAGATGAGCTCCAAGATGATACCATTCAACCCCAACATCTTCAAGACATCCCAATCTATTTTCCGAATGGTTCCAAACCCCTTCCGCAATAAAAGTGCATAACGTGTCTTGTGCTCTTCATTCTTAAACTTTGGTTCGTTGGGAGGGGGAGAAGGGTCCCTCCTAGCCTTCTTATAGGCCACTTTCTTCACCCTCATACCTACAAGACCAAGGGAAGAACAATTAACCAAGTTTTAAACAAATACAAGCTCAATGGAATGAAAACTAGTGAAAAATGCCAGTGCTACAGTAAACCCGAAAAGAAATTGCAAGAACCTTATTTGTAAATGGAGCACAACAAATTTGCAATCACATAGTCTCATTCCACACATGTTCCATCATCCAAAGAGAGCAAGAAACCCACAGAATCAGCCCAAAAAGAACATCAAAAGCTCAAGGTTTGAGAGATGAGAGACATACCTTAACCCTAGAGTAAATGGGGTGATTCAAAAGTTTAAAATGGCCAAGAGAGTGTTTAAACCATGAAATTCCTTCACAAAATAAGATTAGAGGAGGAGGAGAGTGATCTATAGCAAAAGAAATGAGTGGATTTGGTGGAGAAATGAGAAAGTTATGAGAGAAAGAAGATGAGTGTGTGAGTGAGAAGAAAGAAGATGAATGAGGGGCTGATTTAAACCCTCACTCGGGTGTCCTTGCGGGTGCCCTTGCGGCCACAAGGGCAACCGCAAGGGCCCTCGGGATTGCTCATGGGTGACTTTGCGGGTGCAAGGGCACCCATGAGAACTTCTGGATACCTCACGGGTGTCCTTGCTGGCGCAAGGGCACCCGTGAGAGCCCTCTGGATGGCTCACGGCCTCTCTCATGGTCATAAAATGGGCAATTTCCAGATTTACATAAACTTAGCCTCCTCCAAACCTAAAAAACAATGAAAACAAAGCCAATTTAAGCACATAAACACTCAAGAATTTAATTTCATGGAGTCTAATCATCAAATCACTGAAGGCATTCTCAACGACATGGATGAAAAACATAAGAAAGATGATGAACTAGGCTACCAAACATGCACAAAAACTAAAGAACACAAACCACAAACACTCAAGTAATACGAAAAGCGAAGGTAAAGAGTTCAAAAGCTTGGGTTGCCTCCCAAAAAGCGCTTGTTTAACGTCGTTAGCTTGACGTGTTTTACCTCATGATCATGGTGGGACATATGGTGGAGAGTTACCTCCATTTTTTGGCAAAGTGTTGTTACCCGGAAAGTTCATTGAGAGACATGAAAAAATTTGGAACTTGCCTTGGCTCTTGAAGTATAAGCGGTCTACCTCCTTAGGTGGCATTGTGGGGGAGAAACACAGTTCTTTTCAATCTTTCATTCGCTTTTCTCCACACTTTCTTCAAGGTTTTATTTTTCTGTCCATGAGGTGGTGGGCTAGCCTCCATTTGGGCTACTTTGTGAGTTGGTGGAGGAGAGGGGACCTTGGCCTCAATCTCATTGATCTCGAACCCCTCCAAGTACTTGTCCAAGGGATTTAGAGCCAAAACCTCCTGCACACAATCAGAGATGATTAAATTAGTATTATCAGTAAAGTATAAAGTATCATCATGATCAAGTGTGTTTTTCATTGCTTCGGGGAGGGTGAAGACCACTTGTTCATCTCCAACTCTCAAGGTCATCTTGCCTCCCTTGACATCAATCAAAGAACCAGAAGTGTTAAGGAATGGGCGACCAAGAATCAAAGGGACTTCAACATCATCGTCCACATCTAAAATCACAAAGTCCACTGGAATGATAAGTTTGTCAACTCAAACTAGAACATCCTCAACCACTCCTCGAGGTCTTCTCAATGAGTGATCTGAAAGCTATAGGGTGATGCATGTGGGCCTCAAATCTTCTAACCCTAACTTCAAGAACAAATTATATGGCATCACATTTATGCTAGCCCCAGAATCAGCTAAAGCATTTTCTTTCATTTCTTCCCCAATCGCACAGGGGATGATGAAGCTGCCGGGATCGGTGATTTTCTTAGGAAGCATCTTCTAGATCACAGCAGAACAATTCCCCGACAGAGTCATAGTCTCTAAGTCTTCTAACTTCCTCTTGTTAGTGAGGAGATCCTTCAAGAATTTAGCATACTTGGGCATCTGTGAAAGAGCCTCGACCAGGGGGATGTTAATGTGAAGTTGCTTGAAAATGCCAAGGAACTTTTTGAATTGGTCTTCTTCCTTGTCTTGCTTGAGCCTGGACGGGTATGGCACTACAGGCTTATACTCAGGCCCCCCTCGGATCTGAGACTTAGGAACATCTTCATCAGGCTTCTTCTCACTCTTTTCACTCACATTCTCACCTGAACTAGGGTCTTCCCAAACGGCTACCCCATCATTGGAGGCACTTAGGCTCTCCTTGGCCCTTGCCTCCAACTTTTTCCCACTTCTTAGTGTGACAGCCTTCAAATGCTCCCTCGGGTTGCTTTCTGTATTGCTTGGTAAGCTACCTGAGGGTCGTTCTAATTGTGCTCTAGCAAGCTATTCCACCTGGTTCTCAAGAGATTACAAAGATGCTTGAAGATTTCTCAACACAGTGCTTATCTCACTAAACTATCCCCCATGCTGTGTTAACTGATTGTTAATATTCTGAAATCTTGCCTCAGTATTAATCATGAACTTTGCCAACATATCTTCAGTAGTATATTTTGTGTCTTGTGGTTGTTGGGGCTGAAACTGAGGACGTTGAGATGGTGGTGGCCTTTGTTGTGACTGACCTTGGTTCCAAGAGAAATTTGGATGGTTCTTCCATCCCGGGTTGTAAGTGTTGCCTAAAGCATTTCCCGGAGCCCTTGGTCCTCCACTGCCATACTCTACTGACTGAGTCGGTGCAGGGGAAGCAACAAGAATGGGGCATTGGGTTGTTGCATGCTGAGCACCACATGTTTCACATGACATCACTACCTTAGGACTTGAGCCAGAACCCAACATGAACTAATCAAATCTCTGTGTCAAAGCTTCAACCTTTGTGGCCAATGCATTGTTATCCATGACACTCTTGGTTAAAACATCCACTTTTGCAACCAAAGCAGTGGTTTCATTCACCTCGTACAGCCTTGCTGCTCTTGATGCCTTTTATGTAGTGCTCTAATGACATTCGTTGCTAGCCATGTTCTCGATTAATGTTTCAGCTTCTTCAGGGAGTTTGTTGCTCAAAGAACTACCAGCTGCTGCACCGATGAGCTACCTTGTAGCATAATTTAGCCCATTACAAAGCATCTGCACTCTCATCCATGCAGGGAATCCATGATGAGGGCACATGCATAGAAGATCCTTAAACTGTTCATGTGCCTCAAATAATGTCTCAGTGTCCGCTTGCCTGAAGGATGAAATCTCCTATCTTAGTCTTGCAGTCTTGCTTAGTGGGAAATATCTAGCAAGGAACTTCTCCTCCATGTCTTTCCATGTTGTGATGGAACCAAGAGCTAAAGAAGTGAGCCATCTGTATGTCGCTCCTCTCAAACTAAATGGAAATAATCTTAACCTAATGGCATCATCAGATACAGAGTTGATCTTGTAGGTTAAGCAAATTTGAAGGAAGCGAGAAAGATGAGCATGTGGGTCCTCATCAACTAACCCATCAAACTGTACTGAATTTTGAACCATCCCTATCGTGCTTACCTTGATGTCAAAATTATTGGCCAGAATAGTAGCTGCTTGGACACTAAATTCCTCCTCGGCAAATTGTAGCCTCTCAAAATCGGATAAAGTTCTCCTTGGTTCGGCCATACCTGAAGGCTCACTAGATTCAACCCGGATCTCTTGTTGTCTTGAACTTTCGGCCACTTCTCTCAACCATTGATGCAAGGCTCGTTCAATCTCGTCGTTGGGCTCAAGCGATTATCTAGCCTAAGATCTCAAGCGATGGATTTTACTCTACTAAATGTAATTAAAGCTAAAACGATATTTGCCAACAAATTAAAGAGAACCCGCAATAAGAAAGCAAGAGAATCAATGAAATGCAAAGGCCTATGGATGTGGATCTCCTTGAGGGGTTATCATGCAACATGGATGATGATCTAAAGATGCAAGGGTAAAATGGACCACGAGATTCAAAGATTAGAACAACCCCAATTTCTCGGCGATTGAACCCTAATCCCATACGAACATAGATAGGAATTTCTCCCAAATCTATATCCCTATGATTGCATTAAGTACGAGGAAATCTCACGTAGGAGTAAACCTACTCTTCTTCGGATTAAACCTACATGGAGGGCTACCAAACACCTGATTTCTCAGAGTGATGATACAAGTATCCCCTTCTAATCCATTCATGATCTAATACATGCGAGCAAGTCATATCTACATGCATCACTCATAAAAGAGCTACGGATTTCTCCTTAGTGTAGCACTTAGCATGAAAACAATGGATTAAATCTCAAAATTACCCAAACATGGAATTAACAAGTTATCATCCAACATACATCATAAACCCCCCCAAGGTTCACCAACACCCGGTGGCCTTGGGTGTCTAGTGTGTCATCATCCTACAACAAGCAATACAAACAAGAAAAACATGACAAAAAAGCATAAATGAAACTCTCTAGATGAAATGGTAGAGGAGGAGGTGAAGAATATGCCGAATGATGCTTTATCTGCCAAAGGAGTGCCCAATGATGCTTCCTCTAGACGCGGGTCTCTTTCCTTCAAATCGTGGTAGATCTCCCTGATAAGTGCTTGTGCGATATGAATGTGAAGCATTATTTCCTTGTGTTGAACATTGCTTTCCTCGGGTTTTTACACTAATATGTGTGTTTTTATGTTACTTTCGTGCATGTAGGGTTGTGAAACCAATTATGAAGGAAAAAAGCCAATGTGGATCACAATGCACTGATTTTGGACGAAATTTTGCTAAAGTTCAAACGCGAAGATATAAATCGGGTGCGAGATGCTAGAGTGTGTGCCAACCTCCCCGTATTTGAGTTTACACAACCATTTGGAGGGGCACAAGGGCAGTCACACTCAAGCATTCCGACTTATGCACATAGAACAAGATCTCCATCATCTTATCTATCATTGAAGAAGCAAAGCGATCCACGGCATAAACGTGTGCCCGTTTATGTTACCTTGATGAAAAGTGGATTCGGGAGTATTTCTGGTAGAGTACTGTAGTAGGTTACTGTAACAATTCACTGTAGCAGTTACTGTTCATAGCCGGCCGAAAATCGCAGAAACAGAGAATCCACACGGGCGTGTGGAAATTATCCACGCCCGTGTGGAAATTCCGCATGGGCGCGTGTACCGTCCACGCCCGTGGTGTCGCCCGATTCCAGCCCTATTTAAAGTCGATTCAGCCCAGATTTTGGTATTCTTTTCTCCATCTTTTCCCCAACTTGAGAGAGGGCTCGGCTAGGGTTTTGAGGGGTATTGGCCAAGGTTTTGGAAGGGTTCTACGGCTCCGACATAGTCATTCCTGCGGAAGAAGGTTGGTAGGGGAGCTTCCATCGAGGCGTATCCCATGCCGAACGAGGGAATCCTTGGACGACGAGTAGAGGACTCTCCGCAAGACCATCGACACGACTATCGAGGGGGTTTCTTTATGGTTTCATTACTTTTACATTCAATTTCTTTGATTGTACTTAGCTCCATGGAGAGCTAAACCCCTAGTGGGTACTTGGGTGATTGTGAACCCTAGGATGTATTCGTTTCTTTGAACTTCTTTATTATGCTTTCAATAAATTGATGTTTATTGTGAGTTCCAACTTTGAATGCTTGATTGTATGAACATTTCCCCTAGAGTGAGACTAGGGTTGAGAGTTCTTGTTGGTAACCTTGTGAGTGAGTGACACACCACGAGCGTTAGACAAAAGCTAGGTTGGAGAGGGTTGAGAGGGTGAGTCGAGAGGTGCAGGGAGCGTCCCCTTTCCTCCTCGGGACGTGATAGATTCTACCTCCGTTCCTTGAGTTCTTTGCGGCCATAATAGAGTGAATGGTCTAAGGGATGATCCTCTGCTGGGGCCTAGTTGCGCGTGCAATGCAGTGAAGCGTTGAGGGGATCTTAGTATCTAGGGCTTAATTGTTGCTAGGGACCTTCCGCTCGGACCAAAGGGTTAGGTCTATAATTAGGAAGCGATTTATCACTTGGAATCCCTAGAGCTCATTGCAACTTTATTCGAGTGCGAGGTTGAGAGGTTATTTAATCTCTCCTCCGAGACATAAATAGAGTTAGGCATAGTTGACCTTAGATTTGGGACTATGTATGTAAGGATTTCCACGACTCACCATTGCATTGATTAGGTAGCATAATAGAGAGTTCTTGCACTTGAAACGATTTACCTAGGTGAAGCATCATCCGAGTACCCCATCTTTATCGATTGCCATGCCTCCTACTTACTTTTGCTCTTTTACTTGTTGCTTTTAATTGTTGAGAATTGAATCATTATCACACTTATCATTGTTGATACTCCACATAGCTAAGAATTGAATTAAGTGTCTTTACTCCCTACTCCCTGTGGACTCGACCCCGCTTACCGGGGATTATTATTTCGACAAACCCGTGCACTTGCGGGATATACGCAAGGGGGATCTTGTTAAGTTTTTGGCACCGTTGCCGGGGAGTAGGCGTTTAGAGATACTTTGCACTTTGTTTTCTTAGCTATTTACCCTTCATTCTATGGTGAAAAACATTGAGAGGCACCTCAAGAGGAATGTCAAACGGGTGAGATACTCTGAGAGGATGCACTTAAGTTGCAAAGAGTATTAGCTAACTTCATTGAAGTATCCGATGTCTGCGTCCAAAATATGGAGACCACACTAAGATGTCATGAAGCCTCCTTTAAAAACCTTGAGCATCAATTAGGAGGGATACTTGACACACTCTCCAAGGAACAACAAGCATTTGAGCAAGCAATTCAAGTTCCTTGTAGAGATGATGTGGTAGTGAACGACAATGAAGAAGTTGGGCAAATTGAGTACATTGGTGTAGAAAATGAAAAGGGAAAAGCTGAATACCATTTTGAAATTTTGGACAGTGTGAATGAAGATTGTGCTTGTGAGAGAGAAAATTTTCAAGGGGATTTGCTAGTGTCGTGTTCCTTTCAAGGTGAAAATACACAAGAAGAAGTAAATCCTAAGGTAATGGAACAAGCACTACTCTTTGGGATTGATCAATTCATAAATTAAAAGAAAAAGATTTTGGGTTTGGGAGAAGATGTGGGTAGGAGATTGAAACCATCCAATGATCCACCTATGCTAAGCTTGGACAATTCCCAA
Organism: Dioscorea cayenensis subsp. rotundata; assembly: GCF_009730915.1. Lineage (NCBI taxonomy): Eukaryota > Viridiplantae > Streptophyta > Magnoliopsida > Dioscoreales > Dioscoreaceae > Dioscorea > Dioscorea cayenensis. Next base: position 12,754,694 of record NC_052486.1, read on the forward strand.
CCCAAATTGTTTCCTTGGAGGCCAAAGGTAAGATGGTTTGACTCTCCAACAAATATTCCACCCCGGCAAGCAAATTTTTGGTTTAAGGGAAGTAGCTATGCAATGTCTAGTCGGGAGGAACATACTCTTTTCAAGCCTCCATACGGTAAAGAAGAGGTACGTCAAGCTTAGTGACATAAAACAAGCGCTTCTTGGGAGGCAACCCAAGCAATTACTGTTTTTCTAGTTTTTAGTTTAGTGTTTGCATGAATAAGAGCTTGAGTGTTGGTGTTTTGATTCTTATAGGACATTGCTATGCTTTTCTTGTGGACCGTTGGTGTTATCTTGTGCTTTCATGTATTTTGGTGAAGTTTTGGTCGTTTGAGCTATTTCACATGTTTTTCACTGGTAAAACTTACATATTAGGGCAGGCTCTGAGTGTGTAAACATGTTAAAAAAATTTTTGCAGAGCCTGCAGAATTTTCTAAGGCATCTAGAGAAAACAGACGGGGGTGTGGAATTTCCGCACGCCCGTGGATTTGCACTGCGAGCTCATCCAGAGAAGGCACAGGGGCGTGCGGCTGCCCCTGTAATCGACCATGCGACTATCACACGCCCGTGGGTAATTTCCGCACAAGCGTGTGAATTCCTGCAGAGTTGGGCGTATTATCCTGAGAGCACACAGGGGCGTGGACTTGCCCCTGTGGGCGACCTTGTGAACCACACACGGGCGTGGGTAAATTTTGCATGCCCGTGCGAATCTCTGCAGAGGATCTCTCCATCCCGAGAAGACATAGGGGCGTGCGTTTGCCCCTGTGATTTAGGCCTGTGAATATCCACGCCCGGTGTGGAATTTTCGCACGGGCGTGGGTCTTAGAGAATTTTCTCGATTGCATGGAGAGTCCACAGGGGCGTGCGTCTGCCCCTGTGGGTCGGGCACACGGGCGTGGGTAATTTCCACACGCCTGTGTGGATTTACAAATATGCTAGAACCGCAGCTTTTCTTTAAAATTGTTTTGGGTTTCTTCATCTTTTCACCCTCATACGTTTTGAGCACACATCCTTGCTCTCTCCTGACCTCTCACCGTCATTTTAGAGGGTTGTTAATTGAGTTTTCCGGCCGTTTTCTAGTCTTTCATTCCCATTTTGTTGGTAAGCTTCTCTTTCTCTTTTCTTTGCCAATCCTCATTTATCGTGCAGCACCAGTGTCATCTTCACCAGTAACGAAAACAGATGTACTAGCTATTGACACTGACACTTGAGGCGTCTTTACCTTCTTTGTTCTTATTTTTCGCATTTTATTTTCTACATTTTATTTTGAATTTGTATACTCAGAAAGGATTTTCCTTTTGAGTTTATTTTCATTTTGTGGTCTCGAGTTGTATTCATTGCTCTATCTTTTGTATACTTGAGTTGTTTTTATTTTATTGACCTTCACTGACCTCCCCTCGTGTATGCGTGCAGATGGTCTTGTCATCATGGGAATTGAGACTTTGTAATGGGCACGGCCAAGTTGTTTCGGCACTTGCCCTTGTGAGCTTTACAACCCGTAAGAACATTACGCCCAAGGACTTAGCTCCATCAAACGCAACACTAGGAGTTAGGGGAGTATTGTTTTGATTGCTTCTCCCACATATATTCTTCATTGATATACATTATGAGTGAGCTTGCATGTGTACATTGAGGACAATGTACAACTTAAGTGTGGGGGGAGTTTCATAATGCACACATCTTTTCTATTGTTCTTAATTGAAATATGCTCACATAGCTAATGGCGGTTCACCTTAGTTGCACGGACTGTATTCTTGAGTTTAAGAGAATTTCTAACATTGAATGTTTTCATGCTCTAGTTCTTGCTTGAATTTCTAGGAATTTTTGCCCGATTTAGACTTAGTGCACTACTCATTTTTTTTTAAACTCTTTTGGAAACTCAAGTTCGATGTTAATGGGACTAGTTATAGTTGTTTCTTGTGTTAAATTCAAAAAAAAAAAACAAAAAAGGAAAATGAAAAGAAAGAACAAAATAGTTTTATTGTTTAGTTCTGCTATTGGGTGGAAAGAGCTACCACCTATGAAGTATGAAGCCACTCTCATAAGTCGGATACTAGTTATGCCCTAATGAGAGAAAGAGCTTTCTCATCGGATGAGTGAAAGCTACCACTCCGGTAGAAAGAGCTACCACCTCGAAAGTGTGAAAGCCACCTTAGCGGCCGCTTGGGAAAGGGCTACCTTAGAGGATGTGTGAAGCTACTACCATTTTTGAAATGTTTGTTGTTTTCTTGTTGTAGATAAATAAGTCACTTATACATAGAGCTTTGAGTAGTATACTTTGTGTTGACTTGAGTGAGTTCACACACTTACACGATTTCGGGTTTGTTGTCCTTTTTCGTTCAAGTTTTTAGCTAGAGCATTGATTTTTCGTATTTAGTGTTGAAATTTCCCTTTCTTGTAGAATGCTCTCTTTGTATGCTTTGGTGAACCTAAGGCCAAGCACTTCCAATATTTCCTTCATCCATGTGCATAACATTTTAATTTTTGCTTGAGGACAAGCAAAAGCTTAAGTGTGGGGGAGTTTGATAAGTGCTTGTGCGATATGAATCCGAAGCATTATTTCCTTATGTTGAGCATTACTTTCCTCGGGTTTTTACACTAATATGTGTGTTTTTATGTTACTGTCGTGCATGTAGGGTTGTGAAACCAATTATGAAGGAAAGAAACCAATGTGGATCACAATGCACCGATTTTGGATGAAATTTTGCTAAAGTTCAAACGCGAAGATATAAGTCGGGTGCGAGATGCTAGAGTGTGTGCCAACCTCCCCGTATTTGAGTTTACACAACCATTTGGAGGGGCACAAGGGCAGTCACACTCAAGCATTCCGACCTATGCACATAGAACAAGATCTCCATCATCTTATCCGTCATTGAAGAAGCAAAGTGATCCACGGCATAAACGTGTGCCCGTTTATGTTACCTGGATGAAAAGTGGATTCGGGAGTATTTCTGGTAGAGTAGTGTAGCAAGTTATATAGAAAATCACTGTAGCATGTCCCATTCAATTTCTTTGATTGTACTTAGCGGACGAGGGAATCCTTGGACGACGAGTAGAGGACGAGGGAATCCTTGGACGACGAGTAGAGGACTCTCCGCAAGACCATCGACACGACCATCGAGGGGGTTTCTTTATGGATTCATTGCTTTTACATTCAATTTCTTTGATTGTACTTAGCTCCATGGAGGCTAAACCCCTAGTGGGTACTTGGGTGATTGTGAACCCTAGGATGTATTCGTTTCTTTGAACTTCTTTATTATGCTTTCAATAAATTGATGTTTATTGTGAGTTCCAACCTTGAATGCTTGATTGTATGAACATTTCCCCTAGAGTGACACTAGGTTTGAGAGTTCTTGTTGGTAATCTTGTGAGTGAGTGACACACCACGAGCGTTAGACAAAGCTAGGTTGGAGAGGGTTGAGAGGGTGAGTCGAGAGGTACAGGAGCGTCCTCTTTCCCCTCTGACATGATAGATTCTACCTCTGTTTCTTGAGTTCTTGGCGGCCATAATAGAGTGAATGGTCTAAGGGATGAATCTCCGCTAGGGCCTAGTTGCGCGTGCAATGGAGTGAAGCGTTGAGGGGATCTTAGTATCAATGGCTTAATTGCGGCTAAGGACCTTTCGCTTGGATCAAAGGGTTAGGTCTATAATTAGGAAGCGATTTATCACTTGGAATCCCTAGAGCTCATTGCAACTTTATTCGAGTGCGAGGTTGAGAGGTTATATAATCTCTCCTCCGGGACATGAATAGAGTTAGGCATAGTTGACCTTAGATTTGGGACTATGTATGTAAGGATTTCCACGACTCACCATTGCATTGATTAGGAAGCATAATAGAGAGTTCTTGTACTTGAAACGATTTTCCTAGGTGAAGCATCATCCGAGTACCCCATCTTTATCGATTACCTTGCCTCGTCCTTACTTTTGCTCTCTTACTTGTTGCTTTTAATTGTTGAGAATTGAATCATTATCACACTTATCATTGTTGATACTCCACATAGCTAAGAATCGAATTAAGTGTCTTTACTCCCTACTCCCTGTGGACTTGACTCCGCTCACATGGGATTATTACTTCGACAAACCCGTGCACTTGCGGGATATACGCAAGGGGATCTTGTCACTCCCCTTGAATGAAGTTGCTTTCTTGCCTTGAGAGTCTTGGACCTTGGGCTTGGATGATCTTCTAGCTTCCTTGCCGTTCTTCTCCTCCCCAAGGTCGCCACAAACCTCTCCAATGTCTCCCCAAAATATACCCAGAAAAAGGTCTAACTAAAGGTCCCTTTTCTGCCCTAAAAGTTTGTATATATACCCCCTAGTCATACGGGTCGTATAAGGGTCGTATGGGGGTTGTATAGCACTCAAAAACCCTAGATTCGCGTTCCATACGGGGTGCATACGACCTCCATATGGCCCCGTATACTGGGTAGCATGGAAATCTGGGCAGACACTCTGAATCATTCCGCTGCTACTGTGCATAAGGCCCCCATACTGGGTAGTATGGGGGTAGTATGAAATTCCTGTTTTCTTCCATTTTCGCCCAAATGATATCTTTTTGTTCTCCATGGCTTCTTTATGCCCTACAAAGCAAATAGTAGACGATTAAGCATAAAACGGGCATCAAACCTCACAAAATACATGCAAAGTGAATACGATATATATGAAAAAATCTACATTTAGACACTTATTAGAGAACGAGTGGGTCGTATTACCAAGGGCCTGAGAAGCTACTCTTACTTCCTTTTCGCTATGTTGTTTAACCTCCAAGTTTGAATGTGATAGTGATAAAACAACTAAACAAGTAAAATGCAAATAAAATGCTAACAATGAAGGTCAGATACGGGGGATAATCAAGGAAAGAAAGCGGTCACGGATGAGGATCCTCTCAGGGGCTACTAAAGTGTGCAGGATGCTAGAACTAACATACAAGTGGCTAGTTGGACCGATAAAACCCTAGATTAGGTCAACCCGATGGTCATGGCAATTGACCCCTAATCCGGTACAAGTATTGGATACGGAATCTCTTCCGCCCAAATCCTCCTACGATTGCAATTGGAAAGGTGATTTTCTCAAGTTAGGGTTAGAATACAAGCTAATACCTAACCCTAGAATTGGAGGGGTATAAATACTCGATGGTCACGGCGTACTTATACGTGTTTCCCTACCAAACTTGGTGAGTCTAACACTAGAGCAATGATCATGCAACCTAGCATTATCTAAGAATTGATACACCGAGTTCTCATACATACCAAAGCATTCAAATACACCAAGCAATGATCACAAACAAGCCAAAAAACAATAGAAAGAACCAAGCATCCATACAAGCACAAGTTGACCCCCAAGGTTCACCTACATCGGGTGACCTTGGGGTTTAGTTGTTCATAGTCATCAAATACAACAAGAAATCCATGCAAACAACCAAACAAAACATAAGAAACATTCCCTCAAAGAAAGAAGGCCGGAGAAGCTTTTGAAGACGCCACATAAGAGGTGGTTTCCCTTGTCTTCAACCTCCCCTACACAAGCCCTAGGAGTAGATCTCACCCAAAATCGCGCTCTCCTCTTCGAATCCTCTGTGGAAATGTCCTCAAAACCTTACTTCTAGCTCCGATTTGGTGTGGTGGTAGTGAGCTCCAAGAAGACAGCTTCCTCCTCTCAAAAGAAACCCTAACAATGCTTATAAAGGGATGAACTCAGGCTTCCCAGCGGGTGGCCTCATGCTCACAATACTGCACATGAGGATGGTTACAATACTGCCTGTAAGGAAATCCAGACTTAGACTTTTTCTGAAATTTTCACGTTCAGGGCTGCTATAGTGCATGTATGATAAGTGCTTGTGCGATACGAATGCGAAGCGTTCATTCCTTATGTTGAGCATTACTTTTCTCTGGTTTTTACACTAATATGTGTGTTTTTATGTTACTCTTATGCAGGTAGGTTTGTGAGGAAGAGTACGAAGGAAATAGGCCAATGTGGATCACAATGCACCGATTTTGGAGGAAATCTTGCTAAGGTTCAAACGCGAAGACATAGGTCGATGTGAGATGCTAGAGTGTGTGCCAACCTCCTCACACTCGAGCACTCCGACTTATGCACATAGAACAAGAGTTCCACCAACGTGTACTCTATTGAAGAAGCAAGTGATCAACGATGTGAACGTGTGCCCGTTTGCGTTACTCCGATGAAAGTATGGGATTGGGAAGCAATTCAGGTCGAATACTGTAGCTGAGCAATGTAGCAACATTATAGTATGTACTATTCAGAGCCGGCCGAGAAACCAGAGAAACAGAGAATCCACACGGGCGTGTGGAAATTATCAATTCCCGTGTGAAAATTTCCGCACGGGCGCGTGGAGCATCCACGCCAGTGGAGTTGACTGATTCTAGCCCTATTTAAAGCCGATTCAGCACCAATTTTGGTATTCTTTTCTCCATCTTTTCCCCAACTTGCTAGAGGGCTTCGGCTAGGGTTTTGAGGGGTATTGGCTAGGTTTTTGGAAAAGTTCTGCGGCTCCGACATCGCGCATCATTTGGAAGAAGGTTATTGGGAGAACTTTCGTCAGCACCGATCCGACGAGGTGTATCCTAGGCTGGACCAAGGATCCCTTGCGACAAGTAGAGGACTCTGCACAAGACCATCGACACGACCATCGAGGAGGTTTCTTTATGGATTTATTGCTTTTACATTCTATTTCTTTGATTGTACTTAGCTCCATGGAGAGCTAAACCCCTAGTGGGTACTCAGGTATTGTGAACCCTAGGATGTATTTATTTCTTTGAACCTCTTTATTATGCTTTCAATAAATTGATGTCTATTGTGAGTTCCAACCTTGAATGCTTCATTGTATGAACATTTCCCCTAGAGTGACACTAGGGTTGAGAGTTCTTGTTGGTAACCTTGTGAGTGAGTGACACACCACAAGCGTTAGACAAAGCTAGGTTGGAGAGGGTTGAGAGGGTGAGTCGAGAGGTACAGGAGCGTCCCCTTTCCCCTTCCGACGTGATAGATTCTACCTCCATTCCTCGAGTTCTTTGCGGCCATAATATAGTGAATGGTCTAAGGGATGAACTTCTGCTGGGGCTTAGTTGCGCGTGCAACGGAGTAAAGCGTTGAGGTGATCTTAGTATCTAGGGCTCAATTGTGGTTAGGGACCTTTCACCTGGACCAAAGGGTTAGGTCTATAATTAGGAAGAGATTTATCACTTGGAATCCCTAGAGCTTATTGCAACTCTATGCGAGTGCGAGGTGTTGAGATTGTTCGATTTCTCCTCCGGGACACGTATAGAGTTAGGCATAGTTGACCTTAGATTTGGGACTATGTAATTAAGGATTTCCATGACTCATCATTGCATTGATTAGGAGGTATAATAGAGAGTTCTTGCACTTGAAACAATTATCCTAGGCGCAGCATTATCCGTGTACCCCATCTCTATCGATTGCCTTACCCCTCTTTATTACTTTTGCTCTCTTTCTTGTTGCTTTTATTGTTAAAAATTGAATCATTATCACACTCCTTATCATTGATCTTTCACATAGCTAAGAATCGAATTAAGTATTTTTATTCCCTACTCCCTGTGGATTCAATACCCACTCACCCGGGATTATTACTTCGACAAACCCGTGCACTTGCGGGATATACGGAAGGGGACCTTGTCAATGTACAGTGCCCGGGGTCAAAAAATGACACCTAGGTCAAAGAGGATTTCTGCAGCATTGGTTTATCAACTTGTTTAATCCATTTCGTTTAAATCTTGCAGATTATGGCACCTAGGTCAATGAAGCAAGCTGATAAGCAACCACGTGAGTCATCTCCTGAGCCCGAGGGCATGCGGTTTGCAATTCCAGAACATCAGGTTCTTGGAAGGCAACTCTATGAGCGCCTGTCGAGGCTCCATTTTGGGCAGACTCGATTTTTAGACACGACTATATTGTGAGATCTGCAGCAGGGAGAAGAGTTTGCAGATGAGATCGAGGATCTCATTTCAGAAGGTGGTTGGCGGCAGTTGTTGATGATTAGAGAGCCAGCCATCCGAGAGTTTGCACTTGAGGTACTTTCATCATTCGAGTTCGATAGATCGTATGCGAGCTTCAACAGTGTGGGCACCATTCAGTTCAGAGTATTTGGACACCACCATAGCTTGAGCATCACGCAGTTTTCAGTACTACTTGGCTTGTATGAGGAGGCATTCACAGATACAGAGGAGTACGCACAGTTACCGACTGATTACCCTGGAACCTTGACCCCGTAGAGAGCTTACAGAGTGTTATGTGATCAAGGTCAGTACGAGCCAGGGGTGTCCAAGGCCACGTGCCTTTCTCGACCTGCATACAGATACTTGCATGCCATTATGAGTAGGTCGGTAAATGGCAGTGGTGATAGCACTAGTGTCTTGAGCCGTCAGGAGCTATTGTACTTGTACTTGATAGTACAGCGTATATCGATTCATTTAGGTCACATCCTGGCAGAGTACATCAGACATCAGGGACACTATGCTAGATTGGGAGCGATTTTCTCGGGCCCCTACATTACGAGATTAGTGTTAGGCATGGGTCTCTTGGATTCGATTCGCGGGACCGAGAAGATGAGTGTACCTACTCCCCTGAGTCTAGAGACGATGCGGATGATGGACATGGTCTGTAGGGTTCGGATAGGGATTTTTGCTTTAGTACTACCAGCTCCAGTGATAGCCGAGGATGAGGGTGATGAAGCCGCAGCATCTCAGCCCGCTCCCGAGCCTCAGCCAGCAACGATGGAGATCGAGGCACCTCCAGTGGCAGAGGAGCCACCCCCAGTACGTATGTTTTCACCATCTTGAGCCAATGATCGCTTTGAGAGGCTCAAGAATGCTATAGGAGTGGTCCAAGCTGAGGTTGCCGAGATTAGGGCTACGCAGGCCACTCAGTACACAGAGTTCATGGCGCGTTTCGACATGTTACAGCAGGTTTTAGAGCGAGACGTCGCCTCATCATTTGTATTGCGGCCGAGGACTCCTCCGGCCCCCTCTGTTCCTCTAGCACCTCCATCCTGTACCCCGGCACCGGTAGACCCACTATGTGCTTCACCAGCAGCAGCAGTACAGGAGCCTGAAAGTGACACTGACACTTGATTTTTCCTTTACTTTCTTGCATTTTATTTTATTTTTCCTGTTTTTAGACTTTTTTAACTCAAAAATGATTTCCCTTCTGAGTTTATTTTCATTTTGCATCATCGAGTTGTATTCATTGCTTTATCCTTTATATACACTCGATTTATTTTGTCTTTATTGAGCTTTACTGAACCCCCTCATGTATGCGTGCAGATGGTCTTGTCTTCTTGGGAATTGAGACTTAGTCATGGGCACGGCCAAGGTACTGAGGTACTTGGCCGTGTAAGCTTCACAACCCGTTGGAACCCTCCTCACAACGAACTAGCTTCATCAAATGTCACACTAGGAGTCAGGGGAGTATTGTTTTGATTGCTTCTCCCACATTTGCTTTTGAATGATTTATATTTTGAGTGAGCTTGAATGTGTACATTGGGGACAATGTACAACTTAAGTGTGGGGGGGGAGTTTCATAATGCACACATCTTTTCTATTTTTCTTGATTGATATATGCTCACATCGCCAATGGCGGTTCACCTTAGTTGCAAAGATTGTATTCTTGAGTTTAGGAGAATTTCTAACATTGAATGTTTTCATGCTCTAGTTCTTGCTTTAATTTCTAGGAAATTTTTGCCCAATTAATACTTAGTGCACTACTCACTCTTTGAACTCTATTGGAAACTGATGTTCGATGTTAAAGGGACTAGTTATGTTTATTTTCTTGTGCTAAATTTCTTAAAAAAAAATGGAAAATGAAAAGAAAGAACAAAATAGTTTTATTATTTATTTGTGCTTGTTGGGTGGAAAAAGCTACCACCTATGTAGTATGAAGCTACTCTCATAAGTCGGATACTAGCTATGCCCTAATGAGAGAAAGAGCTATCTCATAGGATGAGTGAAAGCTACCACTCCGGTATAAAGAGCTACCACCTCGAAAGTGTGAAAGCCACCTTAGCGGCCGCTTTGGAAAGGGCTACCTTAGAGGATGTGTGAAGCTACTACCATCTTTGAAATTGTTGTCACTTTTGTAGATAAATAAGTCCCTTGTACTAAGAACTTTGAGGAGTATACCTTGGGTGGTTTTTGAGTGAGTTCACACACGTACACGATTTTGGGTTTTGTTTCCTTTTTGATTCAAGTTTTTAGCTAGAGCATTGATTTTTCGTATTTAGTGTTGGAATTTCCCTTACTTGTAGAATGCTCTCTTTGTATACTTTGGTGAACCTAAGGCCAAGCACTTCCAATATCTTCTTCATTGATACACATAACGGTTTTAATTTTTGCTTGAGGACAAGCAAAAGCTTAAGTGTGGGGGAGTTTGATAAGTGCTTGTGCGATAGGAATGCGAAGCATTCATTACTTATGTTGAGCATTACTTTTCTCGGGTTTTTACACTAATATGTGTGTTTTTATGTTACTCTTATGCAGGTAGGAATGTGAGGCCGAGTACGAAGGAAATAGGCCAATGTGGATCACAATGCACCGATTTTGGAGGAAATCTTGCTAAGGTTCAAACGCGAAGACATACGTCGATGTGAGATGCTAGAGTGTGTGCCAACTTCCTCATATTCGAGTTGGCACATCCATTTGGAGGGGCACAAAGGCAGTCATAATCGAGCACTCCGACTTATGCACATAGAACAAGACTTCCACCAACATGCACTCCATTGAAGAAGCAAGTGATCAACGACGTGAACGTGTGCCCGTTTGCATTACCCCAATGAAAGTATGGAATTTGGAAGCTATTAAGGTCGAATACTGTAGCTGAGCAATGTAGCAACATTGTAGTATGTACTGTAGCATCAATGTTTACAGCCGGCCGAGAAACTAGAGAAACAGAGAATCCACACGGGCATGTGGAATTTATCCATGCCCGTGTGGAAATTCCGCACGGGTTCGTGGAGCATCCACGCCCGTGGAGTCGCCCGATTCTAGCCCTATTTAAAGCCGATTCAGCCCCGATTTTGGTATTCTTTTCTCCATTTTTTCCCCAACTTGTGAGAGGGCTTCGGCTAGGGTTTTGAGGGGTTTTGGCTAGGTTTTTAGAGAGGTTCTATGGATCCGACATCGAGCGTCGTTTGGAAGAAGATTATTGGAAGAGCTTTCGTCGGCATCGATCCGGCGAGGTGTATCCTAGGCCTAACAAAGGATCCCTTGCGACGAGTAGAGGACTCTCCACAAAACCATCGACATGACCATCGAGGGGGTTTCTTTATGGATTTATTGCTTTTACATTCTATTTCTTTGATTGTACTTAGCTCCATGGAGAGCTAAACACCTAGTGGGTACGCAGGTATTGTGAACCCTAGGATGTATTTGTTTCTTTGAACCTCTTTATTATGCTTTCAATAAATTGATGTTTATTGTGAGTTCCAACCTTGAATGCTTTATTGTATGAACATTTCCCCTAGAGTGACACTAGGGTTGAGAGTTCTTGTTGGTAACCTTGTGAGTGAGTGGCACACCACAAGCGTTAGACAAAGCTAGGTTGGAGAGGGTTGAGAGGGTGAGTCGAGAGGTATAGGAGCGTCCCCTTTCCCCTCCGGTGTGATAGATTCTACCTCCGTTCCTCGAGTTCTTTTCGGCCATAATAGAGTGAATGGTCTAAGGGATGAACTTCCTCTAGGGCTTAGTTGCGCGTGCAACGGAGTGAAGCATTGAGGTGATCTTAGTATCTAGGGCTCAATTATGGTTAGGGACCTTTCACCTGGACCAAAGGGTTAGGTCTATAATTAGGAAGAGATTTATCACTTGAAATCCCTAGAGCTCATTGCAACTCTATGTGAGTACGAGGTGTTGAGATTGTTCGATTTCTCCTCCGAGACATGTATAGATTTAGGTATAGTTGACCTTAGATTTGGGACTATGTAATTAAGGATTTCAACGACTCACCATTGCATTGATTAGAAGGCATAACAGAGAGTTCTTGCACTTGAAACAATTATCCTAGGCGGAGCATTATCCGGGTACCCCATCTCTATCGATTGCCTTACCCCCCTTCTTTACTTTTGCTCTCTTTCTTGTTGCTTTTATTGTTGAGAATTGAATCATTATCACACTCCTTATCATTGACCTTTCACATACCTAAAAATCAAATTAAGTATTTTTATTCCCTAATCCCTGTGGATTCGATACCCGCTAACCTGGGATTATTACTTCGACAAACCCGTGCACTTGCGGGATATACGCAAGGGGACCTTGTCAATGTACAGTGCCCGGGGTCGAAAAATGACGTTTTCGATGTCGATTTCTTCTTACATTCCGGCGTTTAGCTCACCTAGGCTTCCTTTGTGCCTGAAACATGAAATAAAATGATTAAACCATGAAAAAGGCATTGAGTTCTCAATAAAATACAATAAACATGCGCATTAGTACGTACAAAATACGTACATTTAGACATTTAGCACCTTCCGTCTCACAAATTTGCTTGAATCCTCTTGGAAGTTAGCACATACCTCTATGTACATGAGCTCCTCTTGTGTCTTGATCCTTAGGTTGCACAAAAGCTCCCATAATTTGTCTTTATAACCTATCTTTACTTCTTTTTCTTCCTTCAAGGCATTCACAACCTAATTGCACTAAAGAACACCAAATACACTATATGAGACATAAACCATGATGAAAATGATGCTTAATGCATGTAAAATATATAGAAAAATATGTCTATTGACAACACCCCTTGCGTATATCCCGCAAGTGCACGGGTTTGTCGAAGTAATAAATCCCAGATGAGTGGGTATCGTACCTACAGGTAGTAGAGAACAAAAATACTTGAATTGTTTCTTAACTAAGCAAAAAGTGAATAATAGTTGTGTAACAAGATGTAAGGTAAACAAAAGTAAAAGAGACAAGAGAGAAGGCACAAGTAAAGGGGAGGTAAGTCAATCGATATAAATGGGGTACCCGGATATTGTTCCGCCTAGGACAATCGTATCAAGTGCAAAAACCCTCTAATATGCTTTCTAATGAATGCATTAATGAGTTGTGGAGATCCTTCAATACATGATCCCAAATCTAAGGTTAACCATTCCTACCTCTATTCATGTCCCGGAGGTGAAATTTAACAATCTCTCAACCTCGCACTCGTATAGAATCACAATGAGTTCTAGGGATTCCAAGTGATAAATCCTCTTCCTAGATGTAGACCTAACCCTTTGGTCCAGGTGAAAGGTCCCTAGTCACAATTAAGCCCTAAGTGCTAAAATCACTTCAATACTTCACTCCGTTGCCTCTGCAACTGAGCCCAATGGAAGATCATCCCTTAGCCCATTGACTCTACTATAACCGTAAAGAACTTAAGGAAATGGAGGTAGGATGAATCACACCGGAGGGGAAAGGGCACGCTCCGCTACCTCTCGACTCACCCTCTCAACCCTCTCCAATCTAGCTTTGTCTAACAATTGGTGTGTCACTCACTCACAAGAGTTACCAAGGTGAACTCTAAACCTTAGTGTCACTCTAAGGGTGCATTCAATCAATCAAGCATTCAAGATTGGAACTCAAATAAAACATCAATTAATGAAATCATAATAACAAGGTTTAATGAAACAAATACATCCTAGGGTTCAGCACATAGACAACATTTGAATATTTTCGGGTCAACCCCATGAGCCTCATGGTCTCTAACCCAAGTGGTGCTGTTATTATCGCTTTCTCGGTTCCGCTGATTTTGTCTCGCAAACCCATCCCCACAATGAGTCTGGTAATATATGGACCCAAGAAAATGACACCCAATCGAGGATATTGTCATTGATGCTTCAAATACTCTGCTAAAATGTGTCCTAGATGGACCGGTTTGTTCCAGACCATGGAGTACAAGTACAGAAGCTCTTGCTTGTTAATGACTCCCGTACTATCACCACGCCCATTTTCTGACCTGCTTATGATGGCGTGAAGATATCTGTAACTAGGTCGAGATAAACATGAAGCCTTAGACACTCCTGGTTCATAACGCCCCTTTCCACATAATAATGAATACGCCTTAATGGGAGATAAACCCGTCATGTCTATTGGAAGGTTCTCATACTCCTCAGTTTCAGTATATTCGTCATCATATAGACAAAGTCTAGTGGAAAACTGTGTGACACTCATACTATGATGCTGCCCAAAAGCTCTAAACTGAATCACGTCGACACTATCAAAATGAGCATAAGAGTGGTCGAACTCAAATGAAGCAAGCACCTCCAAAGTAAGTGTGCGGATAGCAGGGTCACGAATGTTCAGTAACTTGTGCCAATTACCGACCAATAATAATTTCTCGACCTCGTCAGCCATATCATCTGCTAGTTGTACCTTCCTGAGTAACTCAAATTGAGCTTGATGCGCCGGTAGTGTGAATCCCATAACTTCCGATTCAGGGGCAAGCTTTTGAGGTCGCTTAGCAACTATTTTCTTTGATTTGGTAGCCATGCCTGCATGTATTAGAAAAAGAAAATCCATCAGGTCCACTCAGACTGCAGAAAAATGAAAACACACGGTAGTTCGGAAATTCCGCACGCCCGTGCGCTTCCACGGGGCGTGGAAACCGCACGCCCCTTGTAGCCAATCTCCATGCCACCTCTCTATTCCACTTCGATATCGTCTTAGAAACAAATTATAATCAGTTTTAGCAAGAAAACGATGCATATTAACCATTTCAATCGCAGACAATCAGTTAGAATCCAACGAAATCGAAGACGAGAGGAAATCAAGGCTTACCAATGAACTGCACGTAAATACTCCTACAATCCACACAATGCTCTATCAATCGACTCGAAGACGATAGTAGCAGGGCACAAGAATGTCAGAAAAAATGCTCTTTGGTTGTTTTAGGGTTATTTGAGGAGAAGGGTGTGACTCTTGTATTAGGAGAGCGGATGGTCCTTTAAATCCCGAGGAACCACACGGGCGTGCGGGAGTCGTCCATGCCCCTGTGGCCTTACTGGATATCCGAGAAAAATTATACACGCCCGTGCGGAATTTCCGTGTTTTCTCGGGATTTCTGCACGGGCGTGGACATTCACATGCTGAACTCACAGGAGGCAGCCGCACGGCCCTGTGTTTTCTCGGGATGGAGAAAGCAACCTGCAGAGATTTGCACGGGCGTGCGGAAATTACCCACGCCCGTGCTTGGTTCACAATGTCTTCCACATGGGAGAGTCCACGCCCCTGTGTATTCTCGGGAAAATCTGCCCAACTCTGCAGGAAGGCACACGCCCGTGTGGAAATTACCCACGGGCGTGCGCCAGTCGCATGATCGTCCATAGTGGCAGCCGCACGCCCCTGTGCCCTCTCTGGAAGAGTTCACAGTACACATCCACGGGCGTGTGGAATTTCCACACGCCCGTGTGGTTTCTCTGGATAACTTAGAAAAACTTGTAGGCTCTGCAGAACTAGTCTGAACATGTTTACACACTCAGAGCCTGCCCTATCATGTAAGATATACCAGATAAAAACACAAAATAGAACTCAAACGACCAAACTTCGCCAATTCTCAACAAAACATACAATGAATTCTTTTAAAACCCCACAATAAAATCGCAGCAGAAGCACTCAAAAATTGAAACACCAACACATAAAAATTTATTCATGCAAACAAACTAAACTAAAAGGTACGAAAACAGTAAACACTTGGGTTGCCTCCCAAGAAGCGGTTGTTTAACGTCACTAAGCTTGACGTATCTTTCTTACCTCACGGGGGTTCATGGAGGAAAAATACTTCTCTATTATCACTACAAATCTCTCCGCCATGGTATGGTTTCGACCTATGTCCATTCACCTTGAATGTGCCCTTCTCTCGAATGATTAATCTCAATGGCTCCATGAGGTGAAACTTGATTTACTGATATACGGACCGGACCATCTTGATTTAAGTTTCCCGGGAATAAACGTAGGCTGGAATTGAATAGTAGCACCGATCGCCGACTTTTGAAGTCTTTTTTGGGATTTTTAATATGCTTGTCATGCCACTTCCGAATTCTTTCCTTATATATCGTTGCATTCTCATATGCCTTCATCCTCCATTCATCAAGCTCATTGAGATGTAATATTCGTTGCTCTCCGAGTTTGCACAAGTCGAAATTCATCAATTTAATTGCCCAATATGCTTTGTGCTCTAACTCCACCAGTAAATGGCAAGATTTTCCATACACCAAATCATAAGGAGTGGTCCCTATTGGTGTTTTGTATGCCATTCTATGAGCCCAAAGCGTGTCGTCCAACCTTTCAGACTAATCTCGTTTACCTTGATCCACTGTTTTGGTCAAGATTCTCTTGAGCTCTCTATTTGTAACCTCCACTTGCCCACTCGGTTGTGGATGGTAAGGTGTCGCAAGGCGATGATGAACTCCATAACGCTTTAACACTTTCTCTAATTGTGTGTTACAAAAGTCTGTTCCCCGAATCGAGTGAATAACTTCTTAAGAAATTTTACCACAGTCCTTGAATCATTAGTTGGAAGAGCCTGGGCTTCCACCCACTTGGAAACATAGTCAACTGCTACCAGAATGTATTGATTGCCATTGGACTTTAGAAATGGTCCCATGAAATCAATTCCCAATACATCAAATACCTCGCAAAATTGCATACGATTTTGAGGCATCTCATCCCTTCGTGATAAGTTTCTAGCCATTTGACAACTATCACATCGTAAAACGAATTGAGGAACATCTTGGAATAAAGTCGGCCAGTAGAACCCAGCAGCTAGAACCTTCTCTGCAGTTTGACTTGATGCATAGTGCCCCCCCCACTGGGCCTAAGTGACAATGTGCAATGATGTTCCACCCTTCCCCCCTAGAAACACACCTTCGCACCACCTGATCTGCGCAAATACGGAATAGGTACGGATCATCCCAGAAGAAATTCTTTAGATCACTGAAAAATTTCTTCTTCTATTGAAAGCTTAAGCCCTGCTTCAATACCTTTCTTGACAGATAATTTGCAAAATCTGCAAACCAGGGGGTATCTTCCGATTCTGATTCCTGTACCGCATACAAGTGTTCCTCGGGGAAGAAATCATTAACCTCCTTGCTTGTCGGTTCTTGCCCCTCACAACCTTCTAATCTCGATAAATGATTGCCAACCACATTCTCTGTCCCCTTTTTATCTTTGATTTCCATATCGAATTCTTGCAATAACAATATCCACCGAATTAATCTCGGCTTCGCATCTGCCTTGTTCATGAGATAACGGAGTGCAGAATGATCTGTGAACATGGTGACATTAGATAGCATGAGATATGGTCTGAATTTATCAAAAGCATACACTACTGCTAATAATTCCTTTTCAGTAGTTGTGTAATTCTCTTGTGCACTTGTGAGGGTCTTGCTAGCATAATAAATCAGTTGAAATTGCTTATTTCTTTTCTGCCCTAAAACCGCTCCCACTGCATAATCACTCGCATCACACATTACTTCGAATGGCTCATCCCACTTTGGTGTTGTCAGGATTGTTGCTTGTACTAACTTCTCTTTCAATACATTGAATGCATTCAAAGAGTCATTCCTGAAGTCAAAAGGGGTATCCTTTTCCAGAAGTTTAGTCAACGGTTGAGAGATTTTTCGAAAAAGTCCTTAATAAACCTTCTCAGAAAAACCCCTGCATGACCCAAGAAACTGCAGGGATCCCTTTTACATTCGTAGGTGGTGGAAGTTTGTCAATTATCTCAATCTTCGCCTTTATGCACCTCCATACACGCTGAGAAATCTTATGTCCAAGAACGATGCCTTCTTGCACCATAAAGTGACACTTCTCCCGCTAAGGGACGAGATTCGTCTCTTCACATCTCACTAATACTCTTTCCAAATTATTTAATCAAGCATCAAAAGAGTCCCCGAACACTGAAAAGTCATCCATGAAAACTTCCATAATATCTTCGAGAAAATCGTCAAAAATGGCCGTCATGCAACGCTGAAATGTTGCAGGGGCGTTACACAACCCGAAAGGCATTCTTCTATAAGCAAAGGTACCATAAGGGCAAGTAAATGTGGTTTTCTCTTGCTCTTCTGGGGCTATCGGAATTTGAAAGTATCTAGACATGCCATCAAGGAAACAATAGAAATGATGTCCTGCTAATCTCTCCAACATTTGGTCAAGGAAGGGCAAAGGGAAGTGATCTTTCCTAGTGACATCATTTAGTCTTCTATAATCAATGCAGACTCGCCAACCAGTCACTATCCTCGTGGGGATTAACTCATTCTTTTCATTCCTCACTACTGTTATTCCTCTTTTCTTTGGGACAACTTAGGTCGGACTCACCAACTTGCTGCCGGATATGGGGTAGATGATCCCTGCATCCAAAAGTTTTATTACATCCGCCTTAACAACCTCCTTCATATTCGGGTTCAATCTTCGCTGAGGTTGGATTACAGATTTATAGTCATCCTCCATTAGGATCTTATGAGTGCAGAATGATGGGTTTATACCCTTAATGTCGGAAATCTTCCATGCGATTGCCGATTTGTGCTTTTTCAACATGCTAACAAGCTTATCCTTTCGCTCCGTAGATAAGTTCGATGCCACGATTACTGGGAGTTTAGAGTCTTCCTTTAGAAATGCATATTCCAAATGTGATGGAAGAGTTTTAAGCTCAAGTTCTGGTGGTTCGACAATGGATGGCCGCAAGCTGCCCTCCTTCAATTTATCAATCTCCTCAAAATCATTCGCCTTATATTCACACTTACTTTCTTCCTTATCCACTTGGCGATCTATTTCTTTACAGTCTGCAATGGATATCAACTTGTCCATTCCACAGAATTCCAAATTTGAGATAGTAAAACCAACTGAAAAGAGTTCTTGCCTCTGATTTGATAGGAAGCCTCAAACCTAGCAAGGATTCTTTCTATACTGTCATCAAATTGATCAGTCATTGACACTGACCTGGATTCCTCAAACTGCTTTATCACACTATCTAACTCACAGCCTTGCCCTTGAATCGTGGCGATGTACTCTTCAACCGACTCTTCCAAAGGCTATTGAGTTATACATTGTCCATGATAGGAATAACACGATGTATCTTTCCATGCTACTGTTTGAACTTTCTGCTCTACGTGTTCCACCATTCTCATGATAGTGTCAAATGATTCAAACATGTTAATCATTTTCTGCAGCAAAAAGAAATAAGGAAAGATTAGAGAATGATGGAATAAGAAGATATGAAATAGAATGTGTAGTGAAATAGCTAAGTAAAAAAAGTGCAAAGTATCTCTAAACGCCTAGCTCCCCGGCAACGGCGCCAAAAACTTGACAAGTTCCACTTGCTCATATCCCGCAAGTGCACGGGCTTGTCAAAGTAATAATCCCGGGTGAGCGGGGTCGAATCCACAGGGTGTAGGGAGTGAAAATACTTAATTTGATTCTTAGCTATGTGGAAGATCAATTGTGATAGGTGTGAAATTGATTCAATTCTCAACAATAAAATCAACAAGTGAAAGAGCAAAAGTAAGAAGATGGTAAGGCAATCGATAAAGATGAGGTACTCGGATAATGCTTCACCTAGGATAATCGCTTCATGTGCAAGAACTCTCTATTATGCTTCCTAATCAATGCAATGGTGAGTCATGGAAATCCTTACATACATAGTCCCAAATCTAAGGTCAACTATGCCTAACTCTATACATGTCCCGGAGGAGAAATCGAACAATCTCAACACCTCGCACTCGCATAGAGTTGCAATGAACTCTAGGGATTCCAAGTGATAAATCTCTTCCTAAATATAGACCTAACCCTTTGGTCCAGGCAGAAGGTCCCTAGCCACAATTAAGCCCTAGATACTAAGATCCTCTCAATGCTTCACTCCATTGCAAGCGCAACTAGGCCCCAGCGGAGGTTCATCACTTAGACCACTCACTCTATTATGGCTGCAAAGAACTCAAGGAACGGAGGTAGAATCTATCATGCCGGAGGAGAAAGAGGACGCTCCTGTACCTCTCGACTCACCCTCTCAACCCTCTCCAACCTAGCTTTGTCTAACGCTCGTGGTGTGTCACTCACTCACAAGGTTACAAACAAGAACTCTCAACCCTAGTGTCACTCTAGGGGAAATGTTCATACAATGAAGCATTCAAGGTTGGAACTCACAATAAACATCAATTTATTGAAACCATAATAAAGAAGTTCAATGAAACGAATACATCCTAGGGTTCACAATCATCCAAGTACCCACTAGGGGTTTAGCTCTGCATGGAGCTAAATACAATCAAAGAAATCGAATGTAAAAGCAATGAATCCATAAAGAAACCCCCTCGATGGTCATGTCAATGGTCTTGTGGAGAGTCCTCTACTCGTCGTCCAAAGATTCCTTCATCCGATATAGGATACGCCTCGATCGAAGCTCCCCTACCAACCTTCTTCCTAATGGAATCACGATGTTGGAGCCGTAGAACTTCTCCAAAACCTTGGCCAATACCCCTCAAAACCCTAGCCGAAGTCCTCTCACAAGTTGGGGAAAGGATGGAGAAAAGAATACCAAAATTGGGGCTGAAATCGGCTTTAAATAGGGCTGGAATCGGGTGACTGCACGGGCGTGTATGATGTCACACGCCCCTGTGGAATTTCCACACGAGCGTGGATAATTTCCACACGCCCGTGTGGATTCTCTGTTTCTTTGGTTTCTCGGCCGGGCTGCTACAGTACTTGCTATAGTGTTTTGCTACGTTGACCTGCTACAGTACTATGCCGGAAATACTCCCGAATTCCATACTTTCATTAGGGGTAACGCAAACGGGCACACGTTTACGTCGTGAATCACTTGCCTCTTCAATGATGTGCACATTGGTGGATCTCTTGTTCTTATATGCATATATAAGAATGTTCGAGTGTGACTGCCTTTGTGCCCCTCCAAATGAATGTGCTCACTCGAATACGAGGAGCTTGTCACACACTCTAGCATCTCACACCTGACCTATGTCTTCGCATTTGAACCTTAGCAAGATCTCCTCCAAAATAGGTGCATTATGATCCACATTGGCCTATTTCCTTCATACTCGGCCTCACAACCCTACCTGCATAAAAGTAACATAAAAACACACATATTAATGTAAACACCTGAGAAAAGTAATGCTCAACATAAGGAATGAACGCTTCGCATTCATATCGCACAAGCACTTATCAATAATCCAAATAACGAAAAGGAAGTTCACAAGGAAACTCAATAATCAAATAACACAAGATAATACATCATAATGTCAAGGTTCATAATCCAGGACACCTAAAGATGGTTAGCTCCTTATGGTTCTACAATCATTCATAGAAAAGCAAAAATAGAAATAATGATTATCAATTAGACTCCCTTCTTGCTTCACAATTGTGTTAGAGAAAGCTTAACGATGATCATCGCTGGTAATCCTCCTATCTTGCACTTATCTCCACTCTGAATCTGATCCTCAATGATGCCGACTGTTGTCCTAACCTGTATCTCCAAAAAGAGAGAAGAAGATTCTTCTGAAATCTAACTTTAAGACATAAATACAAGTTTCCTAATACAAGCAAGCCCATGATGATGACCGTGCTTGGCTCCAGATGCTGGGAAGTGATCTTTGGCATGATACTAGTAAAATGTGCGGGGCACTGAATGCCCATGCTTACTGAGAACGATGGTAAAAGGAACACTATAACCGTGCTAATATTTCCGAGAGATTTCTAGTGAAACGCATGTGAGTAAGCATGCCCATGCTTACTGACCGTGCTCCCTCAGCACGCTAGTGCTAAGAGAGGCAAAACTGTGCTTCCAAGCCTTGTGCAGACTCCAGCAAAATACCTGGGGCTCAGAACGCCCATGCTTCCAACCGTGCTTCCAAGCAAGGGTGTGCTTCAGAGTATGCTTGTTCTAAAAATTGCATTCCAATACTGTTTTGCATTGGATTTTGTCTCTTTTCATTCTTTTTGATCCAAACCCAGTTATTTGCAACAACTAGCAAAGATATCACAAGTAGCATCAATTTATAATAAAAACATACTAAAAGGACAAGTAAAACACACAATAGGGTATATAAAATGCATTCATCAAATATCCCCACAATTAAACCTTTGCTTGTCGTCAAGCAAGAACACTCGACTCATAAGAAAAAGAAGATGAGTACATGACCTTGAATCTCATAAAAGATAGGGAATTCAAAGACAACAAGGGAACATTAGAGGCTAGTGTGTAAATAGTTGATTACTCAAGAAATAAATTCACCCAAACTCCATACTCCCGCGTGTTTATGCGTTTCAGCCTAGGAATGTGCCCCATGTTCCTTGGAAAAGAAATCTAGCACAACAGACCTTATTTCAACAAAAACTAGGTGAATAGTAGCTCCATACTCCCTAGAGGTAGTCCTTTTCCTCGGTAAGTCATCTTGTGAACATCGGTAATTCCCAAGATCCGATTACTCAAGTGTGGTATTCACATTTTAAAAGGAGATAGTTCTTTCTACCATCTTTTGCACAAATGATAAGTGCTTGAGTATGAGTATTATTAAGTATACTTTTCTTACATTGAGCATAACTTTTATCAGTTTTTATGGCTTATTTGTGTGTATTTGTGTTCTTTTATGCAGTTAGGGCTGTGGAGACAAGTTTGTAAGAAAGGAAGCAAAAATAGATCATGAGCGCTATTTTTGATGAATCTTTTTTACCAAACAAAGATCAAGGCACAAGCTGTGATCATAGGCATATGGGTTTGTGCCAAACACCAAAATGTCCAAGTGAATCTACAAATTAGAGGGCATAAAGACAGTCACACACATACATTCCAACTTAGGTAATATTGTCAAGAGCTTCGTCAATGTGTTTGACAGTGAAGATGCGACATGATTTACCGCATGGATGTGTGCCCAACCATGCTGCCTCAATGGAAGAAGAAGATTACTGTAGTACTATAGTAATTACTATAGCAATTCATTATAAAAGCACTACAATAGTTACTGTTTACAGCGTGCAGAAAATGAAGAGCCTTGAAATTCACACGCCCGTGTCGAATTTCCATAGGTGCGTATGAAATCCTGATTTCAGTCCTTTAAATACCGCTTCGAAGTATCATTTTCGGATCTTTTTCCTATCTTTTGGAGAGAGCACGGCTAGGGCTTTGAGAGGTTTTTGCTATGATTTTGGAGCATTTCTACGGCATTCAACATCGATTTTGTTCGAATGAGTGTTATTAGGGGAGTTTCGACTTTTGATTTCATTTTGTATTGCTCTATGGAGAGCTAAACCCCTTGTGGGTACTTGGATTTGTAAACCCTTGGATGATTTTGTTTAATTAACTTCAATTATGCTTTCTTTAATTGATGTTTTAATTGAGTTTCATTCTTGTGTACTTATTGGCTTGATTTTCCCTTAGAGTGACTCTAGTGTTCAGGATCCTTGTAGGTAACCATTTGAATGAGTGACACGTCAGTAAGGTTATACTTAGCAAGAATGAAGATGATTGATAGGGTGAGTCGAGAGGTAGCAGAATGTCCCCTTTCCCCTCCGACATGATTTATCCTACCTCTATGTTCTATGAGTTCTCTGCAATCATGATAGAGTGAAGTGCTAAACGATCTTCTCTACTGGGGCTTAGTTGCATGAGTGATAGAGTGAAGTGCTGAGACATCCTTAGTGCTGGGGCTTAATTATGGTTAGGGATCTTTCGCCTGGACCAAATTGTTTGATCAAGATTAGTGAATAGGGTTTACACTTGGAGTCCCTCGAGGTTCAAGTAGTCCCACACAGTGTGGGGTGTTGAGAGTATCCCTTTCCACCAAGCATAGTGTAGAGTGGTAGTTATTATTGACCTTAGTTTTGGGACTGTGTGCCTTTGGGTTTCCATGACTCATTAAACTTTAATTAGGAAGCATAATAGTAGTCTTGCACTTGAAACAATACTGCTAGGATGATCATTGTCTGAGTACCCCACTTTACCATTCGTTATACTTTTTTATTACTCTTGCCTGCTCTTTTTTATTCTTCTTTTATTTTCATTAATCACAATCACTAATCAATTTTCACATTAGCTAAGTATTAATACTTCTTGTTTCTAGACATCTATTCCTTCTAGATTCGATTATCCACCCGTTGGGTACTTTATTACTTCAACAACCCATGCACTTGTGGAATACACTAGAAAAGTGTGTGTTAACAAACTATTTACATAACATCTATAGGGCATTCATTAAAATCCAACTTTCTAAAAACTAAAAAGAAAAGAAAGTTCTTTCTTTTTTTTCATAAAAGAAGGAATTAGCCTACAAGGTACAATCCTTCCAAGGATATAAGTACAATGACACATCCGTATATGCGTGTAAACTGCAAGTGCACGGGTGTCGAAGTAGTAATCCCAGATGAGTGGGTATCGTATCCACAGAGAGTAGGGAATAAAGACACTTGAGTTGTTTCTTAACTAATGTGGAAGATGAATGGTGATAAGTGTGACCAAATATGAAATAACGAAAATAAAAACAACAAGATAGAAGGCACAAGTAAAGGAGAAGGTAAGTCAATCGATAAATATGGGGTACCCAGATATTAATCCGCCTAGGATAATCATTTCAAGTGCAAGAACCCTCTATTATACTTCCTAATTGATGCAGCAATGAGTCACAGAAATCCTTAATTATAGGTCCCAAATCTAAGGTCAACCATGCCTAACTCTATACATGTCCCGGTGGAAAGATTGACTAACCTCTCAACCTCGCACTCGCATAGAATTACAATGAGCTCTAGGGATTCCAAGTGATAAACCCTATTCCTATGTATAGACCTAACCATTTGGTCCAGGTGAAAGATCCCTAGCCACAATTAAGCTCTTGGTGCTAAAATCACTTCAACGCTTCACTCCGTTGCACTCGCAACTAAGCCCCAGCGAAAGGT
The DNA here is from genome assembly GCF_009730915.1 of Dioscorea cayenensis subsp. rotundata. Taxonomy (NCBI): domain Eukaryota; kingdom Viridiplantae; phylum Streptophyta; class Magnoliopsida; order Dioscoreales; family Dioscoreaceae; genus Dioscorea; species Dioscorea cayenensis. The sequence goes on from NC_052486.1 coordinate 12,779,612, forward strand.
CATCGCTTAGCCCATTCACTCTACTAAGGCCGTAAAGAACTCTTGGAATGTGGAGGTAGGATAGATCACACCAAAGGGAAAACAGGACGCTCCGCTTCCTCTTGACTCACCCTCTCAAATCTCCCCAGTATTAATCTAGCTTTGTCTAACTCTCATGGGGTGTCACTCACTCACAAGAGTTACCAAGAAGAACTCTCAACCCTAGTGTCACTCTAGGGGAGTATTCATGCAATCAAGTCTCCAAGATTGGAACTCACAATAACATCAATTAATTGAAAGCATAATAAAGAGGTTCAATGAAATGAATACATCCTAGTGTTCACAAATATTCAAGTACCCACTAGGGGTTTTGCTCTCCATGGAGCTAGATACAATCAATGAAATCGAATTTAAAAACAAAGCATCCATAGAAAATACCCTCATTAGTCATGGCGATGGCCTTGTGGAGAGTCCTCTACTCATCGCAAGGGTCCCTTTGTCAGGCCTAGGATACTCCTCGCCGAATCGGTGCCAACGAAAGCTCTCCAACAACCTTCTTCCAAATGGCGCGCGATGTCAGAGCAGTAGAACGTCTCCAATGCCCTAGCCAATACCTCTCAAAACCCTAGCCGCCGCCCTCTCTCAAGTTGGGGAAAAGATGGAGAAAAGAATGTTGAAATCGGGGCTTAAATCGGCTTTTAAAGGGCTGGAATCAGGAATCCACACGCCCATCTGGGTGCCCCTGTAGATTTTTCACACGGGCGTGTGGAATTTCCACACGACCGTGTGGATTCTCTGTTTTCGTGTTTTCTCGGCCGGCTATAAACAGTGTTGCTATAGTATCTTTCCTACAGTTTTTCAATATTACTCTGCTACATTACCGGCCTGAAATACTCTTGAATCCATACTTTCATTGAGGTAATGCAAACGGGCACACGTTTACGTCGTGGATAGCCTTGCTTCTTCAATAACGAACATGTTGGTGGAGATCTTATTCTATATGCACAAGTCAGAATGCTTGAATGTGACTGCCCTTGTGCCCCTCCAAATAGTTGTGCTAACTCAAGTACGAGGAGGTTGGCACACATTCCTGCATCTAGAACCCGACATATGTCTTCGCGTTTGAACCTTTAGCAAGATTTCCTCCAAAATTAGTGCATTACGACCCACATTGGCTTCTTTCTCTCACAATCGGCCTCACAACCCTACCAGCATAAAAGTATTATAAATACACCCATATTAGTGTTAAAACCAGAGAAAAGTAATGCTCAACACAAGGAAAGAACACTTCATATTCTTATCGCACAAGCACTTATCAAACTCCCCCACATTTAAGCTTTTGCTTGTCCTCAAGCAAAAATTAAAACATTATATGCATAGATGAAGGAAACATTGGAAGTGCTTGCCCTTAGGTTGACCAATTCATACAAAGATTGCATTCTACAAGTATGGGAAATTTCAACACTAAATACGAAAAATCAATGCTCTAGCTAAAAACTTGAATCAAAAAGGACGACAAACTTGAAATCGTGTAAGTGTGTAAACTCACTCAAGTCAACCCAAAGTGTACTCCTCAAAGTTCTACATACAAGGGACTTATTTATCTCCAAAAGGTAATAAAAATTCAAAAAGGGTAGTAGCTTCACACATCATCTAAGGTAGCCCTTTCCAAAGCGGCCGCTAAGGTGTCTTTTACACTTTCAAGGTGGTAGCTCTTTCTACGAGGGTGGTAGCTTTCACACATCCCATGAGATAGCTCTTTCATTCATTAGGGCATAACTAGTATCTGACTTATGAGAGTAGCTTCATACATCATAGGTGGTAGCTCTTTCCACCCAACAAGCACAACTAAACAACAAAACTATGTGTTCTTTCTTTTTATTTTTCCATTTTTTTCATAATTAACACAAGAAATAACTATAACTAGTCCCTTTATACATGAAACATGAGTTTCCAAAAGAGTTCAAAGAGTGAGTAGTGCAACAAGTGTCAATCGGGCAAAAATTCCTAGAAATTTAAGCAAAAACTAGAGCATTAAAACATTCAATGTTAAAAATTCTCCTAAACTCAAGAATACAATCAATGCAACTAAGGTAAACCGCCATTGGCTATGTGAGCATGTATATCAACCAAAAGTACTATAAAAGATATGCGTGCACTATGAAACTCCCCCCCACACACACTTAAGTTGTATATTGTCCCCAATGTAGACATGCACGCTCATTCATAATGTGAATCAATTAAATTTAGATGTGGAAGAAGCAATCAAAACAATACTCCCCTGACTCCTAGTGTTGCATTTAATGGAGCTAAGTCCTTGGGAATGTTGTTCCAACGACTTGTGAAGCTCACACGGCCAAGTGCCGAAACACCTTGGCCATGCCCATGGCAAAGTCTCAATTCCCATGATGACAAGACCATCTACACGCATACACAAGGGGGTTCAGTGAAGCTCAATAAAAATAAAACAACTCGAGTATATAAAAGATGAAGTAATGAATACAACTAGAGACAGCAAAATAAAAGATAAACTCAGAAGGAGAGTCCTTTCTGAGTGTACAAGTCTAAAGTAAAATGCGGAAATAAAAGATGAGGAAAATAAAATCAAGTGTCGATGTCGTCCTCTAGCTCTACAGTTGCTGCTACTGATGAAGTACATGGTGAGTCAACTGGTGCTGGAATAGGGGATGGAGGTGCCGGAGATGCTGAGGGGCCTGATAAGTCCTCGGCCACAAGACAAATGACGAGCCGACATCTCGCTCTAAGATCTACTATAATGTGTCGAAATGTGCCATGAACTCCGTATACTGTGCAGCCTACGCAACCCTAATATCGGAAATCTCAGCTCGTGCCTCTGCTACCTCTGTTCGTATCACCCCCACAGTGCTCTTGAGCCTCTCAAACTGATCCTGGGCCCAAGATGGTAAAAACATGCTCACGAGGGGTGGGTTCTCTGTCACCGGAGGTGCCTCCATCTCTATAGGTGCTGAATAAGGCTCGGGGGTAGGCTGGGAAGCCTTGGCATCATCACCCTCCTCTTTGGCTATCTCTAGGGCCGGTAGAACCAGAGCATAAACCCCCGAGCGAACCCTGCGAACCATGCCCATCAATCTCATCGTCTACAGGCTTAAGGGCGTAGGTATACTCGTCTTCTCGGCCCCGCAAATCGCGCCCAAGAGACCCATGCCTAGAACTAGTCTCACAATGTAAGGGCCCGAGAAGATCGCTCCCGATCTAGCATAGTGGCCCTTTTGTTGAATGTACTCGGCGACGATGTGCCCTAGATGGATTGGCATGCACTGCATCATCGAATATATGTATAGAAGCTCATGGCGGCTCAGGTTGCCAGTGCTATCACCACGGCCATTCACCGACTTGCTCATGATGGCATGTAGATATTGGTACACAGGTCGGGAAAAGCACATGGCCTTGGATACCCCCGGCTTATACTGGCCCTGACCTCATAGTGTGCTGTAAGCTCTTTGTGGGGTTAGGGCTCCAGGATAATAGGTCGGTAACTGAGAATTCTTCTCAGTGTCTGTAAATGCGTCCTCGTACAAGCCGAGCTAAACTGAAAAATGAGTGATACTCAGACTATAGTGATGTCCAAGTGCTCTGAACTAAACAGTGTCGAGGTCACCGAATCTCGCAAAGGATCTGTCTAACTCGAATGATGATAGAACCTCCAGTGTAACTCCCTGATGGCTGGCTCTCTAATCGACAACACTGCTTCCAACCACCCACCGACACAAGATCCTTAACCTCATTTGCGAACTTATCTTCTTGCCGTAAATCTCTCAGTATGCTCATGTCTGAGAATCGAGTCTGTCTGAAATGAAGTCTCTACAAATCCACGAACCGATCCTGGTGCTTGGGGATGGTGAATCTCATGATCTCAGACTCAGGAGATGACTCTCGTTATCACTTATCATCTTGCTTCTTTGACTGAGGTGCCATAATCTACAAAAATTGAAAGAGGATTGATCAAACAAGTTAATTAAACATAGCTGCAGAAATCCACACAGTCGTGCAGAATTTCCGCACGCCCGTGTCAATCCACCGGGCGTGAACAAACGCACGGCCGCGCCTCAAACTCCACAAATGCACCATCATAATGCTTCTACTTCGTTCTAAATATAAATAAATATTCTAATTGAAGAAATGAAGCATTATTGACTAGTTTTATCGATGAAAATCATGAATTTGCGAAGGAAATAAAAAATAGGGCTTACCGTTGAGTTGAGATGACAAAACTTTAAAAATGGCCCGAAAACAAAGAAAAATCCTTTTAAATTAGTGATACGAGGTCGGGAAACAAAATAGGAGTGCTCTCATACAAATGGAGGAAATGAGGGTGAAGAGAAACGATACTCCTTTTAAAAGGACTCAGACCTCTTGGCGTTCTGTACATCTGCATGGCCGTGCGGAAATTACCCACTCCCGTGCATCTCCACACGAAAGCCTCACAGGGGCAAATGCACGCCCCTGTGCGCTCTAGGGAAAGCACTCACTGCCTCTGAACGTAGATACACGGGCGTGTGGGAAATACCCACGCCCGTGTGCTCAACCCATAGGGGCTGCCGCACGCCCCTATGGCTTCTCTGTCCAAACGAGAAGAATCACTAAGTGTTTCACACGCCCGTGTGAAAATTACGCACGGGCATGGACATTCACAAGCCCAACTCAAAGGGGCAAGCATACGCCCCTGTGACTTCTCGGCATGGAGAGAGCTCCTCTACAGAGATTCACACGGCCGTGCAGAAAATTACCCACCCCCGTGCGATTTTCACAAGGTCGCCCACAGGGTCGAGTACACACCCCTGCGTGCTTTCGGGATAATTTGCCAATCTCCGCAAGAATTCACACGCCCGTGTAGAAATTACCTACGAGTGTGCGAGAATCGCATGGTCATTCACAGGGGCGAGTCCACGCCCATGTGCCTTCTCTAGATGAGCTCCCAGTGCAAATTCACGGGCGTGCGGAAATTCCACACACCCGTGTGTTTTCTCTAGATGTCTTAGCAAATTATGCAGGCTCAACAGAAAATTTCTGAACATGTTTACACACTTAGAGCCTGCCCTAATATGCAAATTTTACTAATGAAAAACATGAAAAATAGCTCAAATGACCCAAATTTGCCAAATCCACATGAAAACACACGATGACAATTCAAAACCCGAAATAAAATCGTAGCAAAAGTATATAAAAATCAAGACACCAACACTCAACACTTTCTTCATGCTCACACTAAACTACTAAGCTACGAAAACAGTAAACACTTGGGTTGCCTCCCAAGAAGCGCTTGTTTAACGTCACTTAGCTTGACATACCTTGTTTTACCTCACAGGGGCTCATAGATGAAAGTTTCCCTCTTACCCATGGCTTGGAAGCATGATGAGCAAAATCTCTTGAGGGTAGAGGGTGAATTATCGGGTTTGGGACCGCCTAACAATGGTTCATCCAACTTCTTCGGTTCACACACATCTCCAATAGCCTTGGAGCATTTCCGGTGGCGTCGTCTAACCCTCTTCCATTACCGGAGCACCTTCTTCAAGATCCCCAGGGTAGATGGTAGTTCTTATGTCGAACCAAGCATCATTACTTCTTCATTGTCCTCCTCTTGGTTGAACAAGTCTTCATATGGATCCAGATTGAACATTTCCTGCATGTATTCATCAACAATCTCATTAGTAACGTCTAGAAAATACAAAGTATCATCGAAATCAAGAGAATGTTGCATGGCTTTAGCAAGGCGGTATGTGAGCTTGTCATCTCCAACTCTCAATGTTAGCTCTCCGCCGTCCATGTCAGTCAAGAGTTACCAAGAAGAACTCTCAACCCTAGTGTCTCTCTAGGGGAGTATTTATACAATCAAGTCTCCAAGATTGGAACTCACAATAACATCAATTAATTGAAATCATAATATAGAGGTTCAATGAAATGAATACATCCTAGGGTTCACAAATACCCAAGTACCCACTAAGGTTAGCTCTCCATGGAGCTAGATACAATCAATGAAATCAAATGTAAAAATAAAGCATCCATAGAAAACCCCCTCGTTAGTCGTGGCGATGGTCTTGTGGAGAGTCTTCTACTCGTCTCAAGGGTCCCTTTGTCCACCCTAGGATACACCTCACCGAATTGGTATTGACGAAAGCTCTCCCACTAACCTTCTTCCAAACGGCACGTGATGTCACAGCAGTAGAACCTCTCCAAAGCCCTAACCAATACTTCTCAAAATGCTAGCTAGCGCCCTCTCTCAAGTTGGTGAAAAGATGGAGAAAAAATGCTAAAATCAGGGCTGAAATCAGCTTTTAAAGGGCTAGAATCGGGAATCCACACACCCATGTGGGCACCCCTGTGGATTTTTCACACGGGCATGTGGAATTTCCACACCCCCGTGTGGATTCTCTATTTTCCTGTTTTCTCTGGCGGCTGTAAATAGTGCTTCTACAGTATCTTTGCTACAGTATTTTCAATAGTACTCTGCTACATTACCGGCTTAAAATACTCCCGAATCAATCCTTTCATTGAGGTAATGCAAACGGGCACACGTTTACGTCGTGGATCGCCTTGCTTCTTCAATAATAGACATGTTGGTGGAGATCTTGTTCTATATGCACAAGTCGGAATGCTTGAATGTGACTGCCCTTGTGCCCGTCCAAATAGTTGTGCTAACTCAAGTACGAGGAGGTTGGCACACATTCCTGCATCTGGAACCTGACTTATGTCTTCGCGTTTGAACCTTTAGGAAGATTTCCTCCTACATTAGTACATTATGACCCACATTGGCTTCTTTCTCTCATAATCGGCCTCACAACCCTACCTGCATAAAAGTAACATAAATACACCCATATTAGTGTTAAAACCCGAGAAAAGTAATGCTCAACAAAAGGAAAGAACACTTTGTATTCTTATCACACAAGCACTTATCATACACCCATAACAAGGATACAGAGTGAACAGAAAGGGTTCCAAAGCACAGGTGAATTAACATTTAAAGCAATGAAGTACACTAGCTCTAATGCCACACTTAGTCCATTTAATCCCTAACAACATGTCATAGATCATCTAAACCATGCATCATCACAATGAATACAAATATAACCCTCCCTTACACTTAAACTTTACATTGTCCTCAATGTACACTATGCAAGGACACAAATAAAGAAAAGAAGACAATAATGAAAATCGAGGAGAGTTATAAGGCCTTCCCTAGACACGGAGAGTGATAATACCACTCTCAATGTGAATAGCCCAAAATTCCAAATATGGCATAAATCTTGTAAAGCAAGAAGGACACAACGTAAAGCTCAAAAAACAAAATAAAATAAAGAAAAATTGACAAGGTCCCCTTGTGTATATCCCGCAAGTGCACGGGTTTGTCGAGGTAATAATCCCGGGTGAGCGGGATCGAATCCACAGGGAGTAGGGAGTAAAAACACTTCAATTTGATTCTTAGCTATGTGAAAGATCAATGATAAGGAGTGTGATAATGATTCAATTCTCAACAATAAAAGCAACAAGTAAGAGAGCAAAAGTAAAGAAGGGGATAAGGCAATCGATAAAGATGGGGTACCCGGATAATGCTCCGCCTAGGATAATTGTTTCAAGTGCAAGAACCCTCTATTATGCTTCCTAATCAATGCAATAGTGAGTCGTGGAAATCCTTAATTACATAGTCCCAAATCTAAGGTCAACTATGCCTAACTCTATACATGTCCCGGAGGAGAAATCGAACAATCTCAACACCTCGCACTCTTATAGAGTTGCAATGAGCACTAGGGATTCCAAGTGATAAGTCTCTTCCTAATTATAGACCTAACCCTTTGGTCCAGGTGGAAGGTCCCTAACCACAATGAAGCCATAGATACAAAGATCACCCCAACGCTTCACTACGTTGTACGCGCAACTAAGCCCCAGCGGAAGTTCATCCCTTAGACCATTCACTCTATTATATCCGCAAAGAAGTCAAGGAACGGAGGTAGAATCTATCACACCGGAGGGGAAAGGGGATGCTCCTGTACCTCTTGACTCACCCTCTCAACCCTCTCCAACCTACCTTTGTCTAACGCTGGTAGTGTGTCACTCACTCACAAGGTTACCAACAAGAACTCTCAACCCTAGTGTCACTCTAGGGGAAACGTTCATACAATCAAGCATTCAAGGTTGGAAATCATAATAAACATCAATTTATTCAAAACATAATAAAGAGGTTCAAAGAAACAAATATATCCTAGGGTTCACAATACCCGAGTACCCACTAGGGTTTAGCTCTCCATGGAGCTAAGTACAATAAAAGAAATAGAATGTAAAAGCAATGAATCCATAAAGAAACCCCCTCGATGGTCTTGTGGAGAGTCCTCTACTCATCGCAAGGGATCCTTTGTCTGACCTAGGATACACCTCGCCGGATCCTTGCCGACGAAAGCTCTCCCAATAACCTTCTTCCAAATGACGCGCGATGTCGGAGCCGTAGAACCTCTCCAAAAACCTAGCCAATACCCATCAAAACCCTAGCCGAAGCCCTCTCGCAAGTTTTGGAAAAGATGGAGAAAAGAATACCAAAATCGGGGCTGAATCGGCTTTAAATAGGGTTGGAATCGGGCGACTCCACGGGCGTGGATGCTCCACGCGCCCGTACGGAATTTCCATACGGGCGTGGATAATTTCCACACGCCCGTGTGGATTCTCTGTTTCTCTGGTTTCTTGGCCGGCTGTAAACAGTGCTGCTACAGTACATGCTGCAATGTTGCTATGGTGCTCTGCTACAGTATTCAACCTGAGTAGCTTCCCAATTCCATACTTTCATCAGGGTAATGCAAACGGGCACACGTTCACATCGTGGATCACTTGCTTCTTCAATGGTGTACACGTTGGTGGAACTCTTGTTCTATGTGCATAAGTCAGAATGCTCGAGTGTGACTGCCCCTGTGCCCCTCCAAATGGATGTGCCAACTCGAATACGAGGAGGTTGGCACACATTCTAGCATCTCACATCGACCTATATCTTCGCGTTTGAACCTTAGCAAGATTTCCAACAAAATCGGTGCATTGTGATCCACATTGGCCTATTTCCTTTATACTCGGCCTCACAACCCTACCTGCATAAGAGTAACATAAAAACACACATATTTGTGTAAAAACCCGAGAAAAGTAATGCTCACCATAAGGAATGAACGCTTCGCATTCGTATCGCACAAGCACTTATCAAACTCCCCCACACTTAAGCTTTTGCTTGTCCTCGAGCAAAAATTAAAAACGTTATGTACATCAATGAAGAAGATATTGGAAGTGCTTGGCCTTAGGTTCACCAAATTATACAAAAAGAGCATTCTACAAGTAAGGGAAATTCCAACACTAAATATGAAAGATCAATGCTCTAGCTAAAAACTTGAATCAAAAAGGAAACAAAACCCGAAATCATGTACATGTGTGAACTCACTCAAAAACAACCCACGGTATACTCCTCAAAGTTCTAAGTACAAGGGACTTATTTATCTACAAAAGTGACAATGATTTCAAAGATGGTAGTAGCTTCAGACATCCTCTAAGGTAGCCCTTTCCAAAGCGGCCGCTAAGGTGGCTTTCACAATTTCGAGGTGGTAGCTCTTTATACCGGAGTGGTAGCTTTCACTCATCCTATGAGATAGCTCTTTCTCTCATTAGGGCATAGCTAGTATCCGACTTATGAGAGTAGCTTCATACTACATAGGTGGTAGCTCTTTCCACCCAACAAGCAATAATAAAACTATTTTGTTCTTCCTTTTCATTTTCTATTTTTTTTTCTTTTTTTTTTAAGAATTTAGCACAAGAAAATAAACCTAACTAGTCACTTTAACATCGAACATGAGTTTCCAATAGAGTTCAAAGAGTGAGTAGTGCACTAAGAATTAATTGGGCAAAAATTTCTTAGAAATTCAAGCAAGAACTAGAGCATGAAAACATTCAATGTTAGAAATTCTCCTAAACTCAAGAATACAATCATTGCAACTAAGGTGAACCGCCATTGGCTATGTGAGCATATATCAATCAAGAACAATAGAAAAGATGTGTGCACTATGAAACTCCCCCCACACTTAAGTTGTACATTGTCCCTAATGTACACATTCAAGCTCACTCAAAATATAAATCATTCAAAAGCAAATGTTGGAGAAACAATCAAAACAATACTCCCCTGACTAATAGTGTGATGTTTGATGAAGCTAGTTCGTTGGGAGGAAGGTTCCAACGGGTTGTGAAGCTTACACGGCCAAGTACCTTAGTACCTTGGCCGTGCCCATGACTAAGTCTCAATTCCCAAGAAGACAAGACCATCTACACGCATACACAAGAGGGTTCAGTGAAGCTCAATAAAGACAAAATAAATCGAGTGTACATAAAAGATAAAGCAATGAATACAACTCGATGATGCAAAATGAAAATAAACTCAGAAGGGAAATCCTTTCTGAGTGAAAAAAGTCTAAAAATAGGAAAAATAAAATAAAATGCAAGAAAGTAAAGGAAAAATCAAGTGTCGGTGCTACTCTCAAGCTCCTGTGCTGCTGCTGCTGCTGGTGAAGCACATAGTGGGTCTACCGGTGCCGGGGTAGAGGATGGAGGTCCTAGAGGCATTGAGGGGGCCGGAGGAGTCCTCGGCCGTAATACAAATGATGAGGTGACGTCTCGCTCTAAAATCTGTTGTAACATGTCTAAACGCGCCATGAACTCTGTGTACTGAGTGACCTGCGTAGCCCTAATCTCGGTAACCTCAGCTCGGACCACTCCTATAGCATTCTCGAGCCTCTCAAAGCGATCATTGGCTCGAGATGGTGAAAACATACGCACTGGGGTGGCTCCTCTGCCACTGGAGGTGCCTCGGTCTCCATTGTTGCTGGCTGAGGCTCGGGAGCGGGCTGAGATGATCCGGCTTCATCACCCTCATCCTCGGCTATCACTGGAGCTGGTAGTACTAAAGCAAAAATCCTTGTCCAAACCCTGCGGACCATGCCTATTATCCGCATCGTCTCTAGACTCAGGGGAGCAGGTACACTCGTCTTCTCGCCCCCGCGAATCAAATCCAAGAGACCCATGCTAACACTAATCTCGTAATGTAAGGGCCCGAGAAGATCGCTCCCAGTCTAGCATAGTATCCCTGATGTTTGATGTACTCTGCCAGGATGTGCCCTAAATGAATCGGTACACGCTGTACCATCGAGTACAAGTACAGTAGCTCCTGACGGCTCAGGACACCAGTGCTCATAATGGCATGCAAGTATGTGTATGCAGGTCGAGAAAGGCACGTGGCCTTGGACACCCATGGCTCGTACTGACCTTGACCATATAAAACTGTGTAAGCTCTCTGCGGGGTCAAGGTTCCAGGGTAATCAGTCGGTAACTGTGCGTACTCCTCTGTATCTATGAATGCCTCTTCATACAAGCCAAGTAGTACTGAAAACTGCGTGATGCTCAAGCTATGGTGTTGTCCAAATACTCTGAACTGAATGGTGTCCACACTGTTAAAGCTCGCATACGATCTATCGAACTCAAATGATGAAAGTACCTCCAGTGCAAACTCTCGGATGGCTGGCTCTCTAATCATCAGCAACTGCTGCCAACCACCTTCTAAAACGAGATCCTCGATCTCATCAGCAAACTTTTCTCCCTGCTGCAGATCTCGCAATATAGTCGTGTCTAAAAATCGAGTCTGCCCAAAACGGAGCCTCGACAGGCGCTCATAGCGAAACTAATTCTCTGGAATTGCAAACCGCATGCCCTTGTGCTCAGGAGATGACTCACGTGGTCTCTTATCAGCTTGCTTCTTTGACCTAGGTGCCATAATTTACAAGATTTTAATGAAATGGATTAAACAAGTTGATAAACCAATGCTGCAGAAATCCACATGGTCGTGTGGAATTTCCGCACGCCCGTGTGGATCCACGGGCCGTGAGAACCGCACGGCCACGCTTCAAAAATCCAACAACACAACTCAACAATGCTTCTAACTTGGTTCTAGACATAAATCATCGTTCTAATTGAAGAAACGAACCATTTACAACCATATTAATCGATGGAAACATTGAATTGGCGAAAATCATGAGAAATGGGGCTTACCGATGAGATGAGAAGAAAAAGTGATGAATCGGCCGGAAAACCTCGCTAAAATTCTCCCAAATTGGCACTATGTAACTGGAGAGTGATGTGAAAATGTTTTCAGATGAATAGAAGTTGTGAAGGGGGAGAGAACCTGTTCTTCTTTTAATGAGAACTCTCGACCCTTGGCGTTCTGTGTAATCACACGGGCGTCCGTTAATTATCCACGCCCATGCGTCCTCACTCCAAAAACACTACAGGGGCGTGCGCACGCCCCTGTCTCATTTGACTCTGACTGCTCTAGCACGGGCGTGTGGAAAACATCCACGCTCGTGCTCCCGAATCACAGGGGCAGCCGCACGCCACTGTGGCTTCTCTGGATATCCGAGAAAAATACTAAGTGTTACACACGCCCGTGCGGAAATTCCCCACGGTCGTGGACATTCACATGTCCAATTCACAGGGGCAGCCGCACGCTCCTATGTCTTATCAGGATGGAGAGAACTCCTCTGCAGAAATTCGCACGGGCGTGTGGAAATGACCCACGCCCGTGCATGGTTCACAAGGTTACCCACAGGGGCGAGTCCACGCCCTGTGTGCTCTCGGGAAAAATCTGCCCAACTATGCAGGAATTCATACGCCCGTGCGGAAATTACCCACAGGCGTGCGTCATTCGTATAGTCGATCACAGGGGCAACCGCACTCCCCTGTACCTTCTCTGGATGGGCTCGCAGTATACGCCCACGGGCGTGTGAAAATCCCACGCGCCCATGTGTTTTCTTTGGATGACTTAGAGAAATCTACAGGCTCTGCAGAATATTTCTGAACATGTTTGCACACTCAAAGCCTGCCCTATTATGCAAATTTTACCAGTGAAAAACACGAAATAGAACCCAAAAGACCAAGCTTTCGCCAATTCCTCAAAAAGCACACGATGACTTTAAAACCCACAATAAAATTGCAGCACAAGCATCTAAATATTCAGACAAACGAGCTAAACTAAAAGATAAGGAAACAGTAAACACTTGGGTTGTCTTCCAAGAAGCGCTTGTTTAACGTCACTAAGCTTGACGTGCCTTGTCTTACCTCACGGGGGTTCATGAATGAAAGACGCCCTCTTACCCATGACTTGGAAGCATGATGTGCAAAGTCTCTTAAGGGTAGAGGGTGTATTATCGGGCTTCGGACCACCTAGCAATTGTTCATCCAACCTTCTTGCTTCATGTGCATCTCAAACAGTCTTGGAGTATTTTCGGTGGCGTCTCCTAGCTCTCTTCATTTTTCGGAGCACTTTCTTCAATATCCCCAAAGTAGATGTTACTTCTTCAGTCGATCCAAGCATCATTACTTCTTCATTACTATCCTCTTGGTCGAACAAACCTTCATATGGATCCGGGTTGAACATTTCCTGCATGTATTCATCAACAAACTCATCACTAGTGTCTATGAAATACAAAGTGTCATCAAAATTGAGAGAATGCAGCATGGCTTCAGCAAGGCGGTAACTGAGTTTGTCATCTTCAACTCTCAATGTGAGCTTTCCGCCGTCCATCTCAATCAATGCTTTGGAAGTCAGCAAGAACGGTCTCCCAAGTATCATGGGTATATCCTCATCCTCATCGACATCTAGCACTACGAAGTCAACCGGAAAAATGTACTTGTCCACCTTGACAAGCACATCTTCAATGATGCCTCTCGGATGTCACACCGTTCTGTCCGCCAATTGTAAAGTCATCCGAGTAGGCCTAGGCTCTCCCAAGCCTAGCTTTTGGAAAAAGTATATGGCATGACATTGATACTTGCACCCTAAATCTGCCAATGCCATTTCCTCACCTAAGTTACCGATGTTACACGGAATGATGAAGCTTCGCAGGTCTTTCTTCTTGTTCGGCATGTTCTTTTGTAGCACCGCCGAGCATGAAGCATCTAGCACCACTGAAGCACTCTCCTCCAACTTCCTCTTGTTAGTTAACAAGTCTTTCAGGAACTTCGCATACTTAGGCATTTGAGCCAATGCCTCTACAAAAGAAATGTTGATGTCGAGTTGCTTGAATAAACTCAGGAACTTCTTATACTGTTCATCCCCTTGGTCATTTTTTAATCTAGAGGGATAAGGGATTCTTGGCTTGAAAGGTGCGGATGCCACCTTTTTCTCTTTCTTTGCTCCCTCCTCAACCTCTACAGCCTCGGGTGCGTGTTCTTTCGGCTTCTCACTCGGAAGCCTCCCTTCAACCTCACGACCACTTCTCAAAGTGATCACCTTCACATGTTCTCTATGGTTGGTTTCTGTATTGCTTGATAAACTTCCATGTGGCCTTTCGGAAAGAGACTTCGCAATTTGCCCCACCTGATTTTCAAGGTTGTGCAAAGAAGCAGTGTGGTTGCGAAGTGTAGCCTCGACTGATTCAAACTGTGTATTTGCAGATTGAACAAATCTAGCCAAGTGCTTCTCTGAATCCGGTATTCGGGTTTCTAAGCCTGAAATTCTATAGTGGCACGTGGTGCGCATTACCGAGCATTTAGAGTGTGGGTATCACTAGAGCCTGTTTCCCCTATGTGCCCCACTCAATATATCGGTGTTGACACAGCCTATTTGGATGATTCTGATACCTCTACCATCCCCCTCCGACAGTGAGTCTGGTTCTAAGAGTGGCACATTCTGATCCAGTGATCTTTATTTTTCTTTGTATTTGCTGTTTAATTTTTTTCTTTATTTAAGTTTACTTTGTAATTTAGTCAACAAGGGGTATCCCCTACTGTACTGACATTTTTATTTGTTTACTTCTCTGGTTATTACATTTTCATTTTCCTACTGATGTACGCTTCCCTTGTGTCCCACTTTGTATCTCAGGAATTGGGTGGTTTCTTGGAGTTAGCAACACATGAGAGCAGGACCACCACTCTCCATGCTTGTCTTTGGGGGGATAACTCATGTCAGCGACACAACTCATTTCTCCAATTAGGGAAGTCTCTTTATCCTTTTCCCTTATCATTATCCTCATTTTATTGCATTATTTATTTACACTGATGACAATGTAACTTTCAAGTGTGGGGAAGGGTTGCATGCTTATGGGTGATGAGTGCTTTGTTTTGGTTTTTTGGTGATTTTTAAACTTACGGGGACAAGTGTGTGTTAGTAACTATTATAGTGAAAGTACGACTTGCTTTTACTCCCTTAACTTAAACCTCTTGTCACCTAACCTTACTTTTGCTTCAACATGTCCTCATGTGTTAAAAAAAAATTGGAAAGTCGGATTCCTTTTCAGGAATGCCCTACAAATAATCGTTTAAAGTTTAGTTTTGTGAAAAAGATTGTAGAAAGAGCTATCACCTTAGATGAGTGAGAGCCACTCATGAGTAGTCAAATTTTGCGCATCACAAATGTACATTTGACAACTTACCGGGGGAAAAAGGATACCTCAAGGATGTATGAAGCTACTACCCGCTAAATTTAGTTTCGTTCGTAAATTTATTAACTGTGGGGAACATAACTTAAGATTTTCAAATGCACAGGCACAAGGTTTCAGAAGTAAGAGTATAGTCATTCTTGTGCATTCATGTATTTACTAACACCTATGTTTATCTTTTGTTTAAAACCTTCATCACCCTTCTTCCTGCGATAGGAAGCATGGCACTCATCTTCTTTGTTTTAAGTGATTGGTGGTTGCTTGAGGACAAGAAACAACTCAAGTGTGGGGTTATTTGATGAGTGCACTTTGTAAACATATTTTCATACCCTAAATCTATCATCTTACTTGTTCTCAAGTTTACCTGTTGTTGATCTAGTAAGAAGTCTGTGTAGAAGGGTTCTTCCAAGACTGACATGATCAGGACATGATCGTGTCTTTGCTTCTGAAAAATCTAGGCTAATGGCAATTTTATTGAAGAATAGGCGACAAGCGCTGGGTGCTCTTGGCACGATCGTGTCACATCATTGCATGGTCAAGATACGACCGTGTCCCTTCCACTGAATTTTCCAGGCATAGACACTCAATTTCACTCGGCTCTTCCTTGACATGACATGATCGAGATACGCTAATGTGCAGACTATGTCGATCCTGGATCCTCTCTTTTTAACCCCAGTTTTAGGGTTTCCACTCTATCTTTTGTTTAGGGATCTACATCTCCATAGGGAAAACATTGATGAGAGCAAAGGTCAAGCTTAACCACACTTTCTAACATGTCAAGGAGCGAGTTGGAGGCACAAAGGTAGTGGTGCTAGCACACGGAGCTCAATATTGGAGGCAAATCTCAATGAGAAGGGAGTCATGTCTTCTTTCTTTAGATCTAGTTGTAACTCCTCCATGTTGTAGCCACCCATGAGGGGCTAGCAAGCCACGATGCCCCGAGGTGGGAACTTTGTCACTTTGTATGCTTTAATCACTTGCCCTATTCATGATTTACGGAGTTCTTTTTGTTATTATTTTAAATCATGTATTACAAAACTTGAAGCACTTCATTTGCATAGTTGCTTTGATAAAACTTGATGGAGGATTGTCACAGCTGTCATTGCCTTAGGGAATGGCATAACTTGGTGAGCTTGAATCCATAGTTATCTTTGCAAAACTTGACGTATTCGAGAGCCTTAGCTGTAATATTACTTTTGAGCACACACGAGAGCTTGAGAATGTACCTGGTAAACCTTGAAAACGAGTAAGTGACACATCCGAATATGGGTGTAAACCGCAAGTGTAAGGGTGTCGAAGTAATAATTGCCCGGTGAGTCAGGTAGTCGAATCCACAGAGAAAAGGGCTACGAGTACTAACTTCTTCTTTGCTTTCTAGCCTAATGTTAAATGGAAAGGAATGGTGATCTAATGTGCGAAGAAATGAATACCAGAGACAAATATGCAAGGGTGAAATGGAGGAAGAATCTCAATCAATAAAGAAGTGCTACCCGGGCAATGCTCCCCCTAGGATCTAACATGAAGTTCAAGATTCGGTAAATCTTCTAAGCCGAGTCTAATGAGTCGAGGCAATCCAAGAACAACCGGCCCTTCCCTCCAAGCCACCGGTACTAGTCCCCTACAAGGTCCCGGTGGAGAAATCGCTCAATCTCATCATCTCACACCCCTATATGACCGCGATACACTCTAGGGACACCTAAGAGTGAAACCGATTCCTAAAGATAGATCCAACCCTAATTCCCGGCAAAGGATCCTGATAAGTGCTTGTGCGATACGAATGCGAAGCGTTCATTCCTTATGTTGAGCATTACTTTTCTCGTCTTTTTACACTAATATGTGTGTTTTTATGTTACTCTTACGCAGGTAGGGTTGTGAGCCCGAGTACGAAGGAAATAGGCCAATGTGGATCACAATGCACCGATTTTGGAGGAAATCTTGCTAAGGTTCAAACGCGAAGACATAGGTCGATGTGAGATGCTAGAGTGTGTGCCAACCTCCTCATATTCGAGTTAGCACATCCATTTGGAGGGGCACAAAGGTAGTCACACTCGAGCACTCCGACTTATGCACATAGAACAAGAGTTCCACCAACGTGTACTCCATTGAAGAAGCACGTGATCAACGACATGAACGTGTGCCCGTTTGCGTTACCCCGATGAAAGTATGGAATTGGGAAGCTATTCAGGGCGTATATTGTAGCAAAGCAATGTAGCAACATTGTAGTATTCTTTTCTCCATCTTTTCCCCAACTTGCGAGAGGGCTTCGGCTAGGGTTTTGAGGGGTATTGGCTAGGTTTTTGGAGAGGTTCTACGGCTCTGACATCGCACGTCATTTGGAAGAAGGTTATTGGGAGAGCTTTCGTCGGCACCGATCTGGCGAGGTGTATCCTAGGCCGGAAAAAGGATCCCTTGTGATGAGTAGAGGACTCTCCACAAGACCATCGGCATGACCATCGAGGGGGTTTCATTATGGATTCATTGCTTTTACATTCTATTTCTTTGATTGTACTTAGCTCCATGGAGAGCTAAACCCCTAGTGGGTACTCGAGTAGTGTGAACCCTAGGATGTATTTGTTTCTTTGAACCTCTTTATTATGTTTTCAATAAATTGATGTTTATTGTGAGTTCCAACCTTGAATGCTTGATTGTATGAACGTTTCCCCTAGAGTGACACTAGGGTTGAGAGTTCTTGTTGGTAACCTTGTGAGTGAGTGACACACTACGAGCGTTAGACAAAGCTAGGTTGGAAAGGGTTGAGAGGGTGAGTCGAGAGGTACAGGGAGCATCCCATTTCCCCTCCGGTGTGATAGATTCTACCTCCGTTCCTCAAGTTCTTTGTGGCTATAATAGAGTGAATGGTCTAAGGGATGAACTTCCGCTGGGGCTTAGTTGCGCTTGCAACGGAGTGCAGCGCTGAGGTGATCTTAGTATCTAGGGCTTAATTGTGGTTAGGGACCTTCCCTATGGACCAAAGGGTTAGGTCTATAATTAGGAAGAGATTTATCACTTGGAATCCCTAGAGCTCATTGCAACTCTATACGAGTGCGAGGTGTTGAGATTGTTCGATTTCTCCTCCGGGACATGTATAGAGTTAGGCATAGTTAAACTTAGATTTAGGACTATGTAATTAAGGATTTCCACGAATAACCAATGCATTGATTAGGAAGCATAATAGAGGGTTCTTGCACTTGAAACAATTATCCTAGGTGGAGCATTATCCGGGTACTCCATCTTTATCGATTGCCTTACCCCCTTCTTTACTTTTGCTCTCTTACTATTTGCTTTTACTGTTGAGAATTGAATCATTGTCACACTCATTATCATTGATCTTTTACATAGCTAAGAATCCAATTAAGTATTTTTATTCCACATGAGTCAAAGAAGCAAGCTGATAAGAGACCACGTGAGTCATCTCCTGAGCCCGAGGTCATGCGGTTTGCAATTCCAGCGCATCATGTTCACTTTGAGCGCCTGTCGAGGCTCCGTTTTGGGCAGGCTCAATTTTTAGACACGCCTATATTGTGAGATCTGCAGCAGGGAGAAGAGTTTGCTAATGAGATCGAGGATCTCATTTCAAAAGGTGGTTTGTAGCAGTTACTGATGATTAGAGAGCCAGCCATCTGAGAGTTTGCACTGGAGATACTTTCATCATTCGAGTTCGATAGATCGTACGCGAGCTTCAACAGTGTGGACACCATTCAGTTCAGAGTATTTGGATACCACCGTGGCTTGAGCATCACGCAGTTTTCAGTACTACTTGGCTTGTATGAGGAGGCATTCACAGATACAGAGGAGTACGCACAGTTACCGACTGATTACGCTGGAACCTTGACCCCGCAGAGAGCTTACAGAGTGTTATGTGGTCAAGGTCAGTATGAGCCAGGGGTGTCCAAGGCCACGTGCCTTTCTCGACCTGCATACAGATAATTGCATGCCATTATGAGTAGGTCAGTGAATGGCCGTGGTGATAGCACTGGTGTCCTGAGCTGTCAGGAGCTACTATAATTGTACTCAATGGTACAGCGTGTACCAATTCATTTAGGGCACATCCTGGTAGAGTACATCAGACATCAGGGACACTATGCTAGACTGGGAGCAATCTTCTCGGTCCCCTACAT
Source organism: Dioscorea cayenensis subsp. rotundata (assembly GCF_009730915.1). Taxonomy (NCBI): domain Eukaryota; kingdom Viridiplantae; phylum Streptophyta; class Magnoliopsida; order Dioscoreales; family Dioscoreaceae; genus Dioscorea; species Dioscorea cayenensis. The sequence continues at coordinate 12,799,188 of NC_052486.1, forward strand.
TACGAGATTAGTGTTAGGCATGGGTCTCTTGGATTCGATTCGCGGGGCCGAGAAAACGAGTGTACCTGCTCCCCTGAGTCTAGAGATGATGCGAATGATGGGCATGGTCCGCAGGGTTCGGACAGAGATTTTTGCTTTAGTACTACCAGCTCCAGTGATAGCCGAGGATGAGGGTGATGAAGCCGGAGCATCTCAGCCCGCTCCCGAGCCTCAGCCAGCAACGATGGAGACCTAGGCACCTCCAGTGGCAGAGGAACCACCCCCAGTACGTATGTTTTCACCATCTCGAGCCAATGATCGCTTTGAGAGGCTCGAGAATGCTATAGGAGTGGTCCGAGCTGAGGTTGCCGAGATTAGGGCTACGCAGGCCACTCAGTACACAGAGTTCATGGCGCGTTTCGACATGTTACAGCAGATTTTAGAGCTAGACGTCGCCTCATCATTTGTATTGCGGCCGAGGACTCCTCCGGCGCCCTCAGTTCCTGTAGCACCTTCATCCTCTACCCCGGCACCGGTAGACCCACTATGTGCTTTACCAGCAGCAACGCAGGAGCCTGAGAGCAGCACCGACACTTGATTTTTCCTTTACTTTCTTGCATTTTATTTTATTTTTCCTGTTTTTAGACTTTTTTCACTCAGAAAGGATTTCCCTTCTGAGTTTATTTTCATTTTGCATCATTGAGTTGTATTCATTGCTTTATCCTTTATATACACTCGATTTATTTTGTCTTTATTGAGCTTTACTGAACCCCCTCGTGTATGCGTGCAGATGGTCTTGTCTTCATGGGAATTGAGACTTAGTCATGGGCACGGCCAAGGTACTGAGGTACTTGCCCGTGTAAGCTTCACAACCTGTTGGAACCCTCCTCCCAACGAACTAGCTTCATCAAACGTTACACTAGGAGTTAGGGGAGTATTGTTTTGATTGCTTCTCCCACATTTGCTTTTGAATGATTTATATTTTGAGTGAGCTTGAATGTGTACATTAGGGGCAATGTACAACTTAAGTGTGGGGAAGGGAGTTTCATAGTGCACACATCTTTTCTATTGTTCTTGATTGATATATGCTCACATAGCCAATGGCGGTTCACCTTAGTTGCAATGATTATATTCTTGAGTTTAGGAGAATTTCTAACATTGAATGTTTTCATGCTCTACTTCTTGCTTGAATTTCGAGGAAATTTTTGCCCAATTAATACTTAGTGCACTACTCACTCTTTGAACTCTATTGGAAACTCATGTTCGATGTTAAAGGGACTAGTTAGATTTATTTTCTTGTGCTAAATTCTTAAAAAAAAAAAATGGAAAATGAAAAGACGGAACAAAATAGTTTTATTATTTATTTGTGCTTGTTGGGTGTAAAGAGCTACCACCTATGTAGTATGAAGCTACTCTCATAAGTCGGATACTAGCTATGCCCTAATGAGAGAAAGAGCTATCTCATAGGATGAGTGAAAGCTACCACTCCGGTATAAAGAGCTACTACCTCGAAAGTGTGAAAGCCACCTTAGCGGCCGCTTGGGAAAGGGCTACCTTAGAGGATGTGTGAAGCTACTACCATCTTTGAAATTGTTGTCACTTTTGTAGATAAATAAGTCCCTTGTACTTAGAACTTTGAGGAGTATACCTTGGGTGGTTTTTGAGTGAGTTCACACACGTACCCGATTTCGGGTTTTGTTTCCTTTTTGATTCAAGTTTTTAGCTAGAGCATTGATTTTTCGTATTTAGTGTTGGAATTTTATTTACTTGTAGAATGCTCTCTTTGTATACTTTGGTGAACCTAAGGCCAAGCACTTCCAATATCTTCTTCATTGACACACATAACGGTTTTAATTTTTGCTTGAGGACAAGCAAAAGCTTAAGTGTGGGGGAGTTTGATAAGTGCTTGTGCGATACGAATGCGAAGCGTTCATTCCTTCTTTTGAGCATTACTTTTCTCGAGTTTTTACTATAATATGTGTGTTTTTATGTTACTCTTATGCAGCTACAGTTGTGAGGCTGAGTACGAAAGGAAATTGGCCAATGTGGATCACAATGCACCAATTTTAGAGGAAATCTTGCTAAGGTTCAAACGCGAAGACATAGGTTTATGTGAGATGCTAGAGTGTGTGCCAACCTCCTCATATTCGAGTTAGCACATCCATTTGGAGGGGCACAAAGGCATTCACATTTGAGCACTCCGACTTATGAACATAAAACAAGAGTTCCACCAACGTGTACTCCATTGAAGAAGCAAGTGATCAAAGACGTGAACATGTGCCCGTTTGCGTTACCCCAATGAAAGTATGGAATTGGGAAGCTATTCAGGTCGAATACTATAGCAACAGTGTAGTACGTATTATAGCAGCACTGCTCACTGTCGGCCGAGAAACCAGAGAAACAGAGAATCCACACGGGCGTGTGGAAATTATCCACGCCCGTCTGGAAATTCCGGACGGGCGCGTGGAGCATCCACGTCCGTGGAGTCGCCCGATTCCAGCCATATTTAAAGCCGATTCAGCCGCGATTTTTGTATTCTTTTCTCCATCTTTTCCCCAACTTGCGAGAGGGCTTCGGCTATGGTTTTGAGGGGTATTGGCTAGGTTTTTGAAGAGGTTCTATGGCTCCGACATCGCGCGTCATTTGAAAGAAAGTTATTGGGAGAGCTTTCGTCGGCACCGATCTGGTGAGGTGTATCCTAGGCCGGACAAAGGATCCCTTGCGACGAGTAGAGGACTCTCCACAAGACCATCGGCACAACCATCGAGGGTGTTTCCTTATGGATTCATTGCTTTTACATTCTATTTCTTTTTGATTGACTTTGCCCACGGAGAGCTAAACCCCAGCACGGTATGCAGGAACCCTAGATGTATTTGTTTTCTGAACCTCTTTATTATGTTTTCAATAAATTGATGCTTTATTGCGAGTTCCACCTGAATGCTTGATCTTTGATGAACGCTTTCCCCACGAGCGACACTAGGGCTGAGAGCTTGCTCGGTAAACCCAGAACGAGTGAGACGAGCGATTTAGCCAGATGCAAGTTAGAGACGAGGCCGAGGAGGCACGAGAGCCGCCCCTTCAACTCCGGTGTCACATATTCCACCCTCAGCCCCCGAGTTCTTGTGGTTATACAGAGTGAATGGTTTGCGATGACTCCTCACCGGGCTTGCGGCTAACGGAGTGAAAGCGCTGAGGTGATCCTAGCATCTGGGCTCGATTGTGCCAGACCTTCCACGACCAGCGGGCCAGGTCCACCAGTGAGAGACTACCACTGAATCTCCCGAGCTCATTGCACCTCCATGCCGAGTGCGAGTGCTGAGATCTGTCGATCTCCAACGGCATGCATAGAGTTAGCATAGTCGACCCTAGATCTGGGACTATGAACTAGGATTTCCACTGACCCGATCACTGCATTGATTAGGAAGCACAATAGAGGGTTCTTGCACTTGAAACACCATCTCTAGGCGGAGCATTATCCGGCACCCTCATCTTTCATCGATCATCGTATCCCTTCTTGCTTTTTGCCTCTTACTGTTGTTATTGCTGAGAATTGCATTATCACACTTATCATTGATCTTCATTAGTCTAAGAATCACCAAGTGTTTTTCACCCCTCATTCCCTCGTGATTCGACCCCCGCCACCCGGATTTTTACTCGACAAACCCGCACTCTATGGATATTAGGTTGGATCAATCACCCGGGTGAGCTGCATCGAATCCACACGAGTAGGGAATAAAAATACTTAATTTGATTCTTAGCTATGTAAAAGATCAATGATAATAAGTGTGACAATGATTCAATTCTCAACAGTAAAAGGCACAAGTAAGAGAGCAAAAGTAAATAAGGGGGTAAGGCAATCGATAAAGATTGGCTACCCGGATAATGCTCCACCTAGGATAATTGTTTCAAGTGCAAGGACCCTCTATTATGCTTCCTAATCAATGCAATGGTGAGTCGTGAAAATCCTTAATTACATAGTCCCAAATCTAAGGTCAACTATGCCTAACTCTATACATGTCCCGGAGGAGAAATCGAACAATCTCAACACCTCGCACTCGTGATAGAGTTGCAATGAGCTCTAGGGATTCCAAGTGATAAATCTCTTCCTTATTATAGACCTAACCCTTTGGTCCTCGTGGAAGGTCCCCTAACCACAATTGAGCCCCTAGATACTAAGATCACCTCAACGCTTCACCACTGCACGCCAGCAACTAAGCCCCGCACGAAGTTCATCCCTTAGACCATTCACTCTATTATGACCGCAAAGAACTCAAGGAATGGAGGTAGAATCTATCACGCCAGAGGGGAAAGGGGATTCTCCTGTACCTCTCGACTCACCCTCTCAACCCTCTCCAACCTAGCTTCGTCTAACGCTTTTGGTGTGTCACTCACTCACAAAGTTACCAACAAGAACTCTCAACCATAGTGTCACTCTAGGGGAAATGTTCATACAATCAAGCATTCAAGGTTGGAACTCACAATAAACATCAATTTATTGAAGGCATAATAAAGAGGTTCAAAGAAACAAATACATCCTAGGGTTCACAAAACCCGAGTACCCACTAGGGGTTTAGCTCTCCATGGAGCTAAGTACAATCAAAGAAATAGAATATAAAAGCAATGAATCTATAAAGAAACCCCTCGATAGTCATGTCGATGGTCTTGTGGAAAGTCCTCTACTCGTCGTCCAAGGATTCCCTCGTCCGGTATAGGATACGCCTCGACGGAAGCTCCCCTACCATCCTTCTTCCTAAGGAATGACGATATTGAAGCCATAGAACCTCTCCAAAACCTTGGCCAATACCCCTCGAAACCCTAGCCGAAGCCCTCTCTCAAGTTGGGGAAAAGATGGAGAAAAGAATACTAAAATCCGGGCTGATTCGGCTTTAAATAGGGCTGGAATCGGGCGACTACACGGGCGTGGATGCTTCACGCGCCCGTGGGGAATTTCCACATGGGCATGGATAATTTCCACACGCCCGTGTGGATCCTTTGAACTCCTGTTTTCTTGGCCGGCTGTGAACAGTGCTGCTACAGTACTTTCTACTACGTTGCTACTGCCTCTACTATAGTATCCGGCCTGAATAGCTTCCCGAATCCATACTTTCATCGGAGTAATGCAAACGGGCACATGTTCACGTTATGGATCACTTGCATCTTCAATGATAGGCACGTTGGTGAAGCTCTTGTTCTATGTGCATAAGTCGGAATGATCGAGTATGACTGCCTTTGTGCCCCTCCAAATGGATGTGCCAACTTGAATACGAGGAGGTTGGCACATACTCTAGCATCTCACATCGACCTATGTCTTCGCGTTTGAACCTTAGCAAGATTTCCTCCAAAATCAGTGCATTGTAATCCACATTGGCTTCTTTCCTTCATACTTGGCCTCACAACCCTACCTGCGCGAAAGTAACATAAAAACACACATATTAGTGGAAAAACCTGAGAAAAGTAATGCTCAACATAAGGAATGAACGCTTCGCATTCATATCGCACAAGCACTTATCAAAGACACAGGGGCGTGTGAGTGCTCTTGTGAGTAACCATATGAAAATCCACACGCCCATGTGAAATTTCCACAGGGGCGTGTGGAACACTTAAAAATTTTTTCGGGTAGACAGAGAAGCCACAAGGACGTGTGGATGCCACTGTGGGTCGAGCACATGGTCGTAGGGAATTTCCACATGCCCATGTGGATGCGTTCAGAGACAAAGTGTGCTATCCCGAGAGCACACAAGTGCATGTGTCTACCCTTGTGGAGTAATTAACACACATCCACGTGGATGTACAGAACACCAAGAGGCGCGGGTTTTCTTAATCTTTACCGGCCGATTTCAAAGTTTTCAACTTCATTTTGTCAGTAAATCCTTATCTTCTCTTTTCTTCTCCATACTTGCTTTTATTGGATTAAATCTAGTAAATTTGTTTTGTTTCTATGCTAGAATATTTATTGCATGTTTAGAATGAGTTTAGAGACAAATTTGATGTATTTTTCTTGGATCATAGCACAAGGGCCGTGTGGTTTTCACACCCCGTTGATCCACATGTGCGTGTGAAATTTCCATACGACCGTGTGGATTTCTACAGTATTAACCTATGAGTCTTTTTGATCAATTTTATTTTTTTCGAATCTTAAAGATATGGCCCCTATATCGAAGAAGCAAGACGGCAAATATCCCCGAAAGCTGTCACTTGAGCCAGAACACATGGAATTCACGATTCCCAAGCACAAGGTTTGTTTTAAGTGGTTAGTGAAACTGAAGTTTGGATAAACGTGTTTGCCCGATGTAGATGCTTTGAGAGAGGTTTAGATGGCTGATGATATGGTAGATGAGATTAAGGAGATGCTTGTAGTGGGTAGTTGGAGACAATTGTTGTCCAAACGGCAACCGGGGATCCGTATTCTCGATTTGTTTGTGTTAACACTATACAGTTATGAGCATTTGGACATCATTACAGTATGAGTGTCACACAGTTTTCGATCTGGTTGGGATTGTTTGATGAGGCTTTTTCTAACATCGAGGAGTATGAGCGATTATGGACTGATTATCCTGGCAGCTTGACTCCTAAGAGAGCATATAGTTCCTTATATGGACAAGGTCAGTACGAGCCAGGGATGTCCAGGGCCACATACCTTTCTCGACCGAGCAATAGATACATTCATGTGGTCCTGAGCAGGTCAGTGAGCGGCCACGTTGATAGTACCGGAGTTCTGAGCCGGCAGGAGTTACTTTATTTATACTCTATATTACAGAGTGACCCTCTGCATTTGGGATACATTATAGCAGATTATTTGAGACACCAGGGCTAGTACGCGAGAGCAGATGTATTATTCTCAGGCCCATACATTATCAGACTCATCGTGTGTATGGGTCTGTTGGATGCCATTCGCTAGGCCGAGAGGGATATCATTCCCTCCCCTCTAGGCCTAGATACGATGAGACTGATGGAATTAGTGCGTAGATGTAGGCCTGGAGTATATGTATTGCTTATGCCTGCCATAGAGATTACCGGGGGAGGAGACAACGCTGTAGAGGGGTCTCAGCCGATTCCCGAGCCTCAGCCTGACCAGATGGAGACTGGGGCACCTCCTGCAGCACAGGAGCCTCCACCAATGTGCGTGTTCTCCCCATCATGAGCCTATGATCATTTTGAGAGGCTCGAGAGTGTTGTAGGGGTGCTCCGGACTGAGATTGCCAAAGTTCGCGTGATACAGGCCACGCACCACACGGAGGTCATGGCATGTCTCGATATCCTACAACAGATCCTTAAGCGAGACGCCGCCTCATCATTTATTATGAGACCTAGGACTCCTCAGGCATCTCTAGCACCACTATCACCAATTTAGGCACCAGTCGATCAACCTATTTCATCGTCACCACCACCATCAGAGGCGACTGAGCCAGACACTAACGCTTGATGGGTCTTTACTTTTCATTTAATTTCTTATTTTTTGTATATCATTTCCGTATTTTATTTTGGACTTGTATCACTTAGAAAGGATCTTCCTTCTGAGTTTATAGTTTAATTTTGTTTCGAGTTGTATTTCATTGCCTTATCTTTATATAATGGAGTTGTTTTTGGTTTTGTTGAGCTTCACTGAACCCCCTTGTGTATACGTGTAGATGGTTTTGTGAATATGTAATTTAAGAACTAGTCATGGACACGGTCTTATGGCCGTGTGTGCCCCAAAACCGACCGGGACTCAACTCTCAATGAATATAGCTCCAGCTGAAGGTCATCCCTTAGCCCATTCACTCTACTATGGCCGCAAAGAACTCTTGGAATGTGAGGTAGGATAGATCACACCGGAGGGGAAAGGGGACGCTCCGCTACCTCTCAACACACCCTCTCAACCCTCTCCAATCTAGCTTTGTCTAACTCTCGTGGTGTGTCACTCACTCACAAGAGTTACCAACAAGAACTCTCAACCCTAGTATCACACTAGTGGAGTATTCAAACAATCAAGCCTATAAGATTGGAACTCACAATAAACATCAATTAATTGAAAGCATAATAAAGAGATTCAATGAAACGAATACATCCTAGGGTTCACAAATACCCAAGTACCCACTAGGGGTTTAGCTCTCCATGGAGTAAAATACAATAGATAATGATATAAAAAGTAAAAAGATGCAATCCATGAATGAAAACCCCCTTGTGTTCGTGTCGAAGGTCTTGTGGATCGGCCATGCCTTCTTCAAAGGTCCCCTTATCAAACCTAGGGCACACCTCACTGGATTAGTGCCGACGAAAGCTCCCCCAATAGCTCTTTTCCGAAGGAAACGCAGTGTCGAAGGCCGTCAAACCTCTCCAAAGCCTTGCAAAAGCCTCTCCAAACCATAGCCGCCTGTACCTCCAAAGATGGGGAAAGGTGGAAGAAAAGATAGGGGAAAAGATGGAGAAATCGGGGCTGAATTGCGGCTTTTAAAGGGCTGGAATCGGGCATCCACACCAGTGTGTGGATGTTCCACACGCCCCTGTGAAATTTCCACATGGGCGTGTGGATTCTCTAAATTTTTTATTTTCTGCGGGCTATGAACAATAACTGCTACAGGAAATTGATACAGTGATTTGCTACAGTATCTGCTACAGTGCTCCATCAAAAACACTCCCAAATCCACTTTTCATCGAGGCAATATAAACGAGCACACGTTTATGTCGTAGATCGAGTCGCTTCTTCAATAAACATGTTCATTGGTGAGGATCTTGCTAACAATGCACAAGTCAGGATACGCAAATGTGACTACCCTTGTGCCCCTCTAAATCATTGTAATTGCTTGAATACATGGAGGTTGGCACACATTCACGTATCTTTGAGCCCAACTTCTGTCTTCGCGTTTGTTCCTTCCAAGATTTTATTAAATAGTGCATTCGCGATCTACTTTTGGCTTCTTTTCTTAAAACATAGCTTCACAACCCTACCTACGCAAAAGAACACAAATACACATGTATTAGAGCTTAAACCTGATTAAAGTAATACTCCTTGTAAGGAAATAACACTTCACATTCTTAACACACAAGCACTTATCAATACCCACTCATCTGGGATTATTACTTTGACACCCGTGCACTTGCGATTTAAATGCATATAAGGACGTGTCAATGTTCGGATTTACACTCCGTTGAGGTTGAATCATGATTTTATGTGTATAAAAAGATGGATGAATCCCCTTTATATCCAAAATGCTCCAAGCAATAGCCCCTCTGTGCTCTTGTAGCTTTTCCACCAATCTCACCTTTTGAGATGCACCAAGTGCAGAAGAGATGATAACGGTTGAAAATGGATCCCCATTTTAAGAATGCATATTCCAAGTGAGCTTGGAATTCCTTAAGCTCCATCCTTGTAGTTGGTTGAACCACTGGTTCAATGACTGTGTCTTCTGAATCCACCCATACCGAATTTGTGATAATGGCACACACATTCTAGTTACAGGAGTGACACGCGTCCGAATATGCGTGTAAACCGCAAGTGCACGGGTGTCAAAGTAATAATTACCCCGGTGAGTGCGTAGTCGAATCCACAGGGAACAGGGCTACTAGTACTAACTTCTTCTCTGCTTTCTAACCTAATGATAAATGGAAAGGTGTGGTGATCTAATGTGCGTAGAAATGAATACCGGAGAAAAATATGCAAGGGTAAAATGGATGGAGATCTCAATCAGTAAAAGTGGGGTATTCGGGCAATGCTCCCCCTAGGATTCAGGTATTAGGTACCGAATAAGCAAAGTGTTTCTATGATGAGTAAGTTAAGTCGTGGAAATCCAAATATAATCGGATCCAGCCTCCCGATCACCGATACTAGTCTCCTACGAGGTCCCGGTGGAGAAATCGCTCAATCTCAACACCTCACACCACATATGACTGCAAAGCACTCTAGGGATTCCAAGAGTTGTATCCGATTCCTATAGATTGATATAACCCTAATTCCCGGCGAAGGATCCTAATCCCCTACAAGGTCCCGACGGAGAAATCTCTCAATCTCACGCCTCACACCAAATATGGTTGCATAGAGCTTAAGGAACGGAGATAGAATACACTCAATCGGAAGGGAGAGGGGACACTCCACTATCTAATGACTCAGCCTCTCAACCCTCTTTAACCTTGAAGTTCTAACTCTAATGGAGACCTCTCTCACATCAAAGTAACAAATCATGCAAATCCAATCAACCACAAAGATTAATTAAACAAGCAAGCAATGAGAATACAAGATTAAAACTTAATCAAACTCGGATTAAATAGAAACACTAAGCAAATCCACAATAGATGAGAATCCTAGGGTTCACAAGCCCAAATACCCTCTAGGGTTCTAGCTCTCCATGGAGCAACATACAAAACACACCATCAATGAATAAAAGTACATTAAAACCATAGAAATAAACCCCCTTATATATGAACTGATGGCCTTGATGGAGAGCTTCGACGTCTTGAAGGACCCACTCCGAAGCTAGGTTCACCGGTGGCTTCCTTGATGCTATGACGGAGGAGGAATCGATGAAAGTTGGTGACGAAACGCCTCCAAAGCCGCAAAGACCTCCTCTCCAAACCCTAGCCATCTCACCCATCAAGAGCCGCACAAAAGATGAGAAAGAATAGGGCAAAACGGCTATTTATAGGCCTTAGATCGCGTCTGTCACGTGCCCTCACGCGCCCGTGTGGATTTTCCACGCGCCCGCGTAGGCTGCAAGAATTTCCACGCGGGCGCGTGGAATTTCCACGCGGCCGCGTGAACAGTAATTTTGTTACATTACTGCTACAGTAAAATTGCTACATTACTTTTCACAAAACGCGATCCGAACACTCTTCTCTTAAGGCCACATGTCCGGGCACACGTCCATGTGGTAGGCTATAAAACTTTTCTTCATCGACGTATCTTTGAGAGGTCTTGCAATCTTCATAAAGAGAAGGAATATGAAGATGTGGCTGCCTTTGTGCCCTTCCAAATAGTGAATTGACTTGAATCTTCTTGGAAGTTGGCACACATCTCCACGTTTATGAACTGCTCTCGTGTCTTGGTCCTTGAATTGAACAAGAACTCCCAACATTGTGTCTTTATAGCCTATCTTTTCTTCCTTTTTACTCTTCAAGGCATTCACAACCTATATGCATAAAAGAACACCAAATACACAATATGAGACATAAACCACAGTAAAAATGATGCTCAATGCATGTAAAACATATATAAAAATATGTCTACTCAAGCACTTATTAAGGAGTATGCTAGAGAGCTATCCTCCCAACTAGGCTCGTCACCCGTGAACTCTATGAACTGTGAGTCATTTTTGAATTCAACTAATGTGGGAAATTATAGAACAACTTCCCTCGCAATACAAATTTCGGTAAGCACGAATTTGCACCATTGTGCTATCTGCTCACAAAAATTTGAAATCATTTCATACAACTCATGCTGTACACTAGGAGGATCTTGATATTCGTTCAGAGCATTTAAGAGGTCCTCCATCATGGCTAGCTGTAAAAAAAAATCAAAATATATATAACAAGATTAGTCTGAGCAAAGGAAAATTAAAATACAAATCACACGAAAGGGTTAAACTGTCACCACAAAATAAAATGGCAGGAAAGATAATTACAAATTTGCACAAAATAAACAAACTAGAACACCAGATTATAAGCTTCTTAATAGTTACCAGTCCCCGGCAACGGTGCCAAAAACTTGATGTGTTCTCCGCAAGAGCACGGGTCGCACACAAGTAATATAGTGGTACCCCATCAAGGCTAGGCTTGTCGAACCATACGGACTGGACTAAAAATTCTCACTCAACACTGACCTATAGTGAACAATAGATTGGTGATAAGATTACTTAAAACTAAAAGAAAGAATAAAGAGATACAAGAAAAGAGGGAAGATGAAGATAAAGGGCAATTAGATTGATTGTGTGCTCAAAAGCAATATTACAACTGAGCCTCTCAAATACGTCGAGTTTTTAAAAGATAACTATGGGTTCAAGCTCAAAAAGTTATGCCATTCCCTAAGGCAATCACAACTGTGACAATCCACCATCAAGTTTCATCTAAGCAACTACGCAATTCAAGCACCTTAAGTTTTGCAATACAAGATCTAATACAGGAACCAAAATAATTCCATAAATCATAAAGAGTGCAAGTGTTTAAAGCATACAAAGTGATAAAGTTCCTACCTTGGGGCACCGTGGCTAGCTAGCCCCTCATGCGTGAGTACAATGTGAAGGAGATAACACTAGATATAAAAAAAGAAGACATGACTACATTTTCTTCGAGATTGACTCCAATGTTGAACTCCATGTGCTAGCACCACTTCCCTTGTGCCTCCAACTCACTCCTTGATGCCTTAGAAAAGGTTGATAAGCTTGATCTTCACTCTCATCAATGTCTTCCCAGTGAAGAAGTAGATCCTCAAACAAAGGATAGAGAGGAAACCCTAAAAATTTGAGTTAATAAGAGAAGATTCGGGCTCGATACTGTCTGCGCATGAGCTTGTCCAGACCGTGTCATGTCGAGGGAAAACTAAGTGAAATGGAGTGTCTCTGCCTGGAAACTTCAGTGGAAGGGACACGGTTATGTCTTGACCATTCAATGATGTGATACGATCATGTCAGCAGCACCCAGCATGTGTAACCTATTCTTCAATAAAATTACCCTTGGCTTGGGTTTTCAGGGGCATGGACACAAGTGTCTTGAGTGTGTCTGGATGAGAAGTACCTTTCTACGCAGACTTCTTGCTAGATTAATGACACACCTCTTGCGTGTGTGTAATGCAAGTGCAAGGGTTGAAGTAATCAAGTACCCTGGTGAGTGGATAGTCCTATCCACAGGGAATCGTGCTTGGAAACACAAGTATTGCTCTTTAATATAATGAAAACAATTGAGGAGTTATGTGAACAATATCAATGCAAATAAAATAAAAAAGAAGAAAGAGACGCAATAGAAATAAGTAAAGGCAATCAATAGATAATGGGGCACCTGGATATTGCTCACCCTACGACTATTGTTTCAAGTGCAAGACTCATCATTATGCCTCCTAACTAATGTCTAATAAGTCGTGGACATCCCAAGACACACGGTCCCAAACTTAAGGTCAACCGTGACTAACCCCACCCTATGTCCCCGGCGGAAAGGGATACTCTCAACACCTCACACTGACAAGCACATCTTCAATGATGCCTCTCGGATGTTGCACTGTTCGGTCTGCTAGTGGCAAAGTCATCCGAGTAGGCCTAGGCTCGCCCAAGCCTAGCTTTTGAAAGAAGGTGTATGGCATGACGTTGATACTAGCCCCTAAGTCCGCCAATGCCATTTCCTCACCAAGATTTCCAATATTACACGGAATGATGAAGCTTCCCGGATCTTTCTTCTTGTTCGGCATGTTCTTTTGCAATACCGCCGAGCAGGAAGCATCTAGAATCACTAAAGCACTTTCCTCCAACTTCCTCTTGTTAGTCAACAAGTCTTTCAAGAACTTCGCATACTTAGGCATTTGGGCCAATGCCTCAACAAAAGGAATGTTGATATGGAGTTGCTTGAACAAACTCAGGAACTTCATGTACTAATCATTCCCTTGATAATTTTTCAATCTAGAGGGATAAGGGATTCTCGGCTTGAAAGGTGGGGATGCCACCTCTTTATCTTTGCTTGTCCCCTCTTCTACCTCTATAAACTCGGGTGCGTGTTCTTTTGGCTTCTCACTCGGAAGCCTACCTTCAACCTCACGACCACTTCTCAAAGTGATCACCTTCACATGCTCTCTAGGGTTGGTCTCTGTATTGCTTGGTAAGCTTCCACGTGGCCTTTCGGAGAGAGACTTCGCAATTTGCCCCACTTGATTTTCAAGATTATGCAAAGAGGCGGTGTGGTTGCGAAGTGTAGACTCAACTGATTCAAACCTTGTATTTGCAGATTGTATGAATCTAGTTAAAAACTTGACAAGCTCTCCTTGCGTATATCCCGCAAGTGCACGGGGTTGTCAAAGTAATAATCCCGGGTGAGCGGGTATCGAATCCACAGGGAGTAGAGAATAAAAATAATTAATTCGATTCTTAGCTATGTAAAAGATCAATGATAATGAGTGTGACAGTGATTCAATTCTCAATAGTAAAAGCAACAAGTAAGAGAGCAAAAGTAAAGAAGGGGGTAAGGCAATTGATAAAGATGGGGTACTCAGACAATGCTCCGCCTAAGATAATTGTTTTAAGTGCAAGAACCCTCTATTATGCTTCCTAATCAATGCGATGGTGAGTCGTGGAAATCCTTAATTACATAGTCCCAAATCTAAGGTCAATTATGCCTAACTCTATACATGTCCCGGAGGAGAAATCGAACAATCTCAACACCTCGCACTCGCATAGAGTTGCAATGAGCTCTTGGGATTCCAAGTGATAAATCTCTTCCTTATTATAGACCTAACCCTTTGGTCCAGGTGGAAGGTTCCTAACCATAATTGAGCCATAGATACTAAGATCACCTCAACGCTTCACTCCGTTGCACGCGTAACTAAGCCCCAGCGGAAGTTCATCCCTTTGGTCATTTTTCAATCTAGAGGGATAAGGAATTCTCTGCTTGAAAGGTGGGGATGCCACCTCTTTATCTTTGCTTGTCCCCTCTTCCACCTCTATAACCTCGTGTGCGTGTTCTTTTGGCTTCTCACTCGGAAGCCTACCTTCAACCTCACGACCACTTCTCAAAGTGATCGCCTTCACATGCTCTCTAGGGTTAATCTCTGTATTGCTTGGTAAGCTTCCATGTGGCCTTTTGGAGAGAGACTTCACAATTTGCCCCACTTGATTTTCAAGATTATGCAAAGAGGCGGTGTGGTTGCGAAGTGTAGACTCAAGTGATTCAAACCATGTATTTGCAGATTGTATGAATCTAGTCAAGTGCTTCTCCAGGTCACTCATTCGGGTTTCCAAACCTGAGACTCTGTTTTCCACTTGAGGGGCTTGTTGTTGTTGTAGGAAACCTGGTGGCCCCATGGCCTTTTGTGGAGCCTGGTTACTCCATTAGAAATTGGGATGATTCTTCCAACCCGGATTATAGGTATTGCTATATGGGTTTCCTTGAGGTCTCATGCCATTAACTACAAAATCAACATTCTCCCCTGAAGAAACATCACCAATAGAGATTTTGCAATCGGAGGGAGCATGTCCTCCACCACACCTGGTGCAATTAGTCAGGGCTGCCACTCTGTTTGAATTTAGAAGATCTAACTTCTTACTCAAATTTTCCACTTGGGCTGCCAATGAAGTTACCACATCTATTTCATGAAAACCGGCCACCTTTTTCTTCTCCCTAGCATTCCATTGGTAGCTGTTTAACCCCATTTCTTCAATCAACTGACGGGCCTCAACGGGGGTCTTGCTACCTAAGGTACCTCCTGATGTCGCATCCAAGAGTTGCCTTGTACTCGGGTTCAAACCATTGTAAAAGGTTTGAACAATCATCCACGCCGGGAATCCGTGTTGCGGGCACTTCCTCAGGAGCTCCTTGAATCTTTCCTATGTCTCAAATAGAGACTCCAATTCCAACTGAATAAAGGATGAGATCTCGTTCCTAAGCTTTGCTGATTTTTCGCGAGGAAAATAACGGGTTAGAAAAGCTTCGACTATCTCCTCCCACGTGGTAATTGACGGTCTAGGTAATGAGTGTAGCCACTGCTTTGATCTCCCCTTTAGGGAAAATGGGAAGCCTCTCAATTTGATGGCATCATCCGTCACCCCATTTATCTTCAGCATATCACACACCTCAAGAAAGCTCTCTATGTGACTGTTTGGATCCTCATCGGCCAAATTGTTAAACTGTGCGGATTGCTGCAACATGTGGATGAATGCCGGCTTCAGCTCAAAGTTCTGAGCTGTAATTGGGGGACGCACAATACTCGATTGTGTTCCCAACACTGAAGGTCTGGCATAATTGGATAATGTTCACTGTTGCTCATTCTGTTCTGCAATGTTTTCAGATTCTTCTGCTTCCAAATCAGCTGGATTAGACTATTCTTGTACAGGCTCTTTCCCTTTTCTTCTAAGTGTACATTCAAGCTCAGGATCCCCTTCAATCAATATTGAGGGATTCCCTCGGGTCATAACCTGTAGCTGCAACCAAAAAGAAAGAAAAAGAAATCAGAACGGTGATAGAATAAAAAGATAAGAAATAGAATATATGGTGAAATAGCTAAGAAAACAAAGTGCAAAATATCTCTAAATGCCTACTCCCCGGCAACGGCGCCAAAAACTTGACCAATACCCCTCGAAACCCTAGCCGAAGCCCTCTCTCAAGTTGGGGAAAAGATGGAGAAAAGAATACTAAAATCAGGGCTGATTCCACTTTAAATAGGGCTAGAATCGGGCGACTACACGGGTGTGGATGCTTCAAGCGCCCGTGGGGAATTTCCACACGAGCGTGGATAATTTCCACACGCCCGTGTGGATCCTCGGAACTCCTGTTTTCTCGGCCGGCAGTAAACAGAGCTGCTACAGTACTTTCTGCCGTGTTGCTACAGTCTCTACTACTGTATCTGGCCTGAATAGCTTCCCGAATCCATACTTTCATCGGAGTAACGCAAACGGGCACACGTTCACGTCGTGGATCACTTGCATCTTCAATGATAGCCACATTGGTGAAGCTCTTGTTCTATGTGCATAAGTCGGAATGCTTGAGTGTGACTGCCTTTGTGCCCCTCCAAATGGATGTGCCAACTTGAATACGAGGAGGTTGGTACACACTCTAGCATCTCACATCGACCTATGTCTTCGCGTTTGAACCTTAGCAAGATTTCCTCCAAAATCGGTGAATTGTAATCCACATTGCCTTCTTTCCTTCATACTTGGCCTCACAACCCTACATGCGCGAAAGTAACATAAAAACACACATATTAGTGTAAAACCTGAGAAAAGTAATGCTCAACATAAGGAATGAACGCTTCACATTCATATCGCACAAGCACTTATCAATTGCCTTACCTTCTCCTTTACTTTTGCCTTCTATCTTGTTGTTTTTATTTTCATTATTTCCTATTTTGTCACACTTATCACTATTCATCTTCAACATTAGTTAAGAAACAACTCAAGTGTCTTTATTCCCTACTCTCTGTTGATACGATACTCACTCATCTGGGATTATTACTTCAACACCCGTGCACTTGCGGTTTACACGCATATTTGGACTTGTCAATCTCGCTCTAATAACTGTTGTAGAATATCGAGAGGGGACATCACCTCCGCATGGTTCGTGGCCTGTACCACATGACCCTCAGCCAAATCACTTTAGAGCATGCCCACAACACTCTCAAGCCTCTCAAAATGATCATGGGCTCGAGGTAGAGAGAAGATACGCATGGTAGATGGCTCCTGTGCTGGGGGGCCATATCTGTATCCAGCTGCACGGGCTGAGGCACGGTGACCGGCTGAGGACCCCTCGTCTGCATCATCTTCTCCCCCTGCTTTCTCTGGGTTAGGCATAATCAATACATTCACTCCCGGTCCATACCTACGCAACATACCCATTTATCTGATCCTCTTTATACCCAAGTGGGTAGGTATGATTGCCTTCTCGGCTATTCTAATAGCATCTAATAGGCTCATGCCCATGATAAGCCTCATCATGTGGGATCCAGAGAAGAGGACACAGATCCTGGTGTACTTTTCCTTAATGTCTCAGATACTCTACCACGACATGTCCTATGTGAAGCGGCTCGCTCTGCACCATGGAGTAAAGATATAACAACTCCTCCTTGCTCTGAACTCCAGTGTTGTCCCCGTGACCATTTACTGATCTGCTCAAAATAGTGTGCATGTATCTGTAACTCGGCATAGACAGGCAAGTCACCTTTGACACCCCCAGCTCATGCTGTCCACGGCCACATAATTCTCGATAAGCGTGCTGAGGAGTTAAACAACCTGGATAATCTGTAGGAAGCTGCTCATACTCCTCTGTGGCAGTGAATTCATCATCGTAGAGCTCCAATCGACTCAAAAATTATGTGACGCTCATACTGTAATAATGCCGGAACAATCTAAATTGAATAGCATCACTACTATTAAAACTGGAGTATGATTTGTCAAACTCAAATGATGTGAGTTCTTCTAGTGTCGGCAAATGAATACCATGGTTATGAATAGATAACAGTCAGCGCCAATTGCCCACCGCTAGCATGTCCTTAAGCTAATCTGCTATATCATCAGCCATCTGTATCTCTCGCACATTGCCCAAAATGTGGGAACTGCTTCTGACCAAACTTAAGCTTGGCCAAATGCTAAAACCGAGCCTGGTGCTCGGGAATAACAAATTCTATATGCTCTGGCTTGGGGGAGTGTTGTCAGGGGCGCTTGCTAACGGCTTTCTTTGTTCTGGGGGCCATACCTGCAAGTATCAAAAACAAAATGATCAAGTTCATTCATAACCAAACACCACAGGGATCCACACGGTCATGTAGAAATTCCACACGACTGTGTGGATCCATAGGGCATGAAAAGCCACATGCTCCTTGTGCTCAAAATCCACAAATACGCCTCCAAATCACTTTTAAACTCGCTCTAAACAAATGTTAGCCATTTTTTGTACAAAACTGAGGCACACTCACCCATTTAATCAAAGGAGATCAAAGAAAATCAAGTAGTGGTGAAGGTAAGAGGGAAGAGAGGTTTACTGACATGATTAAAATTAAAAATCTTTAAAACAGCTGGAAAACTCGAATGAAACTTCTCTAAACCCACATTTGGAGGTCGGGAGCGAAAGCAAGAGTGTCATCTTAGGGTTTTAGAGTGTGCCAACGGAGAAACCTCGATAGATTTATATAGAAGAACACAACCCTCTACTTACTGCACATCCATTAGAGCATGTGGAAATTGTCCATGACTGTATGACTCCATATGAGAAACCCACAGGGGCAGACACACATCCATGTGTGCCCTCGGGATAACACTCAACACTATCTGAGCGCATCCACACGGGTGTGTGGAAAATCCCCAAGCCCATATGCCCGGCCCATAGGGGTAGACGCACGCCCCTGTGGCTTCTCTGTCCAACTCAAGAAAACTCTCTAACTATAACACATGGCCACGCAGAAATTCCACACGGGCGTGGACCTTCACAGGCCCAGCTCACAGGGCCACCCACAAACCCTTGTGTATTATCGGGATGGAGGAGTGCTCTTTTGTAGTGATCCACATGGGCATGTTTAAATTACCCACGCTCGTGTGGTTGTCAAAAGATCATCCAGGGGGTGAGTCCATACCCCTGTGTCTTCTCGGGATGAGCTCTCAGTAGAGACCCACGACCGTTTGGAAATTCCACATGCCCATGCATTTTTTCTGGATGACTTAGAAAGAACTATGCTCTGCAAAAAAATCCAGAACATGTAAATACACTCAAAGCCTGTCCTATCATACGAAATACAAAAAACTCACTCAAATGACCAATAACTTCTCCATACACATTTTAAGCACACGAAAACACCAAATAATCCATAAGAAAATCACAGCAAAAGCATCAAAAAGTTCTAGACACCAATAATGAAAGCCTTATTCAATACATAAAAACTAACTAAAAACTAGAAAAATAATAAATAATTTGGTTAACTCCCAAGAAGCGCTTGTTTAACGTCAGTTAGCTTGACGTACCTTGTCTTACCTCACGGGGGCTCATAGATAAAATTTTTCCTCTCATCCATGACTTGGAAGCACAATGAACATAGTCTTTTAAAGGTAGAAGAAGTGTTGTCGAGATTATTACCACACGAGGGTTCATCACCCTTGTTCCATTCTTGTGCATCCCCAACAGACTTGGGGCATTTCTTGTGTCGTCTCTTTGTTCCCTACATCTTCCGGAGCACCTTCTTTACAATCCTCGGGGTAGATGATACTTTCTCCTCTAGACCAAGTATCATTACTTCTTCCTCCTCCACTTCTTGGTCTTGCAACTCCTCTTACGGGTCTGGATTCAACATTTCCAGCACATATTCATCAATTAGTTCATCAGTAGTGTGAAGAAAGTAGAGAGTATCATCAAAGTCAACACAATGTCACATGGCTTCGGGGAGGCAGTAGGTCAACTTGTCGTTACCTACCCTCAGTATAAACTCTCCACCGTCCATGTCAATCAGTGCATTGGAAGTGCACAAGAATGGCCTCCCAAGTATCAAAGGAACATCTGCATCCTCATCGATGTCCACCACTGCAAAGCCTACAAGAAATATATACTTATAACCTTTGACAACACATCTTCAATGATGCCCCTCAAATGTCTCACCGTTCGGTCTGCCAATTGTAATATCATCCGAGTGAGCCTAGGCTCTCCCAAGCCTAGCTTCTGAAAGAATGAATATGGCATGACGTTGATCCTAGCCCCTGAATCCGCCAATGCCATTTCTTCACCTAAATTGCCAATGTTGCAAGGAATGATGAAGCTTTCAGCGTCTTTCTTCTTGTTCAGCATATTCTTTTGCAACACCGCTGAACATGAGGAATCTAGGATCACCGATGCACTCTTTTCCAACTTCCTCTTGTTGGTCAAAAGATCTTTCAAGAACTTAGCATACTGAGACATTTGAGACAACGCCTCCACAAAATGAATGTTGATGTGCAATTACTTGAATAGACCCAAGAACTTATTGTATTGCTCATTATTTTGGCCATTCTTTCAATCTTGAAGGATAAGGGATTCTTAGCTTGTAAGGTGGGGTGCCACCTCCTTCTCCTTGTTCGCTATTTCCTCAACCTCCATGACCTCGGGTGCTTCAACATTGGTCTTCTCACTTGGAAGCCTACCCTCGACCTCATGACCACTTCTCAAAGTGATCAACTTCACATGTTCTCGTGGATTGGTCTCGGTGTTACTCGGCAAGCTTCCTTGTCGTTTCTCCGATAGAAACTTTGCAATTTGCTTGAGTTGATTCTCTAAATTGTGCAATGAAGCGATGTGGTAGCGATGTGTAGCCATAACTGATTGAAACCATGTATCCAATGATTGCACAAATCTTGTCAAGGCTTTCTCTAAGTGGGTCATTCTGGTCTTCAAGCCTAAAACTCTATTCTCCAGGTTTGGGTCTTGATGTTGTTGAAAACTCAGTGGTACTATGGCCTTTTGCTGCCCTTGGTTACTCCATGAGAAATTGGGGTGTTTCCTCCAACCTTGGTTGTAGATGTTGCTATAAGGATTATCTTGTACTCTTCCCGAATTGCCCACAAAGTCTACTTGTTCAGTTAGGGCTGAAGTAACAATCAAAATAGAACAAACAGGCGGCATATGTGAACCCCCACAACCATCATAATTTGTTATAGTGGCCACCCTCTGTGAAGTCAAATGTATCAAATTTCTTGCTCAATGCATCTACTTGGGCTACCAAAGATGTAACCGCATCGATCTCATGGAGTCCAGCCACTTTCTTCCTTTTCCTTACATTCCATTGGTAGCTATTCATGATCATTTATTCTACCAACTGTCAGGCTTCATCAAGGGTCTTGCTCCCCATTGTACCTCCTGCGGTGGCATCTAGAAGTTGCCTTGTAGTTGGATTCAACCCATTGTAAAAAGTTTGAATGATCATCCATTCGGGAAATTCGTGCTGTAACCGCATCAATCTCATGGAATCCGGCCACTTTCTTCCTTTTCCTTGCATTCTATTGGTAGATATTCATGGCCATTTATTCTACCAACTGTCGGACTTCATTAAGGGTCTTGCTCCCCATTATACCTACTGCGGTGGCATCTAGAAGTTCCCTTGTAGTTGGATTAAACCCATTGTAAAAAGTTTGAATGATCATCCATTCGGGAAATTCGTGCTGTAGACACTTCCGCAAGAGATCATTGAATTGCTCCCACATCTCAAAAAAGGATTCAAGCTCCATCTGAACAAATGAAGATATCTCATTACGAAGCTTTGCCGACTTTCCTTAAAGGAAGTATCTTGCAAGGAAAGCTTCGACCATCTTATTCCAAGTCATGATTGATGCTTTTGGCAAGGAATGAAGCCACTACTTGGCTCTTCCTTTGAGAGAGGATGGGAAAACCCTCAATCTGATAGCATCATCCACAACTCTGTTGGTCTTCAGCATGTCACAAACTTCTAAGAAGTTTTTGATATGATTGTTTGGATCCTCATCGTCCAAACTATTGAACTAAGCTGACTACTGAATCATCTGAATGAATGTCGGCTTTAGCTCAAAATTTAGAGTTGTAATCAGGGGTTACATAATACTAGATTTTGTGCCCAAAACTGAGGGTCTGGTATAATCAGAAAGTATTCTTGTTTGTTCATTCTATTCTCCCATATTATCTGACCCTTCAACTTCTATTTCAGCTTGATTGGATGGTTCTTGCATAGGTTCTTTACCCCTTCATCTGAGTGTACGTTCAAGTTCAGGATCACCTTCAATGAATATCAAAGGATTCCCTCAGGTCATAACCTGGAGCTGCACCAAAAGAAAGAAAACAAATCAGAATAATGGTAGAATAAGAAAATGTGAAATAGAATGAATGAACAACTAAGATAGTAAAGTGCAAAGTATCTCTAAATGCTTACTCCCCTGTAACGGTGCCAAAAACATGATACACCCCATTGCGTGTGAACCGCAAGTGCACGGGTTTATCGAAGTAATAAATCCCAGGTGAGTGGGTATCATATCCACAGGGAGCAGGGAATAAAAATACTAAGATTGCTACTTAACCAAGTGAAGATGAAACAATGATTGTGTTGATAAGATGTAATGTAGACAAAATAAATGAAATAAGAAAGAGTGGCACAAATAAGTGAGAGGAAAGGCAATCGATATGAAGTGGGGTGCTCGGATATTGTTCCGTCAAGAATTATCGCTTCAAGTACAAAACCAACTATTATGCTTCCTAACTAATGCTCAATGAGTCATGGACATCCTAAAATACACGGTCCCAAACCTAAGGTTAACCATGACTAACTCTATACTATGCCCCGGCGGAGAGATCAATCAGTCTCAACATCTCAAACTATGCAAAGTTGCAAGAAACTCTGGGGATTCCAAGTGGTAAACCATATTCCTATATGTATACCTAACCCTTTGGTCTAGGAGAAAGGCCCCTAGTCATAATTAAGCCCTAGATACTAAAGATTACTTCAACGCTTCACTCTATTGCTCGCGCCACTAAGCCCCAGTGGAGTTCCTCTCTTAGTACTTCACTCTATTGTGACCGCAAAGAACTATAAGAAATGGAGGTAGGATAAATCACACCGAATGGGAAAGGGGACGCTCCCCTACCTCTCGACTCACCCTCTTGACCCTCTCAAATCTAGCTTTGTCTAACCATCACAAGGATTACCAATGTGAACTCACAATACTAGTGTCACTCTAAGTGAGAAATCATTCAACAAGCATTCATGATTGGAACTCAATTAAAACATCAATTAAGGAAAGCATAAAAAAAGGTTAATGAAACAAATAAATCCAAGGGTTCACAAATCCAAGTACCCACTAGGGGTTTAGCTCTTCATGGAGCAAGATACAATCAATTGTAAAATCAAAAATAAAAAGAAGTAATCCATAGGAAACCCCCTCGGTAGTCATGTCGATAGTCTTGTGGAGTAGCCTCATCCTCTAAAAAGGTCCCCTCGCCATGCCTAGGACACACCTTGCCAGATCAGTGCCGACGAAAGCTTCCCCAATAGCTATCTTCCAAGAGAAACGCGGTGTCGAAGCTATAGAACCACTCCAAAATCCTTCCCAATACCTCTTAAAACACTAGTCGGAAGCCTCTCAAAAGTTGGAGAAAAAATGGAAAAAAGGATCCTGAAATCGGCCAGAATCACGGCTATAAATAGGATGTGATCGAGCATCCACACAACCCTGTGGATTTTCCACATGCCCCTATGGAATTTCCACATGGCCCTGTGTAAATTCCACAGGCCGTGTGGATTCTTTGGAATTTTGATTTTCTTCAGGCTGTGAATGATAATTGCTACAATAGTTGCTACATTGATTTGCTACTTTACCAGCTACACTACCCAGCCAAAAACACTCCCGATTCACACTTTTCATTGAGGCAACATAAACAGGCACACGTTTATACCGTAGATCACGTTGTTTCTTCAATAAATGGCCTTATTGGTGAAGATCCTTATATCATTGCACAAGGCGAGATACGCAAATGTGACTTCTGCCTCCTTGCCCTCCAACTCATTACAATTACTTGAATACATAGAAGTTGGCACACATTCTAATATCTTTGAGCCCAACTTGTGTATTCACATTTGTTCTTTCCAAGATTTCATCAAATAGTGCATTCACGATCTATATTGGTTTCTTTCTTACATATTTGGCACTACAACCCTACATGCACCAAAGTAACACAAATACAAATGAATTAGTGCTAAAACCTGATAAAAGTAATGATCAACGCAAGAAAAGAATACTTTGTATTAGTAATACACAAGCACTTATCACTAATAGTTCCGTTCCTTGTGGATTCGACTACCCATACACCGGGGTAATTTATTACTTTCACACCTTTGCACTTGCGGTACACACACGCAATTTGGATGTGTCGAGTTTTTGCCATTGTTGCCATGGAACTGGATATTAGGAACACTAGGACTTGGTTACACATTTTTTATTTTCTTTTCTACTTCATATATCTTTTTTTCCACGTTCTCATTGTTTTTTTTCGTTGAATTCAGCTACAGGTTTTGACCCGAGGAAACCATTTGACGTTGGTTGAAGAAGATCCTGAAATTGAGTGTAGATTCACAGAAGGGGCAAGGAACCTGCACAATAACAAAATTTTACAGCTGAAATAAAGGTTGAAGAATTTGATAATATGGCAGAACAAGAGGGGCAACCAAGAACACTTTTAGATTTTGCCCGATCTACAGTTCATGGGCACAGTTGATTTATTCTACCTTCATTTCCTCAAGTTCTTTGCGGTCATAGTAGAGTGAATGGGCTAAAGGATGACTTTCCACTTGGGCTTAGTTGTGGGTGCAACGGTGTGAAGCGTTGAAGTGATTTTAGCACCTAGGGCTTAATTGTGGGTAGGGGACCTTCCACCTGGACCAAAGGGTTAGGTCTACATCTAGGAAAAGGATTTATCACTTGGGATCGCTAGAACTCATTGCAATTCTATACGAGTGCTAGGTTGAGAGGTTATTCAATTTCTCCTCCGGGACATGTATAGAGTTAGGCATGGTTGACCATAGTTTTGGGAGCATGTATTAAGGATCTCCACGACTCATTATTGCATCAATTAGAAAGTATAATAGAGGGTTCTTGAACTTGAAATGATTGTCCTAGGCGGAATAATATCCGGGTACCCCATTTATATCGATTGCCTTACCATCTCCTTTACTTGTGCTCTCTTCCTTGTTCTTTTAATTTTGTTATTTCACATCTTGTCACACATATCACTATTTCATCTTTTCACTTAGTTAAGAAACAATTTAGGTATTTTTATTCCCTACTCCCTGTGGATATGATACGCCACTCATCTGGGATTTTATTGCTTCGACAAACCATTGCACTTGTGGGACATACGCAAGGGGCGTTGTCAAACGTCAACCATGACTAACTCTACACTATGTCCCGGTGGAGAAATCTCTCAGTCTCAACACCACACGTTGTGTAAATTTACATGGAGTTCTAGGGAACCCAAGTGATAAACCCTCTTCCTATGTATAGACATAACCCTTTGGTCCAGGCGAAAGGCCCCTAGTGACATCTAAGCACCAGACACTAGATTCCATTCAACGCTTCACTTTGTTGCTGACGCAACTAAGCTCCAGCGGAGTTCATCCTCTAGAACTTCACTCTATTGTGACCACAAAGAACTAAAGGAAATGAAGGTAGGATAAATCACACCGAAGAGGAAAGAGGACAATTCACTACCTCTAAACTTATCCTCTCAACCCTCTCCAATCAAGCAATGTCTAACCCTCGTAGTGTGTCACTCATCTACAATGGTTATCAAGATGGACTCTGACAAGTTCCCCTTGCTTATATCCCGCAAGTGCACGGGCTTGTCAAAGTAATAATCCCGGGTGAGCGGGGTCGAATCCACAGGGAGTAGGAAGTGAAAATACTTAATTTGATTCTTAGCTATGTGGAAGATCAATTGTGATAGGTGTGAAATTGATTCAATTCTCAATAATAAAATTAACAAGTGAAAGAGCAAAAGTAAGTAGAGGATAAGGCAATGGATAAAGATGGGGTACTCGGATAATGCTTCACCTAGGATAATCGCTTCAAGTGCAAGAACTCTCTATTATGCTTCCTAATCAATGCAACGGTGTGTCGTGGAAATCCTTACATACATAGTCCCAAATCTAAGGTCAACTATGCCTAACTCTATACATGTCCCGGAGAAGAAATCGAACAATCTCAACACCTCGCACTCGCATAGAGTTGCAATGAACTCTAGGGATTCCAAGTGATAAATCTCTTCCTAAATATATACCTAACACTTTGGTCCAGGCGGAAGGTCCCTAGCCACAATTAAACCCTAGATACTAAGATCCTCTCAACGCTTCACTCCATTGCACGCGCAACTAGGCCCCAGCGGAGGTTCATCCCTTAGACCACTCACTCTATTATGGCCGCAAAGAACTCAAGGAACAGAGGTAGAATCTATCACGCCAGAGGGGAAAGGGGACGCTCCCTGCACTCTCGACTCACCCTCTCCAACCTAGCTTTGTCTAACGCTCGTGGTGTGTCACTCACTCACAAGGTTACCAACAAGAACTCTCACCCCTAGTGTCACTCTAGGGAAATGTTCATACAATCAAGCATTCAAGGTTGGAACTCACAATAAACATCAATTTATTGAAAGCATAATAAAGAAGTTCAATGAAACGAATACATCCTAGGGTTCACAATCATCCAAGTACCCACTAGGGGTTTAGCTCTCCATGGAGCTTAATACAATCAAAGAAATCGAATGTAAAAGCAATGAATCCATAAATAAACCCCATCGATGGTGATGTCGATGGTCTTGTGGAGAGTCCTCCACTCGTCGTCCAAAGATTCCTTCGTCCGGTATATGATACGCCTCGATTGAAGCTCCCCTACCAACCTTCTTCCTAATGGAATCACGATGTCGGAGCCGTAGAACTTCTCCAAAGCCTTGGCCAATACCACTCAAAACCCTAGCCGAAGTCCTCTCACAAGTTGGGGAAAAAATGGAGAAAAAAATACCAAAATCGGGGCTGAAATCGGCTTTAAATAGGGCTGGAATAGGGCGACTGCACGGGCGTGTATGATGTCACACGCCCCTGTGGAATTTCCACACGGGCGTGGATAATTTCTACACGCCAGTGTGGATTCTCTGTTTCTCTGATTTCTCGGCCGGGCTGCTACAGTGTTTCGCTACAGGGTTTTGCTACAGTACTATGCCAGAAATACTCCCGAATTCCATACTTTCATTGGGGTAACGCAAACGGGCACACGTTTACGTAGTGAATCACTTGCCTCTTCAATGATGTGCACGTTGGTGGATCTCTTGTTCTTATATGCATAAATCAGAATGTTCGAGTGTGACTGCCTTTGTGCCCCTCCAAATGAATGTGGTCACTCGAATACGAGGAGGTTGGCACACACTCTAGCATCTCACACCTGACCTATGTCTTCGCGTTTGAACCTTAGCAAGATCTCCTCCAAAATAGGTGCATTATGATCCACATTGGCCTATTTCCTTCATACTCAGCCTCACAACCCTACCTGCATAAAAGTAACATAAAAACACACATATTAATGTAAAAACTTGAGAAAAGTAATGCTCAACATAAGGAATGAACGTTTCGCATTCATATCGCACAAGCACTTATCAGATTCTCAACCCTAGTGTCACTCTAGGGGAGAAATCATTCCATAAGTACTCAAGATTGGAACGCAATGGAAACATCAATTAAGGAAAGCATAATAAAAGATTAATGAAACAATAACATCCTACGGATTACAAAATCCAAGTACTCACTTGGCGGTTTAGCTCTCTATGGAGCACAATACAATTAAGAATGAAAATGAAAGTAAAAACAAGTGTTCCACAAGAAAACCCCCTCGGTAGTCATGTTGATGGTCTTGTGGAGTGGCCAAGTCTTCTCCAAAGGTCCCCATGTCTGGCCTAGGACGTACCTCGCCGGATCTATGCCGACAAAAGCTCCCCCAATAACCTTCTTCCAAGCGAATCGCGGTGTTGAATCCCTCAAACCACTCCAAAGACTTGCCAAAAGCCTCTCTAAATCCTAGCCGACGGCCTCCCAAATGATGTAGAAAAGTAGAAGAGAAGAGGTGGAAAAGATCCCCAAAATCGGGATGAATTGCGGTTTAAATAAGGCTAGAAAGGGGCATCAACACGCCCCTATGGATCTGCCACCCAGGCCTATGGAATTTCTACACGTCCTTGTGGATTCTCTACAGATCCTGTTTTCGGTCTGCTATGAACAGTAATTGCTACAATGTTTGCTATAGTGTTTCACTATAGTAACATGCTACAATACTTGGCCAAAACACTCCCAATTCCACATTTTTCATTGAGGCAACATAAACGGGCACACATTTATGCTGTAGATCGCAACTCTTTTCCAATCATAGGCTTCATTGGTGAAGATCTTGTTGTCAATGCAGAAGTCAGGATACGCAAATGTGACTGTCTTTGTACCCCTCCAACTCATAGTAATGAGTCAAATTTATGGACATTGGCACACATTCACATATCCTGGAGTCTCACTTGTGTCTTCGCATTTGTTCCTTCTAAGATTCTACCAAATAATGTGTTTACGATCTACTTTTGGCTTCTTTCCTCAATACTTAGCTTTACAACAGTACATATGCAAAAGAACACAAATACACATGTATTAGCG
This sequence comes from Dioscorea cayenensis subsp. rotundata, assembly GCF_009730915.1. Taxonomy (NCBI): domain Eukaryota; kingdom Viridiplantae; phylum Streptophyta; class Magnoliopsida; order Dioscoreales; family Dioscoreaceae; genus Dioscorea; species Dioscorea cayenensis. The sequence goes on from NC_052486.1 coordinate 12,827,974, forward strand.
CTTAAACCTGCTAAAAGTAATGCTCATCATAAGGAAAGAACACTTCGCATTCTTATCACACAAGCACTTATCATGGGTGCTTGGACATGTAAACCCTAGGATGATTTTGTTTCATTAACTTCTATTATTTTCATTTAATTGATGTTTTAATTGAGTTTCAATCTTGTGTGCTTTTTATATTTGATTTTTCCCTTAAAAGAACACTAGGGTTGAGAATCCATCTAGGTAACCCTTTGAAGGGGTGACAACTTCATTAGGGTTAGACTTAGCAAGGTCGAAGAGGGTTGAAAGGGTGAGTCGAGAGGTAGCGAAATGTCCCCTTTCTGCTCTAACGTGATTTATCCTACCTCCATGATCCAAGAGTTCTTTGCGATCATGATAAAGTAAAGTGCTAATAGACGAACTCTTCTAGGGCTTAGTTACACGAGTAACAGAGTGAAGTGTTGAGTAATCATTAGTGTTGGGGCTTAATCGTGATTAAGGCATAGTGTAGAGGGCTACTCATGGTTAACCTTAATTTTGGGGCTGTGTGTCTTTGGATCTCCATGACTCGTTAAAACTTTAATCAGGTGGCATAATATTAGTCTTTCAATTGAAACAATAGTTCTAGGGTAAGCATTGTCCGAGTGCTCCATTTTACCATCAATGACCTCTCTTTATTCCTCTTGCTTTCTCTTTTCTCTTTCACTTTCACTTTTATTTTCATTGATATTTTGAATCAACATCACAAATCAATTTTTACTCTAGCTAAATAGCAATACTTTTTATTTGTAAACATCTATTCCCTATAGATAAAACTGCCCACTCACTGGGGTATTTTATTACTTTGACGTCTTGTGCACTTAAGGTACACACATGCAAGAGGTGTCTCAAGCTTCCATCACAATGTGGAATGAAATGGTAGAAGCTTTCGTTGGAAGGTATTTTCCTCTAGGAAAATTGGTGAAGCTTCGTAATGAGCTGTCTTCATATATTCGGATGAAGCTCGAATCACTATTTGAGACTTGGGAACAATTCAAAGATCTCTTGCAGAAGTGTCCACAACATAGGTTCCTCGAGTGGATGGTCATTGACACATTTTACAATAGGTTGAACTCAAGTACTAAACAACTTCTAAATGCCTTCGCAGGAAGAAAATTGGGAAATGAGACCCCCGAAGAGGCCTGACAATTGATTGAAGAAATGGGTTTGAGTAGCTACCAATGGAATGCAAGAGGAAATAAGAAAGTAGTTGGACTTCTTGAGATCAATGCAGTTACATCTTTGGCAGCCCAAGTAGAGGCATTGAGCAAGAAATTGGACACTTTGACTTTGCCAAGTGTGGCTGCAATCACAAGTTATGATGGTTGTGAAGGTTCACATATGCTATCCGATTGTCCTATCTCAATTACTACTTCAGCCCCAATTGAACAAGTACATTTTGTGGATAATTCTGGAAGAGGACACCGTAATCCTTATAGCAACACCTATAACCAAGGGTGGAGGAACCACCCAAATCTCTCATAGTGTAATCAAGGACAACAAAAGACTGCTGCCCTACCGAGATTTCAGCAAACACCTTCGATTCCGGAGAGAGTTTCAAAGCTTGAAAGGGTTTTGTCAAAGTTTATTCAATCAATTGACACAAGGTTCTAAAACATAGAGGCAACACTCCATTATTACACCACTTCCTTGCATAATTTGGAGAATCAAGTTGGACAAATAGCAAAGTCACTATTAAAAATGCCTCTAGGAAGCTTGCCAAGTAACACCGAGACTAACCCAAGAGGGCAAGTGAAGGTGATCACTTTGAGGAGTTGTCCAGAGCTCCAAGAAAAGCTTACTACTAAGAAAAATTCTAAAATTCTTTAAGCTAAAACCCCCACAGGGAAGACTGCTGAAATCCCTCAAGAAGACCGAAAGATAAGGTGCAAGAGAAGAAGAACATGCCAGCTTCATCAACCCCTTCATATACTCCAATAATTTCTTATTCGGTACATTTGAAGAAGGACCAAGCTAATGATCTAAAACAGGAAATTTCTGGATATATTCAAGCTGTTACACATCAACATTTTGTTTATAGAGGCATTATCACAAATAACTCATTATGCTAAAGTTCTTGAAAGACATCAAGACAAACAAGAGGAAGATGGAAGAGAGTGTCGTTGTGGTTTTGGAAGGTAATTGTTCGGCAATGCTTTAGAAAAATTTTCCAAACAAAGTGAAAGATCCGAAAAGTTTCATCATAATATTTGTAATCAGAAGTTTGGGGGAAGAAAAACCCTTTACTTATTTAGGGGCTAGTATTAATATCATGCCATACGCATTGTTCCAGAAATTGGGGTTAGAAGAGTAAAGACTAACCATTATGACTTCACACCTGACCGATCACTACGTTTGTCATCCTAGAGGTATAATTGAAAATATTTTAGAAAAGATTGATAAGTATATTTCTCCTATAGATTTTGTGGTTCTAGATGTTGATGGAGACATGGAGGTTCCACTAATTCTATGAAGATCATTCTTACAAATTTCCAAGGCGCTCAGTGACATGGATGGAGGTGAGATGACTGATAAGTGCTTTTGTGTTAAGAATGTGAAGTATTCCTTCCTTGTGTTGAGCATTACTTTTATCGGGTTTTAGCGCTAACACATGTGTATTTGTGTTACTTTGGTGCATGTAGGTTTGTAGAGCCAAATATGTATGAAAGAAGCTAATGTAGATCGTGAATGCACTATTTGATGAAATCTTGGAAGGAACAAAAGCGAAGACACAAGTTGGATTCAAAGATACGTGAATTTAGGGTTTAGAGAGGTATTGGCAAGGCTTTTAGAGTGGTTCCATGACACGTCCGAATATGCTTGCAAACCGCAAGTGCACGGGTGTCGAAGTAATAATTACCCCACTGAATGGGTAGTCGAATCCACAGGGAACGGAACTATTAGTATTAACCACTTCTTAGTTATCTAGTCGAAATCAATGGATGTGATGAAATGAACTAATTGCAAGAGAATTAATAAGCAAGCAAACGAGCAAGAAAACAAGTGAAGGAGATCTCAATCAATAAAGATGAGGTACCCGGACAATGCTTCCCCTAGGATTTAACATGAAGCTCATGATTCACTAAATGCTTCTAAACTGAGTCTAATGAGTCGAGGTAATCCAAGAACAACTGACCCTTGCCTCCAAGCCACAGGTACTAGTCCCCTACAAGGTCCTGGCAGAGAAATCGCATAATCTCAACACCTCACACCCTATATGACCGCAATACGCTCTAGGAACACCTAAGAGTGAAAGCGATTCCTAAAGATAGATCCAACCCTAATTCCCGGCGAAGGATCTCGAACCCCCTACAAGGTCCCGGCAGAGAAATCTCTCAATCTCACGCCTCACACCCAATATGGTTGCATAGAGTTAAGGGAATATGGAGAAAGGAAACACTCAATTGGAAGGGAAAGGGGACACTCCACTATCTCATGACTCACCCTCTCAACCCTCTTTAACCTTGAAGTTCTAACTCTAATGGAGACCTCTCTCACATCAAAGTAACAAATCATGCAAATCCAATCAACCACAAGGATTAATTAAACAAGCAAGCAATGGGAAAACAAGATTAAAACTCAAATCAACTCGGATTTAATAGAAACATAAAGAAAATCATTACAAAAACATAGATCCTAGGGTTCACATGCCCAAATACCTACTAGGGTTTAGCCCTCCATGAAGCAAGTTACAAAACAATGATTATTACAATGAAAAGCAATGAAAACCATGAAGTAAAACCCCTTAAATTCGTGATGATGGCCTTGATGGGTCGCCCAACATCTTGAAGAATCCTTCTCCGAAGCTAGGTCACCGAAGGCTCCCTCTATGCTATGACGGAGAGAAGATCAACCAAAGTTGGTGATGGATGCCCCCCAATATCGCCAAAGATCTCCTCCAAAACCCTAGCCGCCTTGCCTTCAAAGTGCTCTCGAAAACCCTCTCAAAAAGTCTCCCAAAAATAGAGCAAACAGCCTATTTAAAGCCCAAAACCGCGCTTGTCATGTGCCCTCACGCGCCCGTGTGGATTTTCCACGTGCCCGCGTGGGCTGCAGGAATTTCCACGCAGTGCGTGGACAGTAATTTTTGCTACAGTACTTTCTTTCTCTTCAGTCCACATGTCCGGGCACACATCCATGTGGTAGGCTATAAAACTTTTCTTCATCGACGTATCTTTGAGAGGTCTTGCAATCGTCACAAAGAGAAGGAACATGAAGATGTGGCTGCCTTTGTGTCGTTCCAACTAGTGAATTGACTTGAATCTTCTTGGAAGTTGGCACAAATCTCCATGTTTATGAACTCCTCTCTTGTCTTGGTTCTTAAATTGAACAAGAACTCTCAACATTGTGTCTTTATAGCCTATCTTTGCTTCCTTTTTACTCTTCAAGGTATTCACAACCTATATGCATAAAAGAACACCAAATACACAATATGAGACATAAACCATAGTAAAAATGATGCTCAATGCATGTAAAACATATATAAAAATATGTCTACTCAAGCACTTATCAAACTCCCCCACAATGAAGTCTTTGCTTGTCCTCTAGCAAAATTAAACATTAAACTCATGGAAAGAAAAGAGAAGTGGTTGGCCTTAGGTTCACCAAAAGAGCACATGATGAAAATTCTACAGTCATGGAGAGAATCAAGCACTAGACAAAACAATCAATGCTCTAGCAAACAATCCAATCAAAAATAAATGTGATAAAATCCAAAAGCGTGTGTGTGTGAAAGACTCAACTCATGTCAACACTATGTCCACTACCAAGTTCTTGTTAACACGGGACTTATTTATAAACAGAAGGAATAGGTAGTAGCTTCACGCAACCTCTAAGGTAGCCCTTTCCCAAGATGCGTCCCGAGTGGCTTTCACACTTTCGATGTGGTAGCTCTTTCTACCAAGGATGGTAGCTTTCACACATCCCATGAGATAGCTCTTTTTCTTATTAGGGCATGACAAGTATCCGACTTACGAGAGTAGCTACATAAATCATGGGTGGTAGCTCTTTCCACCCCGTATGTACAAACAACAAAAAATTTCCAATCTTTTTTTTTCAAATAAAAACTAGCACACTAAAGTCCCAAACATAATGAACTAGAGTCTTCATATGTCTAATGAGCGAGAAAAGTGCACAAAGAGCAATCGGACAAAAATATTCAAAACAATTGGATGAAAACTAGAGCATTATAAAATCCATGCTTATAACCTCCAAAAACTAAGAATTAAACTCTTGACCCTAAGGTGAACCTTCATTGGCAACAAGAGCATGCTCATGAAAACACAAGTAAAAGTCATGTATAAGGTGAACCCTTCCCCCACACTTAAGATGTACATTGTCCTCAATGTACGCGCGCAAGCACAATAAAAATAATAGTAATGGAAGCATAATGTGTGTAGGAAGGCAAGTAAAACAATACTCCCTTGAGCTCCTCATTAATCGTTTGGTGAAAGTCTAACTCATGGGTGTGTTGTATTGGTTGTGAAGCTCACACGACCATGTGACAACATCACATGATCATGTCTATGACTAAAACACCATCAACATCACTATCAAGGCCATCTGCACGGAATATAAGGGGTTCAGTGAAGCTTAACAAAATGTAAAAGAAAATACGAGTTCAGATAAATAACATAATAGAGCATATACTCGCACAAAAGAAAGACAAGAAGATAACTCTCAGAAGGTGAAGCCTTTATGAGTACAAAAGCCTAAATACTACTAACAAAGCAACTAAGAGCAAGAAACTAAAATAACAATCTCATGAGTGTGACGCCTCAAGCATCAGTATCTGGAGCTGGTGCTGGTGCTAGCACAGAAGCGGATGAGACCTTCTCGTCAAGAGTCTACTGAATACGATCAAGACGCTCTAGAATCCATGCTCGGTTCTCAAGGATTGTAGCAACGGTAGCCTCGAGTCGAGCCAGACGCTCGTGGACTTGAGGGGAAGATGACTCAAGATCGGCTGATGCTGCCGGAGCTACCTCGGTGACAATGGGCTCGGCTGCAGGTGGTGCCTCTATAGCCTCAACAGGCTCCTCATCTCACAATGGCCATCAAACGGAGAGTAGCCAAACCCAATGGTGCCGGACTACTGACTCTCCCCTCGCCTCTAACCGAGCGGATAAGACCCATCTTGAACATAAGACGAGTGATGTAGGGTCCTGCAAACAATGCTCCAAATCGCAAATATTCACTCTGATGACGAAAGTAGTCAGCAACCACATATCCTAAGTGGAGAGGGACTCCATGGACTATGGAGTGGAGGTACAAAAGATCTGACCTGTGAAGTAAACCAGTACCATTCCCCCGACGTGTCACGGACCTGCTAAGAACAGCATGGATGTACCTATGCGCCGGTCGAGTAAGCAAGGAGGCCTTAGACTGGCCTACAGAATACTGACGACCACCACATAGATCATGGAAGACCTAGCCCAGAGTGAGATTATAAGGATAATCGGTGAGGAGCTCAGTGTACTCGATAGTATCAGCATAGTTCTGGTCGTATAATCAGAGATATATCGAGAACTGGGTCAAAGACATCCTATGCGGCTAACCAAAAGTGCAGAAATGAATGGCATTGGAAACGTCAAAACTGATATCAACTGTGTCACAATCAAAAGAAAATGAGGTAAGAACTTCTAAGGTGATATCTCGCCTGACGGGCTCCTGAATTGAGAATAATCGGTCCCAACCCCCCACACTAATAAGTGCTCTGACCTCCTCAGCAAAACCAATGTCCTCTAGTGCATCCCAATCGATAAAACGCGACTGTCCAATCTTTAGGTGCTGGAGACGCTCAAACCGCTGCTGATGAATGGGGTCAAGAAATTCGATTACTGGTGGTGGCGTCGGCTCCCTATCATGGCGATAATGTTTCTGGGCTAATCTCTTGGTCCGTGGTACCATAATCTGTGAAGAAAGAACTTAAAAACATCAGTTCGGTATGAATACAGTGAAACTGGGCACCACATGCGCAGGAACAGCGAGCCGAGGGAAAAACAGGGCCAACTGGCCTTTGTTCCAGCCCACGTGGGCGCGTGCTCGGCTCGGCCGAGTAGCCATGCGCCCGCAAGGGCGAGCCACGTGGGCTGCGCCCTACCCGTCCACTCGCCCGCGCGGGCCAGCCACATGGCCTGGGCACGTGGCCTAGCCACGCGGTCGCGTGGCTGGGCACGCGGCTCTCGGCCAAGGGCCCACACGCCCGTGTGGCCCTGCGGCCAGTGCGCGGCCAGCCCACGCAGTTGCGTGGGCAGGCCGCGCGACCGCGTGGACGCCGGACTCCGGAGTTTTGGCCGAAGTTGGGCTGCTACGCCTCATACAAATCATTCTCAAACATTGAACAAGTTTCTAGCATGATTCCCTATGAGAACTATAATAAAATTACCATGAAAACTCCATGAAAATGACCTTGAAGAACATGGAAAGGGTGGAAGGGTGTGAAGGCTTACTGGAGCAAATCAGAGAAGAAAACTCGGTGTAAACTCCGGCAAATTACATCTAATCCTCAAAAGAGTTGAAAACAATTGGTTTTACAAATCAAAACTTGAGTTTTAGAGGAGTGCAAGGTGGAAGATGAAAGGGTTCTTTGAAAATGGAAGATGATGAATAGTGCCCCTTCATATTCTTATAGGCACATGGGTGTGTGGATTTTTTCACACCCCCGCGTGGGTACCGTACACGACCGCATGAAAATTCCACACGGCCATGTGGACTGCAAAATTTCTGCAGACATTCTAGAAAGTGCCCGAAACTCCAAATTAACACCAATTTTTCAACATTAAACATCAAATTCACCCTAAACCATGTTATACACATAAACAACAATTCAAATCACCGAAAAAAAATTCCACAAAAACACCAGTGATCAACAAAATTAATCAAGACACACACTCATGAATTTATTTCTGCGGAATTTAAATTTTGAGTCTAAAAACTAATTAAAAGCTTGGGTTGCCTCCCAAGAAGCACTTGTTTAATGTCACTGACCTTGATGTACCTGTTTTACCTCATGGTGGCTCATAAAGATGGAAAAACTCTTTCCTAGCGACCTCCACACATGATGGACAGAAGTTCTTCATACTCAGGGAGAAATTTTTAACTATGTTACCCAATGAGGGAATCTCGTGCTCTTCCTTTGTGTGCTTGTCCCCTAGTGTGTTGGAATACTTTTGGTGGCGACGTCTCGACCTCTTGACTCGGCGACAATTCTGTTTCAAAAATCCTCCTTGAGGTTGCTCGTTAAGGACTTATTTTTCACAATTAGTTGTGTCCTCCTCCTCAATATCCGGCCATACCTCATATGGATCTGGATTGAGAAATTCCTGCAGGTACTCATCAGAAATCTCATCATTGACATCAAAAAAAATAACAAGTATCATCAAAGTCAAGAGAGTGCTTCATTGCTTCGGCGAGACGGTATGTGATCTTTTCTTCTCCAATGCGCAATGTCATCTCACCTCCATCCATGTCAATGAGAGCCTTGGAGTTTCTTAAGAAAGGTCTTCCTAGAATTAATGGAACCTCCGCATCTTCATCGACATCTAACACAACAAAATCTGCAGGAAAAATATACTTATCAACCTTTACCAAAACATCTTCAATTATACCTCGAGGATGACGAACGGAGTGATCGGCCAGCTGTAAAGTCATGCAAGTTGGCCTTGGCTCTCCCAACATCAATTTCGGAAACAATGTGTACCGCATGACATTAATACTAGCTCCCGAATCGGCCAAAGCTTTTTCTTCCCCCAAAACCTCCAATTGCACAAGGCATGATAAAACATCCCGGATCTTTCATTTTGTTTGGCAGATTCTTTTGAAACATTGCCAAACAATTCCCTTCAAACACCACAGCCACACTTTCCTCTATCTTCCTCTTGTTGGTCAAGAGGTCCTTCAAGAACTTTGCATAATGACGCATTTGAGATAATGCCTCTACAAAGGGAATGTTAATGTGTAACTGTTTGAATAGATCCAAAAATTTAATGTTTTGCACATCAACTTGGTCTTTCTTCAAACACGACGGATAAGGGATCCTTGGATTATATGAAGGAAGTGATGCAGCTGGCCACTTCTCGTTATCTTGCACCTTATCATTTGGCGGTTCTTGAGGAAATTCAGCAGTCTTCCCAGTGGTGGTTTTAGCTTGAAGAATTTCAGAATTTTTCTCAGTAGTGAGATCTTCTTGGAGCTCTCGACCACTTCTCAAAGTGATCGCCTTCACTTGCTCCCTTTGGTTAGTCTCGGTGTTACTTGGTAGGCTCCCTAAAGGTCTCTCCACCAATGACTTCGCTATTTGTCCAACTTGATTCTCCAAATTATGTAAAGAAGTGGTATGATTGCGGAGTGTTGCCTCTATGTTTTGAAACCTTGTGTCGGTTGATTGAATAAACTTTGATAAAACCCTTTCTAATTCTGAAACTCTCTCCGTAATCAAAGGTGTTTGCTGAAATCCGGGTGGAGCAGTGGTCTTTTACTGCCCTTGAATGCCCCACGAGAGGTTTGTGTAGTTTCTCCATCCTTTGTTGTACGTGTTTCTATACGGATTACCTTGTCCTCTTCTCGAATTGCCCACAAAATCTACTTGTTCACTTGGGGCTGAAGTTGTTATCGAGATAAGACAATCCAATGGCATATGTGAGCCCCTCATAACCATCACAACTTGTGATTGCGGTTACCTTTGATGAAGTCAAAGTGTCCAATTTCTTGCTCAATGCTTCTACTTGGGCTGCCAAGGATGTAACCACATCAATCTCATAGAGTCCGACCATTTTCTTCTTTTCTCTTGCATTCCATTGATAGCTATTCAAACCCATTTCCTCAATTAATTGTCGGGCTTATTTGGGGGTCTTGCTTACCAATGTTCCTCCTGCGGCGGCATCAAGAAATTGTTTGTTGCTCGAGTTCAACCCATTGTAAAATGATTGAATAACCATCCACTCGGGGAACCCATGTTGTGGACACTTTTGCAAGAGGTTCTTGAATCATTCACAAGTCTCAAATAAAGATTCAAGCTCCATTTGAACAAATGATGATATCTCATTACGAAGTTTTTCCGATTTCACTGGAGGAAAATACCTTGCAAGGAAAGCCTCGGCCATTTCGTTCCATGTTGTAATCAAAGCTCTTAGCAATGAATGGAGCCATTGTTTGGCTCTTCCCTTTAATGAGAATGGAAAAGCCCTCAAGTGAATTGCATCATCTGAAACCCCATTGATCTTCAACATATCGCAAACTTCAAGGAAATTCTCAATATGATTGTCTGGGTCTTCATCTGCTAACCCATTAAATTGTGCGGACTGTTGAACCATTTGAATGAAGCCCGGTTTTAACTCAAAATTCTGGGCTGCTACTAGTGGCCTAACAATGCTCGATTGTGTTCCACGAATTGTAGGCCTAGCAAAATCTGAGAGTGTTCTTGGTTGCCCCCCTTATTCTGCCATATTTTCAGATTCTTCAACCTCTATTTCAGCTGGAAAATTTTGTTCCTGCACTGGTTCCTTGCCCTTCTACGAATTCTTCGCTCAATTTCAGGATCCTCTTCAACCAATGTCGAAGGGTTCCCTCGGTTCATAACCTATAGCTAAAATCAATGAAAAGAAACAATAAGAACGGCGAAAGAGAGAAGTATGAAATGGAAATAGTAAATGAAAATGTGAATGACTAAAGTAACCAAGTCCAAGTGTTCCTAATATCCCGTTCCCCGGCAACGGTGCCAAAAACTGGACACGTCCGAATATGCGTGCAAGCCGAAAGTGCACGGATGTCGAAGTAATAATTACCCCGGTGAGTGGGTAGTCAAATCCACAGGGAACGGAAGTATTAGTATTAACCACTTCTTAGTTATCTAGTCGAAATCAATGGATGTGATGAAATGAACTAATTGCAAGAGAATTAATAACAAGAAAACGAGCAAGAAAACAAGTAAAGGAGATCTCAATCAATAAAGATGAGGTACCAGGACAATGCTCCCCCTAGGATCTAACGTGAAGCTCATGATTCACTAAATGCTTCTAAACTGAGTCTAATGAGTCGAGGTAATCCAAGAACAACCGGCCCTTGCCTCCAAGTCACTGGTACTAGTTCCCTACAAGGTCCCGGCGGAGAAATCGCTCAATCTCAACACCTCACACCCCATTTGACCGCAATACGCTCTAGGGACACCTAAGAGTGAAACCGATAGCTAAAGATAGATCCAACCCTAATTCCCGGCGAAGGATCTCTAACACCCTACAAGGTCCCGGCGGAGAAATCTCTCAATCTCACGCCCCACAACCAATATGGTTGCATAGAGTTTAGGGAATACGGAGATAGGAAACACTCAATCGGAAGGGAAAGGGGACACTCCACTATCTCATGACTCACCCTCTCAACCCTCTTTAACCTTGAAGTTCTAACTCTAATGGAGACCTCTCTCACATCAAAGTAACAAATCATGCGAATCCAATCAACCACAAGGATTAATTAAACAAGCAAGCAATGGGAAAACAAGATTAAAACTCAAATCAACTCGGATTTAATAGAAACAAATAGCAAATCATTACAAAAACATAGATCCTAGGGTTCACATGCCCAAATACCTACTAAGGTTTAGCCCTCCATGGAGCAAGTTACAAAACAATGATTATTACAATGAAAAGCAATGAAAACCATGAAGTAAAATCCCCTTAAATTCGTGATGATGTCCTTGATTGGTTTTCCCAACGTCTTGAAGAATCCTTCTCCGAAGCTAGGTCGCCGAAGGCTCCCTCTATGCTATGACGGAGAGAAGATCGATCAAAGTTGGTGATGGACACCCCCCAATATCACAAAAGACCTCCTCCAAAACCCTAGCCTCCTTGCCTTCAAAGTTCTCTCGAAACCCTCGCAAAAAGTCTCCCAAAAATAGGGCAAACGTCCTATTTAATGCCCAAAACCGCGCCTGTCACGTGCCCTCATGCGCCCGTGTGAATTTCCAACGCGCCCGCATGGGCTGCTGGAATTTCCATTCGGGCGCGTGAACAGTAGTTTTTGGGAGACTTTTTGCGGCCACATGTCCGGGCACACATCCATGTGGTAGGCTATAAAACTTTTCTTCATCGACGTATCTTTGAGAAATCTTGCAATCTTCACAAATAGAAGAAACATGAAGATGTGGCTGCCTTTGTGCCCTTCCAACTAGTGAATTGACTTGATTATTCTTGGAAGTTGGCACATATCTCCATGTTTATGAACTCCTCTCGTGTCTTGGTCCTTGAATTGAACAAGAACTCCCAACATTGTGTCTTTATAGCCTATCTTTTCTTCCTTTTTACTCTTCAAGGTATTCACAACCTATATGCATAAAAGAACACCAAATACATAATATGAGACATAAACTATAGTAAAAATGATGTTCAATGCATGTAAAACATATATAAAATATGTCTACTCAAGCACTTATCATTCTACAGCTTTGACACCGTGTTTCTCTTGAAGGATAGCTATAAGGGGAGCTTTCATCGGCACCGATCCGGTGAGGTGTGCCCTAGGCTTGACGAGGGTACCTTTGGAGAGAATGAGGCCACTCCACAAGACCATCAACACGATTACCATGGTGGTTTTCCTATGGATTACTTGTTTTTACTTTCAAATTTACTATTGATTGGATCTTGCTCCATGGAGATCTAAACCCCTAGTGGGTACTTGGATTTGTGAACCCTATGATTATTTGTTTCATAAACCTTTTATTATGCTTTCTGTAATTGATATTTTAAATTAAGTTCCTATCTTGAATGCTTGTTGAATGATTTCTCCCTTAGAGTGACACTAGGATTGAGAGTTCATATCGATAATCTTTGTGGTGAGTAACACACCATGTGAGTTAAAAAAATTTAGATTGGAGAGGGTCGAGAGGGTGAGTCAAGAGGTAGCTGAGCATCCCCTTTCCCTTACTATATGATTTATCCTACCTATATTTCCTAGAGTTCTTTTCGGTCACAATAGAGTGAAGTGCTAAAGGATGAACTCCGTTGGGCTTAGTTGGGCGAGCGACAGAGTGAAGCATTGAAGTGAACTTGAGTATCTAGGGCTGAATTATAACAAGGGGACTTTCGCTTGAACCAAAGGGTTAGATCTACATATAGGAATAGGGTTTATCACTTTGAATCCCTAGAGCTTCTGACAACTTTCTACAGTGTGAGGTGTTGAGTTTGATCAATTTCTTCAACGGGACATAGTGTAGAGTTATCCACGGTTGATCTTAGGTTTGGGACCGTGTATCTTAGGATGTCCATGACTCATTAAGCATTAGTTAGGAAGCATAATTGATGGTTTTGTACTTGAAGCAATAATCCTAGGCGAAACAATATCCAAGTACCCAATTTCCTATTGATTGTCATTCCTCTCACTTACTTGTTCCTCTCTTTCTTATTTCTTTTATTTTGTCTACCTTACATCTTATCAACACAATCATTGTTTCATCTTCTCTTGGTTAAGTAGCAATCTTGGTGTTTTTATTCCTTATTCCCTGTGGATACGATACCCCACTCACCTGGGATTTATTACATCAATAAAACCCGTTCACTTGCGGGTCACACGGAAGGGGTGTGTCAATGACATTGCGCATCAGAGAAGAAAAGATCACATACCGCCTAGCCAAAGCAATGAAGCACTCTCTTAACTTTGATGACTCTTGTTATTTTTTAGATGTCAATGATGAGATTGCTAATGAGTATTTGCAGGAATTTTTGCATCCGGACGCATATGAATAGTAGCCGGACATGGAGGATGACAAAATTAGTAATTATGTAGACAAAGTCCTCAATGAGCAACCCCAAGGAAGATTTCTGAAACAAATTTTTCTCCGAGTCAAGAGGTCAAGACGTCGCCACTGAAAGCACTCTAGTACTTTTTGAGACAAGCACACAAAGAAATAGCGCGTCATTCCCTCATTCGGTAACATGTTTAACAAATTCTCCTTGAGTATGTAGAATTTTTGTCTTTCATGTGTGCAGGTTGCAAAGAAGGAAATTTTCCATCCCTATGAGCCACCATGAGGTAAGGACAGGTACGTCAAGTTAAGTGATGTTAAACAAGCACTTTTTGGGAGGCAATCCAAGTTTTTAGTTAGTTTTTATGTTTACAATTTAATTTCTACAGAAATAAATCCATGAGTGTGTGCCTTGATGAATTTTTGTTAATTGTTGGTGATTTCATTGAATTTGTTAGTGATTTGGAATGGTTTTCATGTGTATGGCATGGTTTAGGTTGTAATTAATGTGTAAAGTTGAAGAATTGGTGTTAATTTGGAGTTTCGAGCCAGGCATGGACTGTTAGCAAAAATTTTGTACTTCACTCAACCGTGTGGATTTTCCACGCGTTCGTGTTTAGTGAACACTCGGGGGTGTGGAATTCTCACACCCCCATGTGCCTATAAGAAGATGAAAAGGCACTATTCATTATCATCTTTCCCAAAGCACCTCTTCATCTCCCATCCCTTCACCTCTATAGGTCTCATCTCTTAAACTCCAAAACCAATTTTCTTCGACTCCTTGGTGATTTAGAAGTGTTTTTCCAGCATTTTCACCGAGTTTTCTTCTCCGATTCACACCGGTAAGCCCTCACTTCTCTCCATTCCCTCCATGTCTTCATTATCACATCCATGAAGTTTTCTTCATTTTTATGTGCAATGTTTCATTGGAAATCATGTTAGAAACTCTTAAATGTTTAAAGATTAAGTTTTGTAAGGCTTAGGAGCCTGACCAAGGCAATTTTGCCATGGTCGGGCAGCCTACATGGGCGTGTGGCCAGCGTGCCCGGGCCAGCCGCTTGACCGCGCCAGCCACGCGCCTATGTGGCTGGGCTACGCGAGTGTGTAGCCCATGCTAGTGTGCCCAGACCAGGCCACGCAGCTACGTGGCCATTGGGCCAAGCCTGCCATGAGCCCGCGTGGGCTAGGGAAGTGGCCAACAGGCCTGTTTTTCCATCGGCTCGCTACCAATGCACTTTATGGAGCTTTACTTGCTTTATTTGTAGGTATGGCACCTCGGACAAAGAAATTAACTCAGAAAAATCCTCGCCAGGATAAGGAGCCAACACCACCACCAGAAATTGATTTCCTTAACCCTATTCATTAGTAGAGGTTCGAGTATCTCCAGCAACTCAGAATTGGACAGTCACATTTCATTGACTGGGATGTACTTGAGGAGATTGGTCTTTCTAATGTGGTTAGAGAGCTTGTTAGCGTGGGTAGTTGGGACCGACTATTCTCCATTCACAAGCCTTTCCAGTGAGACATTACTCTGGAGGTTCTTACCTCATTCTCCTTTGGTAGTATCGTGGCCGATAGTGACTTTAACAAGGAGGGCACTATTCATTTATGAGCTTTTGGTTAGGCTCATGGGATGTCTCTGACCCAATCTTAATGCTACTTAACCTATATGATGAGGATTATATTGACAATGTCGAGTAGACATAGCTACCTATCGAGTACCCTCCTGACCTCACTCTGGGCTAGATCTCTCATGACTTATGTGGTGGTTACTAGTTTGTCCCTAGCCAGTCGAAGGCCTCTCTACTAACACAACTGGCACATAATTATATTCATGCCATTCTCAGCCAATCGGTGACAGGATGTGGAGATGGGACAGGCTCATTTCGCCAGACTAATCTTTTGTATCTCCATTCCATCGCATAGAGAGTGGCCATCCATCTGGGATATGTTATAGCCTACTACTTCCGTCATTAGATGGGTCTACTATGCCTACTAATAGGTGAGGAGAGGATCAGTACCCTAGCACTGTTAGGATTGGTAACTCCCTGTTTGATGGGCATTATGAGATGCACAGATTTAGGTGGATATGCGCTAGTAGAGCCATCATTTGAGTATGATGATGAGCCCGCTAAGGCTATAGAGGCACCACCTAAGGGAAGCTCATAGTCATCGAGGCAGTGCTGGTGGCATCAGCCAGTCCTTAGTCATCTTCCACTTGAGTTTATGAGTGTCTAGCCTGACTTGAGGCTACCGTGGCTACCATCATTAAGAACCAGGCATGGATTCTGGAGCAACTTGTTCACATTCATCAGACCCTTAACGATGAGGTCTCATCTGACTCCGTATCTGCACCAGCACCAGAACTAGATGCCAAAGCTTGGGCCGTCATACTCATGAGACTTTCTTTTGCTTTCTTGTGCTTTTATTTGTTTTGTTAGTATTTTGTGGACTTATATACTCAGAAAGGCTTCCCCTTTTGAGAGTTATCTTAAAGTTTATGTTTTGTTTTACAAGTATGTGCTTTATTATTCTATATGTATGAACTAGTGTTTCTTTTCTATTTTGTTGAGCTTTACTGAACTCCTTACATCTGTGAAGATGGCCTTAAGAGTAATGTTGATGATGTTTTTGTCATGGACACGACCATGTGACATTGTCACGTGGTCGTGTGAGCTTCACAACCCGCTGCACGCAACACAGCCATAAGCTAGACTTCACCAAAGGATGAGTGACGAGTTCAGGGGAGTATTGTTTTAATTGCATTCCCACACACATTATGCTTCCATTGATGTTATTTTTATTGTGTTTACATGCGTACATTGAGGACAATGTACATCTTAAGTGTAGGGGAGGGTTCACCTTATACATGACTTTTGCTTGTGTTTTCATGAGCATGCTCTTGTAGTCAATGAGGATTCACCTTAGTGTTTAGTGTTTAATTCTTAGTTTTTGGAGGTTGTAAACATTAGATTTTATCATGCTCTAGTTTTCATCCAATTTTCTTGAATATTTTTTTTCCGATTGCTCTTTATGCACTTTTCTAACTCATTAAACCAATGAAAACTCTTGTTCATTAATTTATGGGACTCTAGTATGCTAGTCTAAAAAAATTAGAAATTTTGTTTTGATTGTACATAGGGGGTGGAAAGAGATACCACCTATGATGTATTTGGCTACTCTCATAAGTTGGATAATTGTTATGCCCTAATGAGAGAAAGAACTATCTCATGGGAATGTGTGAAAGCTACCACCTTTGGTAGAAAGAGCTACCACCTCGAAAGTGTGAAAGCTATTCGGGTGGCATCTCGAGAAAGGACTACCTTGGAGGTTGTGTGAAGCTACTACCTATTCTTATTGTCTATGAATAAGTCCCGTTGTAATAAGAACCATGTAGTGGACATAGTGTTGACATGAGTTGAGTTTTTCACACACACATGATTTCGAACTTCATTACTTTCATTTTTTATTGGATATTGATTGTTTTATCTAGTGTTTGACTCTCTCCGTAACTTAAGAATTTTATTCTTGTACTCTCTTGGTGAACCTAAGGCCAAGCATTTTTCTTTTCTTTCAATGAGTTTAATGTTTAAATTTTGCTTGAGGACAAGCAAAGGCTTAAGTGTGGGGGAGTTTGATAAGTGCTTGAGTAGACTTATATTCTATATGTTTTACATGCATTAAGCATTATTTTTACCATGGTTTATGTCTCATATAGTGTATTTGGTGATCTTTTATAGAATTAGATTGTGGATGCCTTGAAGGGAGAAAAGAAGCAACGATGCTATAAAGACATATTTTGGGACTTCTTGTTCTGTTACAAAAACACTGTTCATGCGACCACATGGAAATTCCACGTGACAGAGTGGAATTTCATGCAGCTCATAGGGGTGTGTGGAAATTCCACGTGGACACGTGAAGGCACGTGACAGCCGTGGTTTATGACTATGAATAGGTTGTTTGCCCTAGTCTTTGGAGACTTTTTGCGGGGCTTTTTGCTAGTACACAAAGGGCAAAGCAACTAGGGTTCTAGAAGAGGTCTTTGGTGAGGTTAGGGGCCATTCTTCACCAACTTTGATTGATCTTTCCTCCTTCATAGCATCGAGGGGGCCTTCGGCAACCTAACTTTTGAGAAGGATTATTCAAGACGTTGAGCAACCCATCAATACCATCATCATGAATTCAAGGAGATTTTTCTCTATGGTTTACATTGCTATTCATTGTATTAATCTTTGTTTTGTAACTTGCTCCATGGAGGGCTAAACTCTAATAGGTAATTGGGTATGTGAAGCCTAAGATCTTATCTTATCTATTAATTTGCTTTATGTTTTCTATTAAATCCGAGTTGATTTGAGTTTTAATCTTGTATTCCCATGGCTTGCATGTTTTATTGATCCTTTTGGTGGATTATCTATGTATGATTTGCTACTTTGATGAGAGAGAGAGGTCTCCATTGGAGTTAGAACTCCAAGGTTAAAAAGGGTTGAGAGGGTGAGTCATGAGATAGCGGAGTGTCCCCTTACCCTTCGGATGAGTATTTCCTATCTCCGTATTCCCTAGACTCTATGAAACCATATTCGGTGTGAGATGTGATATTGAGAAATTTCTCCGTTGGGACATTGATGTGTTTTCTCTAAGTGTACGGGTTGCACACAAGTAATATAGTGGTACCCCGTCAGGGTATTGTTGTCTAACCATAGGGACTGGACTAAAATTACTCACTCAACACTGATCTCGAGTGAAGAATAGATTGGTTATAAGATTACTTAAACTAAAAGAAAGAAAACAGAGATACAAGAAAAGAGGAAAGATGAAGATAAAGGGCAGTTGCATTAAGTCTCAACAGTGAGAGAACAATGCCCCGACTTATTTCCTAAGCACTTACTGATGCTCACTATCTCTCAAGGTTTGTCAGGTACATTCTTGGGTAATAGTGTGTGCTCAAAAGCAATATTACAGCTTAGGCCCTCAAATACGTCGAGTTTTGCAAAGATAACGATGGGTTCAAGCTCACCAATTTATGCCATTCCCTAAGACAATGATAGCTGTGACAATCAACCATCAAGTTTTATCTAAGCAACTATGCAATTCAAGCACTTTCAAGTTTTGCAATACAAGATTTAACATAAGAACCAAAAGAACTCCGTAAATAATGAAGAGTATGAGTGTTTAAAGCATACAAAGTGACAAAGTTCTCACCCCGGAGCACTGTGGCTGGCTAGCCCCTCATGGGTGGGTACAACATGGAGGAGATAACACTAGATCTAAAGAAATAAGACCTGACTCCCTTGTCTTTGAGATTACATCTAATGTTGAGCTTCGTGTGCTAGCATCACTTCCCTTGTGCCTCCAACTCGCTCCTTGATGCCTTAGAAAGTATGGATAAGCTTGATCTTTACTCGTATCAATGTCCTCCTAGTGAAGAAGTAGATCCTTGAACAAAAGATAGAGAGGAAACCCTAAAAATTGGAGTTTGAAAGAGAAGATTTGGGCTCAACACGATCTGCGTACGAGTGTGTCCAAAACGTGCAATGATGTGACATGATCGTCTTAGGAGTACCCAACACGTGTCACCTATTCTTCAATAAAATTACCTTTGGCCTGGGTTTTTCACGGGCATAGACATGATCGTGTCCTGACCGTGTCTGGCTGAGAAGTGCCCTTCTACACAGACTTCGTACAAGATCAACGTTAGGCTGAGAACTTCAGAGGGTATGACACGAGCGTGGCCAGCCCGTGTCACGCTTGAGTACATGAACTCCTTTTGAATATTTTCTTGTTTTGTTCCCTAGTTCACTCCAAATTGTATTGAGCCCCCTATTCCTGCACATATAACATAAATACCCATAATAACACATCTAATGTTTAAAAGTAAACTTGAGAAATAGCAAAATCATAAAATTACGGCATGAAAACATATAAACAAAGTGCACTCATTAATGTGTTCTCCGCAAGTATATGGGTTGCACGCAAGTAATATAGTAGTACCCCATGAGGGGTAAGGTTGTTGAGCCTCAAGGACCATAGTAAAAATACTAACTTAACACTGATCTCTATGGACAATTAAATGGATTATGAAGTTGAGTAAAATAGAAGAATAATTAAAAAGAAAATATGGAAGAGAAAGGATGGAGATAAAGGCAATTGGATCAAGTGTCAATAGAAGAGAACAATACCCCGGGATGTTCCCCTTGCACTCAAAAATGCTCACTCACTCTCAAGTTCTACTAGGTACATTCAAAGTTCCGGTGTGTGCATAGTAGTAATGTGGCAGCTATGGTTCTCAAATGAACAAAGTTTTTCCAGGGTAACTATGGGCTCTTGGTGATCAAGTTTTGCAATCACGCTCGGTAATCACAACTCTAGCAATCCACACATCAAGTCACACCTAAAAAACTGTGCACATCAAACACATCGAGTTATACCAAAACAAAATTAATGCAAGAAACAAAAGAACTCTGTAGAACAAAAGAGTGTTAGTGTTTTTAGCATCCAAAGTACAAGGTTCCCACCCGGGGGCACCATGGCTGATTAGCACCTTATGGGTGTGTACAACATGGAGGAGAAAAGACTAGATCCAAAGAAAGAAGACATGGCTCCCTTCACTCTAAGATATGCCTTCGATGTCGAGCTCATTGTGCTAACACCACTTTCCTTGTGCCTCTAACTTGCTTCTTTACGCCCTAGACATTGTGGATAAGCTCGATCTTCATCCTCATCAAAGTCCTCCCTGTAGAGAAGCAGATCCCCGAACCAAGATGAAGAAAACCCTAAAAATTGGAGTTAAAAAGGCATTTTTCGGGTTCAACATGGTTTGCACACCATCGTATCTCAGACCGTGTCATACTGGGGATGGCATAAGTGACAAGGAGTGTCTCAGCCAGCAAAATTAAAAGGCAAGGACACGATCGTGTTGTGGCCGTTCGATGCTATGACACAACCGTGTCATGGGCACCCAGCTCGTGTCAATAATTTTCCCATGAGTTCACCGATGGCCTGGGTTTTTCAGGGACATTGACACTCCCATGTAATGACCGTGTCAATCTTGCAACTATCCTTCAACACCAAAATCTTACTGTGTCAACAATTGGCTAAGAACTTCAGGGAGGGTATGACACGAGCGTGTCCCGCCCATGTCAGGCTTGAACACTTGAACTCTTGTGGGATATTTTCATCCTGAATTTGCCCCAAAACATACTGAACCCTTGATTTCTACACATATGACAATAATACCCATAATAGCACAGCTCATGGATAAAAGTAAACTTCAGAACAAGTAAAATAATGAAATTATGGTATGAAAACCTACATGCAAATTGCACTCATCACAAATCATATACCCCCACACTTAAGTTGTCGCTTGTCCTCAAGCAACCACCAAACTCTCAAAAACAAAGAAGATGAGTGTAATGCTTCTGATCTCAAGAAGAAGGGTGATGAAGGTTTTAAACAGAGGGGAAACACAGCTGTTAGTAAAAACAAGAATGCACAAGAATGACTATAATCTCACTTCCAAAACCTAGTGCGTGTGTGTTTGAAGACCCTAACTTATGTTCCCCACGGTCAATAAAATTTGTAAACAAAACTAAATTGAACGGGTAGTAGCTTCATACACCCTAGAGGTGGCTTTTCCACTGGTGGTCATCAAATGTACATTTGAGATGCCCAAAATTTGACTTCTCAAGAGCGGCATTCACTTATCTAAGGTGATAGCTCTTTCTACCATCTTTTCCACAAAATTAAACTTTACACAATTATTGGTAGGGCATTACTAAAAAGGAATCCGACTTTCCAATTTTTATTTATTTTTTTATTTTTTTTAAAAGAAGACAACATGTTGAACCAAAAGCAGGGTTAGGTGACAAGAGTTTTAGGTTCATGGAGTAAAAGTAAGTCGTAATTTTACTACAATGGTTAGTAACACACACTTGTCCACCTAAGTTTAAAAATTACCCAATCAATAATCACAAACCATCATAAACAAAGCACTCATAACGCACACAAGCATGCAACCCTCCCCCTACACTTGAAAACTACATAGTACTCAATGTAAATAACAAAGGCAATGATATGAGGAAAATGGTAGGGGAAAAGGGTAAAATGATTGCCCTGAATGGAGAAATGCGTTGTGTCGCTGATATGTATTATCCTTCCGAAACACGAAGAGTGATGGTGCTACTCTCACTTGTTGCTAACTCCAAGCAATCACATAATCCTTCAGATAGAAATTGGGATACTAGAGAAGCATACATTAGTAGTAAAATAGACATGTAATAACTAGAAAAGTAAACAAATCAAAATGTCAATACAACAGGGAACATCCCTTGCTGACTGAACTACAAAGCAAACCATGGAAAGAAAAACAAATAGCAGATACAAAAATAAACAAAGAAACAGAAGGATCACTGAACCAAAATGCATCATCCACTGACTTGTCATCGGATGATAGAGCAGAAGAAGATTCAGAATGATCCATAATACACTGCAGGCTCTGTCCAAGCCACGAGAGACGAAATGACTCATCATGGTAGGAGAAACGGTGGAAAAGGATGAAGTTAAAGAAGGGGAAATGACTGCAGAGGGGAAGCAACATCACTAAAATGCGGGATCGAATAGAATCCCATATACTATAGGCTATTAAGGGAAAGTGGTATATATCCCCCAACGGTCGGCATGTGGTCCATGTCTCTCGAAGCCCCATCCCCTGATAAGTCGGGTAATGTAGGGCCCCAAAAAGATTGTGTGTTCCCTGGCGTTCGTAGCCTGATAATGGAAAGAATCAACAATGACAAAAACCAAATGATATGGAATCTGAATGACCATGCTCAGCAAGTATTTAAACTCGGAGGAGGTGATGAAATTCGTGCTATGAATTCGCCCCATAATAGTGCCACGAAGGAAAGTGTGAATAATCCGCAGGGCCAACGACTTAAGGGTTGTTGAGTTAGTAAGGCTCGGCCAAAGTAGATCTTAAGGTCTTTTAATGATCTCCATCTAGTGCGTTGACTCTCACCCAAAGGTGGTAACGAGATAAGGTCATGATATTCATCCGTCACCGTGTACTCAGGTGTATATAGGCCAATGAGCAACGCCAAGTCTGTGTAACTAAAGTGATACTCGTAGCCTTGAAGTTGGAACTAAATGGTCAAAGGGTCATCTCAAACATTGTTCCCAATGTGACGTTTGAAAGAAGCAAGGAACTCAAGTGTGAGATCACGATAAGCGGTCCCGTCGATGGACAACAACTTGGGCCAGGCGCCGACATTAAATAACTGCTCAAGCTTAGCTTTGAGTCCTCCAATTTGCAATGCCTCCCAATTAATGGTGCGCAGGGTATAGAATGTGTGAGTAGAGAGCCGAGGATGGTATTCCAGGTGGAACAGAGAAGAAAATGTGGGTCTACAGATGATGTCAGAAACAGATTGACAGTGGTCTGCCTCTTTGATGACCTGGCATCTACATTCTTTCTCTTCCAAGGCATCATCTGCAAAAAATTAATAAACAAGTCAGACCAATGCAAGCAAAATCAGGCTGGACATGATCGTGTTAAGAACAAGATGACCATCTTTAGAAGAGGGGACATGATCGTGCCATGTGGAGTAACATGATCATGTCAATCATTGATCAATGACCTCGAAAGAATTATGCAACCCACACTCAGCAAAATCAGAACCCTGGAGCATCTAAGGTGAAATGTAAGAACAAAGGATGTGACAATTACCCCTTGCTTATATCCCGCAAGTGCACGGGTTTGTCGAGTAATAATCCCGAGTGAGCGGGGTCGAATCCACAGGGAGTAGGGAATGAAAATACTTAATTTGGTTCTTAGCTATGTGGAAGATCAATAGTGATTGGTGTGAAATTGATTCAATTCCCAATAGTAAAAGAAAAAAGTGAGAGAGCAAGAATAAAGAAGAGGGTAAGGCAATTGATAAAGATGGGGTACTCGGATGATGCTTCACCTAGGAAAATCGTTTCAAGTGCAAGAACTCTCTCTATTATGCTTCATAATCAATGCAATGGTGAGTCGTGGAAATCCTTACATACATAGTCCCAAATCTAAGGTCAACTATGCCGAACTCTACTCATGTCCCAGAGGAGAGATTAAATAACCTCTAAACCTCGCACTCGAATAAAGTTGCAATGGGCTCTAGGGATTCCAAGTGATAAATTGCTTCCTAATTATAGACCTAACACTTTGGTCCAGGCGGAAGGTCCCTAGCCACAATTAAGCCCTAGATACTAAGATCCCCTCAACGCTTCACTCCATTGCACGCGCAACTAGGCCCCAGCGGAGGTTCATCCCTTAGACCATTCACTCTATTATATCCGCAAAGAACTCAAGGAACGGAGGTAGAATCTATCACGTCAGAGGGGAAAGGGGATGCTCATGTACCTCTCGACTCACCCTCTCAACCCTCTCCAACCTAGCTTTGTCTATTGCTCGTGGTGTGTTACTCACTTACAAGGTTACCAACAAGAACTCTCAACCCTAGTGCCACTCTAGGGGAAATGTTCATACAATCAAGCATTCAAGGTTGGAACTCACAAAAAACATCAATTTATTGAAAGCATAATAAAGAAGTTCAATGAAACGAATACATCCTAGGGTTCACAATCATCCAAGCACCCACTAGGGGTTTAGCTCTCCATGGAGCTTAGTACAATCAAAGAAATCAAATGTAAAAGCAATGAATCCATAAAGAAACCCCCTCGATGGTCGTGTCGATGGTCTTGTGGAGAGTCCTCTACTCGTCGTCCAAGGATTCCTTCGTCCAGTATAGGATACGCCTCGATCGAAGCTCCCCTACCAACCTTCTTCCTAATGGAATCACGATGTCGGAGCCATAGAACCTCTCCAAAACCTTGGCCAATACCCCTCGAAACCCTAGCCGAAGCCCTCTCGCAAGTTGGGGAAAAGATGGAGAAAAGAATGCTGAAATCGGGGCTGAAATCGGCTTTAAATAGGGCTGGAATCGGGCGACTGCACGGGCGTGTATGATGTCACACGCCCCTGTTGAATTTCCATACGGGCGTGGATAATTTCCACACGCCGGTGTGGATTCTCTGTTTCTCTGATTTCTCGGCCGGCCTGCTATAGTACTTGCTACATTGTTTTGCTACAGTAACCTACTACAGTACTCTGCCGGAAATACTCCCGAATTCCATACTTTCATTGGGGTAACGCAAACGGGCACACATTTACATCGTGAATCACTTGCTTCTTCAATGATGTACGCGTTGGTGGATCTCTTGTTCTTATATGCATAAATCAGAATGCTCGAGTGTGACTGCCTTTGTGCCCCTCCAAATGAATGTGCTCACTCGAATACGAGGAGGTTGGCACACACTCTAGCATCTCACACCTGACCTATGTCTTTGCGTTTGAACCTTAGCAAGATCTCCTCCAAAACAGGTGCATTATGATCCACATTGGCCTATTTCCTTCATACTCAGCCTCACAACCCTACCTGCATAAGAGTAACATAAAAAACACACATATTAATGTAAAAACCTGAGAAAAGTAATGCTCAACATAAGGAATGAATGCTTCGCATTCATATCGCACAAGCACTTATCGAACTCCCCCACACTTAAGCTTTTGCTTGTCCTCAAGCAAACATTAAAACATTCTGTGCATCAATGAAGAAATTGTTGAAAGTGCTTGGCCTTAGGTTCACCAAAGTATACAAAGATAGCATTCTACAAGTAAGGAAAATTTCAACACTAAATACGAAAAAATCAATGCTTTAGCTAAAAACTTGAATAAAAAAATATAACGAACCCGAATTTCGTGTAAGTGTGTGAACTCACTCAAAACACCCCAAGTTATACTCCTCAAAGTTCTAAGTGCTAGAGACTTATTTATCTACACAAGTGATAAAAATTTTAAAAGATGGTAGTAGCTTCACACATCCTCTAAGGTAGCCCTTTCCAAAGCGGCCGCTAAGGTGGCTTTCACACTTTCGAGGTGGTAGCTCTTTCTACCCGGGTGGTAGCTTTCACTCATCCTATGAGATAGCTCTTTCTCTCATTAGGGCATAACTAGTATCCGACTTGTGAGAGTAGCTTCATACTTCATAGGTGGTAGCTCTTTCCACCCAACAAATACAAATAAACAAAAACTATTTTGTTCCTTCTTTTCATTTTTCCATTTTTTTTTTTAAAATAAGTAAACCTAACTAGTCCCTTTAGCATCAAACATGAGTTTCCAATAGAGTTCAAAGAGTGAGTAGTGCACTAAGTGTAAATCGGGCAAAAATTCCTAAAACATCAAGCAAGAACTAGAGCATGAAAAACATTCAATGTTAACAATTCTCCTAGACTTAAGAATAAACATTGCAACTAAGGTGAACCGCCATTGGCTATGTGAGCATATATCAATCAAGAACAATAGAAAAGATGTGCGCACTATGAAACTCCCCCCCACACTTAAGTTGTACATTGTCCTCAATGTACACATGCAAGCTCACTCAAAATATATCATTCAAAAAAATAGATGTGGGAGAAGCAATCAAAACAATACTCCCCTGACTCCTAGTGTTGCGTTTGATGAAGCTAATTCATTGGGAGTAGTGTTCCAACGGGTTGTGAAGCTCGCACGGCCAAGTGCCAAAGTACCTTGGCCGTGCCCATGACTAAGTCTTAATTTCCAAGAAGACAAGAGCATCTGCACGCATACACGAGGGGGTTCAGTGAAGCTCAAGAAAAACAAAAATAACTGGAGTGTATAAAAGATGAAGCAATGAATACAACTCGATAATGCAAAATAACATAAACTTAGAAAGAAAATCCTTTCTGAGTGAACAAGTCTAAAAACAAGAAAATAAGATAAAGTAAAATGCATGAAAGTAAAAGAAAGGTCAAGTGTCGAAGTCGCTCTCGGTCTCCGTTGCTGCTGCTGCTGAAGTGGAAGCATATAGTGGGTCCTCTGGTGCTGGGGTCGAGGATGGAGGTGCTGGAGGTACTGGCGGTGCCTGAAGAGTCCTCAGCTGCAGGACGAATGATGAGGCGACGTTTCGCTCTAGGATCTGCTGTAATATGTCAAAATGCGCCATGAACTCTGTGTACTGAGTGGCCTGCGTAGCCCTAATCTCAGCAACCTCAGCTCGGACCACTCCTATAGCATTCTCGAGCCTCTCAAAGCGATCATTGGCTCGATAAGCTAAAAACATACGCACTGGGGGTGGTTCCTCGGCCGCTGGAGGTGCTCGGTGTCCATCGATGCGGGCTGAGGCTCTGGGGTGGGCTGAGATGCTCCGGCATCATCACCCTCATCCTCAGCTATCTCTGGGGCTCTTAGAACTAACGCAAAAACCCCTGTCCGAACCCTGCGGACCATGCCCATCAACCGCATCGTCTCTAGACCCAGGAGAGTGGGTACACTAGTCTTCTCAGCCCCGCGGATCAAATCCAAGAGACCCATGCCCAGCACTAATCTCGTAATGTGAGGACCCAAGAAGATCGCTCCCAGTCTAGTGTACTGTCCCTGATGTCTAATGTAATCAGCCAAGATGTGCCTAAGTGTATCGGTACGCGCTCTACCATTGAGTACAAGTACAGCAACTCCTGGCGGCTCAAGACACCAGTACTATCGCCACGGCCATTCACCGACCTACTCATGATTGCGTGCAAATATCTGTAGGCAGGCCGAGAAAGGCATGTGGCCTTGGAGACCCCCAGCTCGTACTGACCCTGACCACATAGCACTCTGTAAGCTCTCTGCGGTGTCAAGGTTCCAAGATAATCAGTAGGCAACTATGCATACTCCTTGGAATCTGTGAATGCCTCCTCGTATAAGCCTAGTATGGAAAACTGCGTCATGCACAAACTATGCTGGCGTCCAAACACTCTGAACTGAATGGTACCCAAACTGTTGAAGCTCGCATACGCTCTATCAAACTCAAACGAAGAGAGCACCTCCAGTGCAAACTCTCGGATAGCTGGCTCTCTAATCGTCAACAACTACCGACAACCCCCCTCCGAAACAAGGTCCTCAACCTCTTCAGCGAACTCATCTCCCTGTTGAAGATCTCGTAATATAGTCATGTCCAGGAATCGAGTCTGTCCGAAGCGGAGTCTCGATAAGCGCTCATAACGGGCCTGATGTTCGGGAATAGCAAATCGCATGCCCTCGGGCTCAGAGGATGAATCACGTGGCCTCTTATCAGTTTGCTTCTTTGTCCTAGGTGCCATGATCTGCCAAATTTAAACAAAATTAGTCAAACAAATTGATAAAACAATACTGCAGAAATCCACACGGTCGTGTGGAATTTCCGCACGCCCGTGTGGATTCAGGGGGCGTGAGAAACGAAGCATTGTTGACTAACATCGTTCTAAACATAAATTATTGTTCCTATTGAAGAAACGAAGCATTGTTGACTATATTAATCAATAGAAATCATGAATTGACGAAGAAGATGAAGAAAATGAATTTACCGACGAGGAGAAATGAGAAAAAAGAGAGCCGGCCAGAAAACTTGCTAAAATCCCACCAAACTGGCGCAATGGACTCGGAGAATGTTGTGAGAGTGTTTTCAAGGGAAAAGGAGTCGTGAAGAAGGAGAGAAATCATCCCCTTTTTAAACAGAACTCGTGACTTTTGACGTTCTGTACATCCACATGGCTGTGTGGAAATTCCCCACGCCCGTGTGCCTCACTTCAAAAGCTCTACAGGGGCGTATGTATGCCCTTGTGCGCTCTCAGAAAAAACTCTCACTGACTTAAAATGATCTCCCATGAGCGTGCGGAAATTATCCACACCTGTGCGCCAAACCCACAGGGGCAGACTCACCCCCCTGTGGCTTCCCTGGTCATCTGAGAAAAATATCAAGTCGCCCACACGCCCGTGCGGAAATTCCCCACGGGCGTGGGCATTCACAGGCCTCAACTCATAGGGGTGGTCGCACGCCGCTGTGTTTTCTCGGGATGGAGGGAGCAACCTGCAGAGTTTCGCACGGGCGTGCGGAAATTACCCACGCCCGTGCGTGGTTTACAAGGTCACCCACAGGGGCGAGTCCACGCCCCAGTGTATTCTCGGGAAAATCTGCCCAACTCTGCAGGAAGGCACACGCCCATGTGGAAATTACCCACGGCCGTGCGCCAGTCGCATGATCATCCACAGGGGCAGCCGCACGCCCCTGTGCCCTCTCTGGAAGAGTTCACAGTACACATCCACGGGCGTGTGGAATTTCCACACGCCCGTGTGTTTTCTCTGGATTACTTAGAAAAACCTGCAGGCTCTGCAGAACTAGCCTGAACATGTTTACACACTCAGAGCCCGCCCTATTGTGCAAGATATACCAGATAAAAACACAAAATAGAACTCAAATGACCAAACTTCGCCAATTCCCAACAAAACATACAATGAATTCTTTTAAAAAAAAAACCACAATAAAATCGCAGCACAAGCACTCAAAAATTGAAACACCAACACTTAACAGTTTATTCATGCAAACAAACTAAACTAAAAGTACGAAAAAACAGTAAACACTTGGGTTGCCTCCCAAGAAGCGCTTGTTTAACGTCACTAAGCTTGACGTATCTTTCTTACCTCACAGTGGTTCATGAATGAAGGTGGCCCTCTTACCCATAACTTGAAAGCATGATGAGCAAAGTCTCTTGAGGGTAGAGGATGCACTATCGGGCTTCGGACCACCTAACAATGGTTCGTCCAACTTTCTTGGCTCATGTACGTCTCCAACAGTCTTGGGACATTTTCGGTGGCGTCTTCGAGCCATCTACATTTTCCGGAGCACCTTCTTCAAGATTCCCAGGGTAGATGTTTCCTTTCCAGTGGAACCAAGCATCATTACTTCTTCATTGCTCTCCTCTTGGTCGAACAAACCTTCATACGGATCCGGGTTGAACATTTCCTGTATATATTCATCGACAATCTCATTAGTAGTGTCTAGAAAATACAAAGTGTCATCAAAATCGAGAGAATGCCCCATGGCTTCAGCAAGGCGGTAAGTGAGCTTATCGTCTCCGACTCTCAACGTGAGCTCTCCGCCGTCCATGTCAATCAATGCTTTGGAAGTCCGCAAGAACGATCTCCCAAGTATCAAGGGTACATCTGCACTATCATCAACATCTAGCACTACAAAGTCAACCGGAAAAATATACTTGTCCACCTTGACAAGCACGTCTTCATTGATGCCTCTCGGATGTCGTACCGTTCGGTCCGCCAATTATAAAGTCATCCGAGTAGGCCTAGGCTCACCCAAGCCTAGCTTTTGGAAGAAAGCATATGGCATGACGTTGATACTTGCCCCTGAATCCGCCAATGCCATTTCCTCACCTAAGTTGCCGATGTTACACAGAATAATGAAGCTTCCCTGGTCTTTCTTCTTGTTCGGCATGTTCTTTTGCAACACCGCCGAGCATGAAGCATCAAGCACCACTGAAACACTCTCCTCCAATTTTCTCTTGTTGGTCAATAGGTCTTTCAGGAACTTTGCATACTTAGGCATTTGAGCCAAAGCCTCAACAAAAGGAATGTTGATGTGGAGTTGCTTGAATAAACTCAGGAACTTCTTATACTGGTCATCCCCTTGGTCATTCTTTAATCTAGAGGGATAAGGGATTCTTGGCTTGAAAGATGTGGGTGCCACCTCTTTCTCTTTGTTTGCTCCCTTCTCAACCTCTACGACCTCGGGTGCATGTTC
Organism: Dioscorea cayenensis subsp. rotundata; assembly: GCF_009730915.1. Classification (NCBI taxonomy): domain Eukaryota; kingdom Viridiplantae; phylum Streptophyta; class Magnoliopsida; order Dioscoreales; family Dioscoreaceae; genus Dioscorea; species Dioscorea cayenensis. The sequence continues at coordinate 12,858,394 of NC_052486.1, forward strand.
TTTCAGCTTCTCACTCAGAAGCCTCCCTTCAACCTCATGATCGCTTCTCAAAGCGATCGCCTTCACATGTTCTCTCGGGTTGGTCTCCGTGTTGCTTGGTAAACTTCCATGTGTCCTTTCGGAAAGAGATTTCGCAATTTGCCCCACTTGATTTTCAAGGTTGTGCAAGGTGGCGGTGTGATTGCGAAGTGTAGCCTTGACTGATTCAAACCTTGTGTTTGCCGATTGAACAAATCTAGCCAAGTGCTTCTCCAAATCCGTCATTCGGGTTTCCAAGCCTGAAATTTTGTTTTCCACTTGAGGGACTTGTTGTTGTTGTTGGAACCCCGATGGCCCCATGGTCTTCTGTGGTCCTTTATTACTCCATGAAAAGTTGGGATGGTTCTTCCAACCTAAATTGTAGGTGTTGCTGTATGGATTCCCTTGAAGTCTCATTCCATTACCTACAAAGTCAACATTCTCGACTGAAGAAACATCACCTATGATGATTGGGCAATTGGAAGGAGCATGTCCTACACCCCAACCGGTATAATTTGTCACGGTCGCAACTCTATTCGAAGCTATAAGATCTAGCTTCTTACTCAAACTCTCCACTTGGGCCGCCAATGAAGTTACCGCATCATTTTATGGAGACCAGCCACCTTTTTCTTTTCCCTAGCGTTCCATTGGTAGCTATTTAACCCCATTTTCCTCAATCAATTGATGAGCCTCGTCGGGGGTCTTGCTACCTAAGGTACCTCCTTCCGCCGCATCCAAGAGTTGCCTTGTACTCGGGTTCAAACCATTGTAAAATGTTTGAATAATCATCCACTCCGGGAATCCGTGTTGCGGGCACTTGCGCAGGAGTTCCTTGAACCTTTCCCATGTCTCAAATAGAGACTCTAATTCCAACTGCATAATGGATGAGATCTCATTCCTAAGCTTTGCAGATTTTCCGGGAGGGAAATAACAGGCTAGAAAAGCTTCTACCATCTCTTCGCATGTAGTGATTGATGCCCTAGGTAATGAGTGTAGCCACTGCTTTGCTTTCCCCTTTAAGGAAAATGGGAAGGCTCTCAATTTGATGGCATCATCCGTCACACCATTTATCTTCAGCATGTTACACACCTCGAGGAAGCTCTCTATGTGACTGTTTGGATCCTCATCGGCCAAACCGTTGAATTATGCGGAATGCTGCAGCATATGGATGAATGCCGGCTTTAGCTCGAAATTTTGAGCTGTGAATGGGGGACGCACAATACTCGATTGTGTGCCCAACACTGAAGGTCTGGCATAATCGGATAGTGTCCGTTGTTGCTCATTTTGTTCTGCCATGTTGTCGATCCTTCTACTTCCAAATCACTGGATTAGGTCTGTTCTTGTACTGAGTTCTTTACCTTTCCTTCAAGTGTATGTTCAAGCTCGTGGGTCTCCTTCATCAATATTGATGGATTCCCTCGGGTCATAACCTGGAGCTGCACCAAAAGTAAAGAAAAAGAAAATCGGAACGATGATAGAATAAGATGATATGAAATAGAATGTGTAGTGAAATAGCTAAGAAAACAAAGTGCAAAGTATCTCTAAACGCCTAGCTCCCCGGCAACGGCGCCAAAAACTTGACAAGTACCCCTTGCTTATATCCCGCAAGTGCACGGGTTTGTCGAAGTAATAATCCCGGGTGAGCGGGGTCGAATCCACAGGGAGTAGGGAATGAAAATACTTAATTTGGTTCTTAGCTATGTGGAAGATCAATAGTGATTGGTGTGAAATTGATTCAATTCTCAATAATAAAAGAAACAAGTGAGAGAGCAAGAATAAAGAAGAGGGTAAGGCAATCGATAAAGATGGGGTACTCGGATGATGCTTCACCTAGGAAAATCGTTTCAAGTGCAAGAACTCTCTCTATTATGCTTCCTAATCAATGCAATGGTGAGTCATGGAAATCCTTACATACATAGTCCCAAATCTAAGGTCAACTATGCCTAACTCTACTCATGTCCCGGAGGAGAGATTAAATAACCTCTCAACCTCACACTCGAATAAAGTTGCAATGGGCTATAGGGATTCCAAGTGATAAATCGCTTCCTAATTATAGACCTAACCCTTTGGTCCAGGCGGAAGGTCCCTAGCAACAATTAAGCCCTAGATACTAAGATCTCCTCAACGCTTCACTCCATTGCACGCGCAACTAGGCCCCAGCGGAGGTTCATCCCTTAGACCATTCACTCTATTATGGCCACAAAGAACTCAAGGAACTGAGGTAGAATCTATCACGTCGGAGGGGAAAGGGGACGCTCCTGTACCTCTCGACTCACCCTCTCAACCCTCTCCAACCTAGCTTTGTCTAACGCTCGTGGTGTGTCACTCACTCACAAGGTTACCAACAAGAACTCTCAACCCTAGTGTCACTCTAGGGGAAATGTTCATACAATCAAGCATTCAATGTTGGAACTGACAAAAAACATCAATTTATTGAAAGCATAATAAAGAAGTTCAATGAAACGAATACATCCTAGGGTTCACAATCATCCAAGCACCCACTAGGGGTTTAGCTCTCCATGGAGCTTAGTACAATCAAAGAAATCGAATGTAAAAGCAATGAATCTATAAAGAAACCCCCTCGATGGTCGTGTCGATGGTCTTGTGGAGAGTCCTCTACTCGTCGTCCAAGGATTCCTTCGTCCGGTATAGGATACGCCTCAATCGAAGCTCCCCTACCAACCTTCTTCCTAATGGAATCACGATGTCGGAGCCGTAGAACTTCTCCAAAACCTTGGCCAATACCCCTCGAAACCCTAGCCGAAGCCCTCTCACAAGTTGGGGAAAAGATGGAGAAAAGAATACTGAAATCGGGGCTGAAATCGGCTTTAAATAGGGCTGGAATCCGGCGACTACACGGGCGTGTATGATGTCACACACCCCTGTGGAATTTCCACATGCCCGTGTGTATTCTCTGTTTCTCTGATTTCTCGCCCGGGCTGCTACAGTGGTTTGCTACAGTGAATCACTTTCATTGGGGTAACGCAAACGGGCACACGTTTACATCGTGAATCACTTGCTTCTTTAATGATGTACGCGTTGGTGGATCTCTTGTTCTTATATGCATAAATCAGAATGCTCGAGTGTGACTGCCTTTGTGCCCCTCCAAATGAATGTGCTCACTCGAATACGAGGAGGTTAGCACACACTCTAGCATCTCACACCTGACCTATGTCTTCGCGTTTGAACCTTAGCAAGATTTCCTCCAAAATAGGTGCATTATGATCCACATTGGCCTATTTCCTTCATACTCGGCCTCAAAACCCTACCTGCATAAGAGTAACATAAAAAACATACATATTAATGTAAAAACCTGAGAAAAGTAATGCTCAACATAAGGAATGAACGCTTCGCATTCATATCCCATAAGCACTTATCAGGATGCCCTGACTTACAAATTAAAAAGCCAACCCTAGGGATTATGCAATCTTAGTATGATCAAGAATAGAATACGAAATATTACTTGTGCTGAAGAAAATAAGAAAAGAGAATGCGAGACAACACTAAATAACTTATCTTGATGAAGGCTGGCAAAGGCCCTATGCCCCTCTGTTGCCTTTTATAAGGCTAAAGAAAGCTCGAAACGACACGAGAAAAGGATAAGAACAGACGCAATGATCGAGGGCGGAAAGAAAACAAGGCATTGGAACTCGACTGGTTAAACAAATAGGGAAGACATGACCATGTTTTTGAACGATGGACGTGCCTCTCCTAGAAATGATCGTGTCAAGCCTATGTCAATGATGCAAAATCTCAAAATGGTAGCCAGTGAAATTCAATGGCGCGTGCACGGGCGTGTCTTGCCAATGCCACGCCTGAAATTATCCACAACAGAGGTCCATCCTCTTCTAACAAGGATTAAATTACAAGATTATAATCATAATAACTATTAGCAAATGCGCTGAATTAGAGGAATCATGGAAACTCAAAAGAAAATGAAAAGAAATGCGACAAGATGACCAAAATTAGAACAAAGATAAAAAATGACAAACTAATAACAAAAAGAAATAACTTGGGTTGCCTCCAAAAAAGTGCTTGCTTAACATCACTAGCTTGACGCACCTGCTATGCGTTTAAGGAGGTTCAAGCAGCGAGTATGCTATACCGGGCCCAGATAAAATACATTCATCTCTAATAATATAATGGCTCAAATGATGCTCATTAACCTTGAAAGTTTCCTTCTCCGGGTGTGAGATCTCGACTGCACCAAGGCGAAATGATTATGTAACCGTATAGGGCCCTGACCATCGGGATTTAAGTTTTCCCGGAAAAAGCATAAATCTTGAATTAAATAAAAGAACAGAATCTCCCACATGAAACTTCTTATCATAGTTGATCCGCTGATCGTGAATTTGTCTGATTTTTTCTTTATATAACTATGAGTTCTCATAGGTATTGAGTCGATGTTATTTTAGCTCAGTTAGCTGATACTTCCTGTTTTTTTTTTGTTCATTATCCAGATTAAAATTTAAGAACTTGAGTGCCCAATATGACTTGTGCTCTAGTTCAACTTGTAGGTGGCATGCTTTTCCATAGACTATCTGATACGACGTGTGTCCCGCAGAGGTTTTATATGTCGTTCAGTAGACCCAAGCTGTTCCGATCACTCATGTGTGTTGTAATGTGCAGTCTTCTCTAGAATCCTTTTTAATTCACGGTTAGTGACTTCAACCTGACCGCTTGTTTGAGGGTGATATGCAGTAGCAATCAGATGATGTACCCCAAATATCTTCATCACTTTTTAGAACTGGGTGTTGTAAAAATGAGTCCCTTGGTCACTTATGATAGCTCTGGGTGCACCAAATTAGGAAAATAATTTCTTCAAAAGTTTCACAACCACCCGAGCATCATTTGATGGAAGTGCCTGTGCTTCATCCCATTTGGAAACTTAATTGACTGCCGCCAAAACAAATCGGTTCCCATTTAAGTTAGGTATAGGTCCCACAAAATCAATCCCCCAAACATAAAATACCTCACAGTGCTGAATTGGATGTTGTCTCATTTCATATAACTTAGACTGTTGCCGCTCCGTTAATATTGGTCACAAGTTCTGACAAAATTTCAGGCATCAGTAAAAAGTCTTGGCCAGAAAAACCCGACTTCCAAGACCTTTTCAACCATTCGACTTGCACTGAAGTGGCAACCCACAGGGCCATCATGGTAATGCCTTAGAATTTCCCATCCCTCAGCATGTGAAACACAACGTTGCATCACTTGGTTGACACAAAACTTGTATAATATAGGTTCCTGCCAAAAAAAATATTTACCGTCCGATAGCAATTTCTTCTTTTGCCGATAAGAAAAATTTGAGGTGATGAATCATCTAGCAAGGTAATTTGCAAGATCAGCAAGCAAGGGGTGATCAAAGACTTGAATAACATCCAAGTGGATTGGAAGTAGATATTCATCTGGAAAGATATCTCTGATGTTTCTACGCTGATCATAATTAATCTCAGTATAAGAAAGATGTGAAAGGTCATCCTCCACCACATTTTCGGACGCTTTCCTATCCGAAATCTCTATGTCAAACTCTTGGAGGAGGAGAATCTGATAAGTTCTTGTATATTAGTAATACAAAGTATTCTTTTCTTATGATGAGCATTTCTTTTCTCAGATTTTATTGCTAATACATATGTTTTTGTGTTCTTTTGTGCATGTAGGATTGTGGAGCCAAATGTAGTTGAAGAAAGCCAAAGTAGATTGCGATTGCACTTTGTTGATTGAATCTTCGAGTGAACAAACGTTCAGACACAAGTTGTGCTTGAAAAAACATGAATGTGTGCCAACCTCCATGCGCTCATGCAATTATATGGTTTGAAGGGGCACAAAGGCATTCACATTTGCGTATTCCGACTTGTGTAATGCTAGCAAGATCTTCATCAATGTTATCCCTTATTGAAGAAACGATGCAATCTATGGCATAGACGTGTGCCTCTTTATGTTACCACGATGAAAAATGTGGATTTGGGAGTGTTTTTGGAGGAGTACTATAGCAGGTTATTGTAGCAAATCACTATCTCCGTTTTCCATAAGTTCTCTGCGATCACAATACAGTGAAGTGCTAAGAGAGGAACTCCAATAGGGCTTAGTTGCGCGAGCAACAGAATGAAGCGTTGAAGTAATCCTTAGTTGTCGGTCTTAATTGTGACTAGGGGTCTTTCGCCTTGACCAAAGGGTTAGACCTATATTAGGGAATAGGGTTTATCACTTGGAATCCCTAGAGCTTCTTACAACTGTACATAGGTGAGGTGCTGAGACTGATTGATTTCTCCAGCGGGGTATAGCATAGAGTTAGTCATAGTTGACCTTAGGTTTGGGACCATGTATTTTAGAATTTCCACGACTCATTAAACATCAGTTAGGAGACATAATAGTTGGTTTTGCACTTGAAGCAATAATCCTATTGGGAGCAATATCCTAGTGCCCCACTTTCTATCGATTGCCTTTCCTCTCATATTATTGCGTCTCTCTTTCTCATTTTCATTAGTTCTTTCATATTTATTTTGTTCACACCACTATTGATTCATCTTCACTTTAGTTAAATAGAAATCTTTGTGTTTTTGATCACTATTCCCTGTGGATTCGATTACCCACTCATCGGGGTATTATTACTTTCGCAAACTCGTGCACTTGCGAGTCACACGCAAATGGTGCGTCAAGTTTTTGGCGCCGTTGTTGGGGAATAGGTGTTTTAGAAACACTTTGCACTTTGCTATTTTAGCTATTCATCATTTACTCTATTTGACACTTTCTCATTCTATGATCATTCTGAATTGTTTTCTTTCTTTTGTAGCAACCCCAGGTTATGACCCAAGTGAACCCTTTAGCAATAGTTGAAGGAGATCCTGAACTTGAACGAACAGTTCATAGAAGGGGTAAAGAACCTATGCAAGAACACAATCATTTAGCTGAGATAGAGGGTGAAGGGTCTGAAAACATGGCTGAACAAGAGGGCCAATGAAGAACTCTTTCAGATTTTGTTAGACATACTATTCATGGGACACAATCGAGCATTGTGAGGTCACCAGTAGCAGCCCAGAATTTTGAGTTGAAACCAGCCTTTATTTAGATGGTTCAATAGTCTGCATAATTTAATGGGTTAGCCGATGAAGACCCGAACAATCATATTGAGAATTTCCTTGAAGTGTGCGATGATGGCATTTCTGATGATGCAATTTGCTTGAGGGCTTTCCCATTCTCTTTGAAAGAAATGGCGAAATAGTGGCTCTATTCATTGCCAATAGCTTCCATCACAAAATGGAAGGAAATAGTCAAAGCTTTCCTTCAAGGTACTTCCCTCGGGGAAAATCAGCAAAGCTTCGCAATGAGATATCTTCATTTGTTCAGATGGAGCTTGAAACTTTGTTTGAGACTTGGGAATAATTCAAGGACCTTTTGCAGAAGTGTCCATAACATGGGTTCCCCGAGTGGTTGATTGATAAGTGCTTGTGTGTTAAGATTGTGAAGTGTTCATTCCTTACGATGAGCATTACTTTTATTAAGCTTAAGCCCTAAGACATGTATATTTGTTTTCTTTTGCGCATTTAGTGTTGTGAAGCTGAGTATTAAGAAAAGAAGCCAAAAGTAGATCGTGAACGCACTATTTCATGGAATCTTGGAAGGAACAAACGTGAACACACAAGTGGGGCTCTAAGATACGTGAATGTGTGGCAACCTCCATGCATTCAAGTCATTATAATGAGTTGGAGGAGCACGAAGGTAGTCATATTTTCATATCCCAACTTATGCATTGATAGCAAGATCTTCACCAATGAGGCCTTTGATAGAAGAAACATTGTGATCTACGGCATAAACGTGTTCCCGTTTATGTTGCCTCGATCAAAAGTGTGGAATTACGAGTGCTTTTGGTGAAGTACTGTAGCAGGTTAATGTAGCAATATAATGTAGCAGTTACTGTTCATAGCCGGCTGAAAATCAGGTTTCCAGAGAATCCACATGGGAGTGTGGAAATTCCCCATGCCCATGAGGAAATTCCACAGGCCCGTGTGGATGCCCGATTCCAGCCCTATTTATGCCATGATTCAGGGCGACTTTGTGATAATCTTCCACCCTTCTCTCCAACTTTTCTCCTTCTTTTGATAGGCCGTCTGCTAGGGTTTTGAGAGTCTTTTAGCAAGTCTTCCGAGTGGTCCTACGAATTTGACACCGTGCTTCTCTTGGAAGAAGGTTATTGGGGGAGCTTTCGTTGGCACCGATTCGGCAAGGTGTGCCCTAGGCCGGGCAAGGGGACCTTTGAAGAAAAAGACGCTACTCCACAAGAACATCGACACGAATACCAAGGTGGTTTTCATATGGATTACTTGTTTTTATTTTCAATTTAATTATTGATTGTATCTTGCTCCATGGAGAGCTAAACCCCCTAGTGTGTACTTGGATTTTGTAAACCCTAGGACGTTATTGTTTTATTGACCTTTTATTATGCTTTCCTTAATTGATGTTTTTAATTGAGTTCCAATCTTGAATGCTTGTCGAATGATTTCTCTCTTAGAGTGGTACTAGGGTTAAGAGTCTATCTTGGTAGCCTTTGTGGATGAGTGACACACTATGAGGGTTAGATAATGCAAGATTGGAGAGGGTTGAGAGGGTGAGTCGACAGGTAGCGGAGCGTCCCCTTTCCCCTTCGCTGTGATTTATACTACATGCATTTCATAGAGTTCTTTGCGATCACAATAGAGTGAAGTAGTAAAGGATGAACTCCGCTGGGGCTTAGTTGGGAGAGTGACAGAGTTAAGCATTGAAGTGATTTTAGTATTTGGGCTTAATTATGACTAGGGGTTTTTCGTCTGGACCAAAGGGTTAGATCTATACATAGGAATAGGGTTTATCACTTGGAATCCCTAGAACTTCATGCAACTTTACATAGTGTGAAGTGTTGAAGAAATGTTTTTGAATAGCTACCAATGGAATGCAAGAGAAAGGAAGAAAGTGGCCGGACTCCATAAAATTGATGCGTTTACATCCTTGGCAGCCCAAGTTGAGGCATGGAGCAAGAAATTGGATACATTAACTTCAGAAAGGATAGCTGCAATCACAAGTTGTGATAGTTGTGGTGGTTCACATATGCCATCAGATTATCCTATTTAGATTTCTACTTCAACCCCAACTGAACAAGTAGACTTTGTGGGCAATTCGAGAAGAGGACAAGGCAATCATTATAAAAACACCTATAACCAAGGGTAGAGAAGCCATCCAAATTTTTCTTGGAATAACCAAGGGCAACAAAAGGCCATGGCACCACCAGGTTTTCAACAACAACAAACCTAATGACCGATTTAGAGAAAGGTTTGACAAGATTCATCCAGTCATCAGACACAAGGTTTTAATCGGTTGAAGGTACACTTCGCAACCACACCGTGTTATTGCACAATCTAGGAAATCAAGTGGGTCAAATTGCGAAGTCTCTATCTGAGAGACCTCAAGAGAGTTTACCAAGCAACACCGAAACCAATCCGATAGAACATGTGAAGGCAATCACTTTGAGAAGTGGTTGTGAGGTTGAGGATAGGCTTCGGAGTGAGAAGACCGATGTTGAAGAACCCGAGGTCATGGAGGTTGGGGAGAGAACTAAAGGAAAGTAGGTGGTACCCCCGCTATACAAGCCAAGAATCCCTTATCCTTCGAGATTGAAGAACGACCAAAATGATGAGCAATACAAGAAGTTATTGGCCCTATTCAAGCAATTGCACATCATTATTCCCTTTATGGAGGCGTTGTCCCAAATGCCTCAGTATACAAAGTTTTTGAAAAATCTTTTGACCAACAAAAGGAAGTTGGAGGAGAGTGCATCGGTAATCTTAGATGCCTCTTATTCGGCGATGTTGCAAAAGAATATGCCGAACAAGAAGAAAGACCCTGGAAGCTTTGTTATTCCATGGAACATTGATAATATTGGTGAAGAGATGGCATCGGCGGATTTGGGTGCTAGTATCAACATCATTATTCCGAGCGGCATTATTGAAGATGTACATGTGAAGATTGAAAAGTATATATTTCTTGTGGACTTTATAGTGTTGGATGTCAATGAAGATGTAGATGTTCCTTTGATACTTGGGAGGTTGTTCTTTCGCACTTCCAAGGCACTTATAGACATGGATGGTGGGGAGTTGACACTGAGGGTGGGCGATGACAAGTTGACATACCGCCTCACCGAAGCTATGCAACATTCTCTTGACTTTGATGATACTCTTTACTTTCTTGACACTACCGATGAACTAATAGATGAATATGTGCAGGAAAAGATGTATCTGGACCTATATGAAGGGGTTTGATAAGTGCTTGAGTAGACATATTTCTATATATGTTTTACATGCATCGAGTATCATTTTACCATGGTTTATGTCTCATATTGTGTATTTGGTGTTCTTTTATGCATATAGGTTATGAATGCCTTGAAGAGTAAAAAGGAAGCAATGATAGGCTATAAAGACACAATGTTGGGAGTTTTTGTTCAATTTAAGGACCAAGACATGAGAGGAGTTCATGAATGGGGAGATGTGTGCCAACTTCCAAGAAGATTCAAGTTAATTCACTAGTTGGAAGGGCACAAAGGTAGCTACATCTTCATGTTTATTCTTTTTGTGAAGATTGCAATACCTCTCAAAGATACATCGATGAAAAAAGTCTTATAGTCTACCACATGGACATGTGCCCGGCCATGTGGCCTTAAGAGAAGAGTGTTTGGATAGCAATTATGGAGAGTACTGCAGCAAAATATTGTGGCATTTTACTGTAGGTAAGTATTGTAGCAGAATTATTGTTCACGGGCCCGCATGGAAATTCAATGCGACCGCGTGGAAATTCTGCAGGCCATGCGGGCACGTGGACAATCCACATGGGTGCGTGGGGGCACGTGACAGACTCGGTTATAAGGCCTATAAATAGCCGTTCTGCCCTATTCTTTCTCATCTTTTGTGTGGTTCTTGACGGGTGAGACGGCTAGGGTTTGGAGAGAAGGTCTTTGCAACTTGGGAGGGGCTTTGTCACCAACTTTGATCAATTCCTCCTCCGTCATAGCATCAAGGAAGCCACCGGTGAACCTAGCTTCGGAGAGGGTCCTTCAACACGTCGAAGCTCTCCATGAAGGCCATCAATTTCATATATAAGGGGGTCTATTTCTATGGTTTTAATGTACTTTCATTTATTGATGGTGTTTTTTGTATGTTGCTCCATAGAGAACTAAAACCCTAGAGGGTATTTGGGCTTGTGAACCCAAGGATTCTCATCTTGTGTGGATTTGCTTTGTGTTTCTATTTAATCCGAGTTTGATTAAGTTTCATTCTTGATTATTTAATGCTTGCTTTCCTTATTGATCTTGTGGTTATTTGGTTTGTATAATTTGTTGCCTTGGTGGAGAGAGATCTTCATTAGGTTTAGAACCTCAAGATTGAAGAAGGTTGAGAGAGTGAGTCATGAGATAGTGAAGTATCCCCTTTCCCCTCCGATTGGTGTATTCTATCTCCATTCCCTAGACTCTATGCAACCATATTTGGTGGGAGGTGTGAGATTGGTCGATTTCTTAAGCGGGACCTTGTAGGTGGTTATGATCCTTTGCCAGGAATTAGGGTTGGATCTATCTTTAGGAATTGGTTACACCTTTTGGAACCCCTAGAATGCTTTACGGTCATATGTGGTGTGAGGTGTTGAGATTGAGCGATTTCTCCACGGGACTTCGTAGGGGGCTAGTATTGGTGATCTAAAGATAGATCCGATTATAATTGGATTTCTGTGACTTAACTTACTCATCATAGAAACACTTTGCATATATGGTACCTAATACCTAAATCCAAGGGGGATCATTGCCCGAATACCCCAATTTTATTGATTGAGATCTTTCTATATTTTACCCTTGCATATTCTTCACCGGTATTCATTTCTTCACACGTTAGATCACCACACTATCGCATTATCATTAGGCTAGAGAGCAGAGGAGAAGTTAGTACTATTAGCCCTGTTCCCTATGGATTCGACTACCCGATTCACCGGTAATTATTACTTCGACACCCGTGCACTTGCGGTTTACACGCATATTCGGATGTGTCAGAGTGCTAGACCAAAAAGTGGAAAATGAAGAAGTCTTGATGCTTGGTTTAGAGGAAAAGGTACCATCTACCCCAGGGATCGTGAAGAAGGTGCTCTGAAAAATGAAGCGAGCAAGGAGATGCTACAAGAAATGCCCCAAGGCTATTGGATATGTACAAGAACAGAGAGAGGATGACAAACCCTCATGTGGTAATATGCTCAATAACTCCTCCTCTACCTCCAAAAGATTATGTTCATCATGCTACAAGTTATGGCTAAGAGGGAAACCTTCATCCATGAGCCCCCATGAGGTAAGGAGAGGTACGCCAAGCTTAGTGACGTTAAGCAAACGCTTCTTGGGAGGTAACCCAAATCTTTACTGTTGATAAGTGCTTGTGCGATATGAATGCGAAGCATTCTTTCATTATGTTAAGAATTACCTTTCTCGGGGGTTTACACCAGTATGTGTGTTTTTATGTTACTTTTATGCAGATAGGTTTGTGAGGCCGATTATGAAGGAAGGAAGCCAATGTGGATCATAATGCACCCATTTTGGAGGAAATCTTACTAAGGTTCAAACGCGAAGACATGGGTAGGGTGTGAGATGCTAGAGTGTGCCAACCTCCTCGTATCTGAGTTAGCACAACCATTTGGAGGGGCACAAGGGCAGTCATACTCAAGCATTCTGACTTATGCATATAGAACAAGATCTCCAATAACTTTTCCATCATTGAAGAAGCAAAGTGATCCACGATGTGAACATGTGCCCGTTTGCGTTACCTCGATGAAAGTATGGATTCGGAAAATATTTCAGGTCGGATACTACTCCCTGTTCAACTTTCACATAGCTAAGAAGCGAATTAAGTGTTTTCATTCCCTACTCCTTGTGGATACGATACCCGCTCATCCGGGATTATTACTTCGACAAACCCGTGCACTTGCGGGATATATGCAAGGGGACCTTGTCAACTATTTTTCAAGTTTTTAGTTTAGTACTTGCATGAATAAGGCTTTGAGTGCTGGTGTTTTGATTTTTACATGCAAATTGTTGTGTTTTTTTATCGATCATTGATGTTTTCGCATGCATAATTGTGTTTGGCAAAGTCCTTGGTCGTTTGAGCATGTCTTTCATGATTCTCTGGTTACATTTGCATAATATAGGCAGGCTTTGAATAGATGTAAATGTTCAAAAATTTTCTGCAAGGTCTGTGATTTTTTCTATGTCATCCAAAGAAGACACACGGCCATGTTGAAATTACACACGGGCGTGTGTTTTCATTCAGGGCTCATCCTGAGAAGACACAGGGGCGTGTGTCTGCCCCAGTGTTGACCTTGGTTATTACACATGGGTGTGGGTAATTTTTGCACGCCCGTGTGACTTCCTGCAAAGAAGACCTCGCCATCCAGAGAACACACAGGGGTGTGTGAGTGCTCTTGTGAGTAACCCTATGAAGATCCACACGCCCATGTCGAATTTCCACAGCGGCGTGTGGAACACTTAGAAAATTTTTCGGGTAGACAGAGAAGCCACAAGGACGTATGGATTCCATTGTGGGTCGAGCACACGGGCGTAGGGAATTTCCACAGGCCCATGTGGATGCGTTCAGAGACAAAGTGTGCTATCATGAGAGCACACAGGTGCATGTGTCTACACTTGTGGAGTAATTAACACACATCCAAGTGGATGTACAGAACAACAAGAGGCGCGGGTTTTCTTTAAAATTTTTCCAGCTTCTTAATCTTTACCTGCCGATTTCAAAGTTTTCAACTTCATTTTGTCAATAAATCCTTATCTTCTCTTTTCTTCTCCATACTTGTTTTTATTGGATTAAATCTAGTAAATTTCCTATATTTCTATGCTAGAATATTTATTGCATGTTTAGAATGAGTTTAGAGACAAATTTGATGTATTTTTCATGGATCATAGCACAAGGGCCGTGTGGTTTTCACACCGCGTTAATCCACACGAGCGTGTGGAATTTCCACATGACCGTGTGGATTTCCACAGTATTAACCTGTGAGTCTTTTTGATCAATTTTATTTTCGAATCTTAAAGATATGGCCCCCATATCAAAGAAGCAACATGGCAAATGTCCCCAAAAGCCGTCACTTGAGCCAGAACACATGGAATTCACGATTTCCGAGCACCAGGCTTGTTTGAAGAGGTTAGTGAAACTGAAGTATGGACAAACATGTTTGCCCGATGTAGATGCTTTGAGAGAGGTTCAGATGGCTGATGATATGGTAGATGAGATTAAGGAGATGGTTGCAGTGGGTAGTTGGAGACAGTTGTTGTCCATACGGCAACCTGCGATCCCTATGTTGACTTTGGAGGTATTAGCATCACTTGAGTTCGACCGGTCGTATTCTCGATTTGTTTGTGTTGACACTATACAGTTCTGAGCATTTGGACATCATTACAGTATGAGTGTTATACAGTTTTTGATCTGGTTAGGATTGTTTGATGAGGCTTTTACTGACACCGAGGAGTACGAGCGATTATGGACTGATTATCCTGGCAGCTTGACTCCTAAGAGAGCATATAGTGCCTTATGTGGACAAGGTCAGCACGAGCCAGTTATGTCCAGGGCCACATGCCTTTCCCGACCGAGCTATAGGTACATTCATGTGGTCCTGAGCAGGTCAGTGAGCGGCCACGTTGACAGTACCATAGTTCTGAGCCGGCAGGAGTTACTTTATTTATACTCTATAGTATAGAGTGAGCCGCTGCATTTGGGACACATTATAGCAAATTATTTGAGACACCAGGGCTAGTACACAAGAGTAGATGTATTATTCTCAGGCCCATACATTACCAGACTCACCATGTGCATGGGTCTGTTGGATGCCATTCGCGAGGCCGAGAGGGATATCATCCCCTCCACTCTATTCCTAGATACGATGAGACTGATGGAATTAGTGCGTAGATGTAGGCCTGGAGTATATGTATTGGTTACGCCTACCCTAGAGATTACCGGGGGAGGAGACAATGCTGTAGAGGGGTCTCAGCCAATTCCGGAGCCTCAGCCCGAGCAAATGGAGATCGAGGCACCTCCTACAACACAGGAGCCGCCACCAATGTGCATGTTCTCCCCATCATGAGCCTATGATCATTTTGACAAGCTCGAGAGTGTTGTAGGGGTGCTCCGGACTGAGATTGCCAAAGTTCGCGTGACACAGGCCGCGCACCACATGGAGGTCATGGCGTGTCTCGATATCCTACAGCAGATCCTTAAGCGAGACGCCGCCTCATTATTCATTATGAGACCTAGGACTCCTCAAGCATCTCTAGCACCACTATCACCAGTTCAGGCACAAGTCGATCAACCTATTTTATCATCACCACCAGCATCAGAGGTAACTGAGCCAGACACTAACGCTTGATGGGTCTTTACTTTTCATTTAATTTCTTATTTTTTGTATATCATTTCCGTATTTTATTTTGGACTTGTATCACTTAGAAAGGATCTTCCTTCTGAGTTTATCGTTTATTTTTGTTTCGAGTTGTATTGCATTGCCTTATTTTATATAATGGAGTTGTTTTTGTTTTTGTTGAGTTTCACTTAACCCCCTTGTGTATACGTGTAGATGGTCTTGTCAATATAGAATTTGAGAACTAGTCATGGACACAGTCTTATGGCCGTGTGTGCTCCAAAACCCACCGGGACTCAACTCTCAATGAATATAGCTCCATCAAATGTACCATTCGGAGTTCACGGGAGTATTGTTTTAATTGCCCACTTCCACATATGGTTTTGATTGATTTATATCTTATTTTGCTTGCTTGCATAAATTGAGGGCAATGTACATCTTAAGTGTTGGGGGAAGGGGGAGTTCACATTACACATGTTCATTACATAAGTTTTGACTTAAATACATGCTCACGTAGCTAATGGTGGTTCATGTTGGTTGCAATGATCATATTCTTAAGTTTAGACGAATTTTTATCATTGAATGTTCCCATGCTCTAATTTTTACTTGAATTTCTAGGAATTTTTACGCGATTGACAATTGTTACACTACTCGCTTATTAAACCCTTTTGGAAATTGAAGTTAGATGTTTAAGGGACTAGTTAGTTTTGTTTTCTTGTGTTAATTTTGCTGAGAAAAAGAGAGAAAAATACTTGTTTTAGGGTGGAAAGAGCTACCACCTATGAAGTGTGAAGCTACTCTCATAAATCAGATATTAGTTATGCGTCAATGAGAGAAAGAGCTATCTCAAGAATGAGTGACAACTATTACCCTGGTAGAAAGAGCTACCACCTCAAGAATGTGAAAGCAACCTTAGCGGTGGCTTTGGAAAGCACTACATTAGAGGATGTGTGAAGCTACTACCATCACTTTATTTTGTGTTTGCTTGTAGATGATCGCTTACCCGCAAGCGTACAGGATCACAAAGTAATACCCCTCGTGCGAGCACGAGGGGGTCATATTCCCAAGGGCCTGAGAAGCTACTCTTACTTCCTCTTCGCTATGTTGTTTAACCTCCAAGTTTGAATGTGATAGTGATAAAACAAATAAACAAGTAAAATGCAAATAAAATGCTAACAATGAAGGCAAGATACGGGGGATAATCAATGGAAGAAAGTGGTCGCGGATGAGGATCCTCTCAGGGGCTACTAAAGTGTGCAAGATGCCAGAACTAACATGCAAATGGCTAGTTGGATAGAGAAAACCCTAGATTAGGTTAACCCGATGGTTACGACAATTGACCCCTAATCCGGTACGACTATTGGATACGGAATCTCTTCCACCGAAATCCAAATCCTCCTACGATTGCAATGGGAAAGGTGATTTTCTCAAGTTAGGGTTAGAATACAAGCTAATACTTAACCCTAGAAATGGAGGGGTATAAATGCCCGATGGTCACGGCGTATTTATATGTGTTTCCCTTCCAAGTTTGTTGAGTCTAACACTAGGGAAATGGTCATGCAACCTAGCATTACCTAAGAATTGATACACCGAGTTCTCACGCATACCAAAGCATTCAATTACACCAAGCAAGGATCACAAACAAGCCAAAATACAATTGAAAGAACCAAGCATCCATACAAGCACAAGTTCACCCCCAAGGTACACCTACATCCGGTGACCTTATTGTTTAGTTGTTCATAGTCATCAAATACAACAAGAAATCCATGCAAACAACCAAACAAAACATAAGAAACACTCCCTCAAAGAATGAAGGCCGGAGAAGCTTCCAAAGACGCCACACAAGAGGTGGCTTCCCTTGTCTTCAACCTCCTCTACACAAGCCCTAGCAGTACATCTCGCCCAAAATTGCGCTCTCCTCATCGAATCCTCCATGGAAATGCTCTCAAAACCTTACTTCTAGCTCCGATTTGGTGTGGTGGTTGTGAGCTCCAAGAAGAAAGCCTCCTCCCCTCAATAGAAACCCTAACAATGCTTATAAAGGGATGAACTCGGGATTCCCTATGGGTGGCCTCACCCTCACAATACTGCCCGCAAGGGTGGTCATAATACTACCTATAAGGAAATCCAGACTTAGACTTTTTCTGAAATTTTCATGTTCCCGGTTGCTATAGTGCATGTACAGTGCCTGGGGTCCACAAATGACGTTTTTGATGTCGATTTCTTCTTATATTACGTCGTTGAGTTCATCTAGGCTTCTTTTGTGCCTGAAACATGAAATAAAACGATTAAACCATAAAAAAAGGCATCAAGTTCTCAATAAAATACAATAAACATGCGCATCGGTACGTACAAAATACGTACATTTAGACGTTTATTAAACATCCACACACCTAAGCGTTTGCTTGTCCCCAAGCAAACAAACATGAAGAACAAGGGCAAGAAGATAAATCTCTAAATACACAACCTCAAGCTCAAGTGTAAAGGACTCCACAAGCACGAATGGACAGAAATCAAGAAGTGAGTTGTTCAATGAATAGTGAAGTGATAATAGTTCTATCTCATCTAGAGTGCTCCTGTGAGTGTGTGTGCTAACTCCCCCTTGACCTCCACACCTTGGATTACCCCAGGATGCCCATTCACCCCACACAAAATGAAAATGACATTAAGACACTAAAGACATCCTCAATACTCAATTAAGAATCCTTTGGTTCCTAGGTAAAACTCTAACTTTCAACTGGCTACTTAGCAAGCATCAGGGGAACAAGAGAGATACTTTATTTCTTACACACAAATATACAACATACACACTTTTTTTTTCTTAGTCCGACTAACGTAGACTGCACAAAAATTTTTACAATCTTTCTGAAGGATGCACATGCTGATCAGGCACAAGAGCCACCCAACGTACTCGAATACAGTCTACATAGACGCATTCATGCTATACTAGCAGAGGAATACTGTCATAGACTCATTTTTTTTTGGTTTTCTCATTTTTCTTTTTCTTCTTTTATTATCACATGTACAACTGTATCTCATGTCCCCAAGTATAAAACTTGCTACAATAGTTCACTTTAAGGTAGAGAAAACAATAAAGGAACTCAAAAGTGCTTAAAAGTGCATTGAAGATAGAATTTAACAAATTAATGCCAAAATCATAATGATGGGTTGGTTGGAGTGTACAAGGTGAAAGTGCTCATGAACATGTATAAAGGTGCACAAAAGATGAAACAGATATACATTTAAGCACAGATACAGTACAACTCACAACTATCATTCTATCAAGCTAGGAAGTCCTTAACAATGAAATCATAGCTATCATTGGTGATTCAAGCATGCAATTGTAAAAATACTCCATCCCCACACCGAAAGTTGTACATTGTCCCCAATGTAACTGAATCAGCAGAACAAGGTGGGAAAGATAGGCAATAAATACAAGGAAATGGAGTAAGAAACTTCCCTAGTCATGTGATGAAGAGATTGACACTCGGGTCCGGACTTAGGGAAAAACTGTGTGATGAGGGTCTGGAGTGTGCCGTGATTTGAACAATGCCCCTGAAAGCAACAAAAAACACTGATCACACTTCCAGAAGCAACAATAATAGAGAGTAGTGCAAAAGCAAGGTTTTAAATAGATAAAAAAAAAGTTTAGTAAGGGGGAACCCTAACTAACTCACACAAAAACACACTACAATGACAACACAAAAGTACAGTCAAGACAAAGAAATAAATAACAAAAATAGATAAATATCCATGTGTTGGGTGCCTAGAGATCAGGTGGAAGCGATGATGCCACGCAGGTGGTAGCTGCAGAGGTGGTGCTAACCGATGAGGATGAGCTGCACAAGAATGTTAAGATGTTGGCGGTGTTGCTCTCAATGCGGCTTAGTGATGGAACCAGGTCTCGGTGTCCTTGCTCAAGCACCTGCAGCTGCTGGTAGACCTTAGTGCGAAATTCTTCAAACTGTGCTTCTAGAGAAGGTCTACGCGCCCTGGATTACTGCTCGGGTTCAGATTCAGACTCAGAAGTAGACTCAGCATCCTGTGAAGGGCCAGTGTCTTGTGTATTTGTTCGATGACGCTGTGCAAGCTTGTAACCACCGCCCGGTTTTGCAACTATCCCAATGCATACAAGAGTCTGCATCCCGAGCAGGGCGATAGTGCCAACAACTGTCATGCCCTGGGTACGCTCAATAAGGCCCATGCCTCTAATCATTCGTGTGATGTATGATCCAGCGAAGATGGCCCCAAGGCGAACAAACTACCCTGGTGTGCTAGGACTTCCGCAACAAGGTGTCCCATGTGGAGTGGGTGACGCTCAATAATGCTGTAGAGCATCAATAAATCTGTGCGAGATACCACCCCTGTAGAGTCTAGCCATCCCCCGATACCTCTAGTAAGTAGAGCATGTATGTAGTGCGGGGTTCGACATTTGAGACGTCTTCCGTGTCTTCCAACAAGTTGCCATGGATGCCCAATACTTCTCACTTGTTACCGGGTACGAAAAATCCTGTGATAAGTCTTTGAATCTGGGTGTTAGTGTATATGCTTCAGTGTAAAGTCCCAAGAGTACACCCAAGTGATCTTGCGTAACCCGACGCTTCTTTCCGAATGCACGAAAGGAGATAGAACTTGGTTGGTGAGTGAATGGACAATGTTTCGCAGCCTTAACGGTGCTCAAAACTTCTAGTGTTAACTCCTTGTAGGTGGGCTCTTCAATGGAGAATAATTTGTCCCACCCACTATGGGAGATGAGCTCCAAGATGATACCATCCAACCCCAATAGCTTCAAGCCATCCCAATCTATTCTCCGAATGGTTCCAAACCCCGTCCGTGATAAAAGTGCATAACGGGTCTTGTGCTCTTCATTCTTAAACTTTGGTTCATTGGGAGGGGGAGAAGAGTCCCTCCTAGCCTTCTTGTTGGCCACTTTCTTCACCCTCATACCTACAAGACCAAGGGAAGAACAATTAACCAAGTTTTAAACAAATACAAGCTCAATGGAATGAAAATTAGTGAAAAATGTCAGTGCTACAGTAAACTCGAAAAATATTTTGCAAGAACCTTGTTTGTAAATGGAGCACAACAAATTTACAATCAAAATGTTTCGTTCCACACATGTTCCACCATCCAAAGAGAGCAAAAACCCCCACAGAATCAGCCCAAAAAGAACATCAAAAGCTCAAGGTTTTAGAGATGAGAGATATACCTTAACCCTAGAGTAAATGGGGTGGTTCAAAAGCTTAAAATGGCCAAGAGAGTGTTTAAACCTTGAAATTCCTTCACAAAATAAGATTATAGGAGGAGGAGAGTGATCTAGAGCAAAAGAAATGAGTGGATTTGGTGGATAAATGAGAAAGTTATGAGAGAAAGAAGATGAGTGTGTGAGTGAGAAGAAAGAAGATGAGTGAGGGCCTAATTTAAACCCTCACTCAGGTGTGCTTGCGGGTGCCCTTGCGGCCACAAGGGCTCTCAGGATGGCTCACGGGTGCCTTTGTGGGCGCAAGGGCACCCGTGAGAGCTCTCTGGATGCCTCACGGGTGTCCTTGCGGGCGCAATGGCACCCGTGAGAGTTCTCTGGATGGCTCACAGCTTCTCTCACAGTCATAAAACGGGTGATTTCCAGATTTTCATCAACTTAGCCTCCTCCAAACCTAAAAAACAATGAAAACAAAGCCAAATTAAGCACATAAACACTCAAGAATTTAATTTCATGGAGTCTAAACATCAAATCACTCAAGGCATTCTCAACGACATGGATGAAAAACATAAGAAAGATGTTGAACAAGGCTACCAAACATGCACAAAAACTAAAGAACACAAACCAAAACCACTCTAATAATACGAAAAGAGAAGGTAAAAAGTTCAAAAGCTTGGGTTGCCTCACAAGAAGCACTTGTTTAACGTTGTTAGCTTGATGTGTTTTACCTCATGATCATGGTGGGACATATGGTGGAGAGTTACCTCCATTCTTTGGCAAAGTATTGTTACCCGGAAAGTTCATTGAGAGACATGAAAAAATTTGTAACTTGCCTTGGCTCTCGATGTATAAGTGGTCTACCTCCTTGGGTGGCATTGTGGAGACAAACACACTACTTTTCAATCTTTCATTTGCTTTTCCCCACACATTCTTCACGGTTTTCCTTTTTTGTCCATGAGGTGGTGGGCTAGCCTCCATTTGGGCTACTTTGTGAGTTAGTGGAGGAGAGGGGACCTTGGCCTCTACCTCATTGATCTCGAACCCCTCCAAGTACTCGGCCAAGGGATTTAGAGCCAAAACCTGCTGCACACAATCAGAGATGATTAAATTAGTATTACCAATAGAGTATAAAGTATCATTATAATCAAGTATGTTGTTCATTGCTTCGGGGAGGGTGAAGACCACTTGTTCATTTCCAACTCTCAAGCTCATCTTGCCTCCCTTGACATCAATCAAAGCACCAGAAGTGTTAAGGAATGGGCGACCGAGAATCAAAGGGACGTCAACATCATCGTCCACATCTAAAATCACAAAGCCCAATGGAATGATAACTTTGTCAACTCGAACTAGAACATCCTTAACCACTCCTCGAGGTCTTCTCACTGAGCGATCTGCAAGTTGCAGGGTCATCCGTGTGGGCCTCAAATCTTCTAACCCTAACTTCAAGAACAAATTATATGGCATCACATTTATGCTGGCCCCAGAATCGGCTAAAGCATTTTCTTTCATTCCTCAACCAATCACACAGGGGATGATGAAGCTGCCGAGATCGGTGAGTTTCGTAGGAAGCATCTTCTGGATCACAGCAGAACAATTACCCGACAGAGTCACAGTCTCCAAGTCTTCTAACTTCCTCTTGTTTGTGATGAGATCCTTTAAGAATTTAGCATACTTGGGCATCTGTGAAAGAGCCTCGACCAGGGGGATGTTAATGTGAAGTTGCTTGAAAATGCCAAGGAACTTTTTGAATTGGGCTTCTTCCTTATCTTGCTTGAGCCTGGAGGGGTATGGCACTACAGGCTTATACTCAGGCCACCCCCGGATCGGAGACTTAGGAACATCTTCATCAGGCTTCTTCTCACTCTTTTCACTAGCATTCTCACCTGAACTAGGGTCTTCCCGAATGGCTATCCCCATCATTGGAGGCACCTGGGCTCTCCTTGGCCCTTGCCTCCAACTGTTTCCCACTTCTTAGTGTGACAGCCTTCAAATGCTCCCTTGGGTTGCTTTCAGTGTTGCTTGGTAAGCTACCTGAGGGTTGTTCTTATTGTGCTCTAGCAAGCTATCCCACCTGGTTCTCAAGAGATTGCACAAACGCTTGAAGATTTCTCAACACAGTACTTATCTCACTAAACTATCCCCCATGCTGTTTTAATTGATTGTTAATATTCTGAAATCTTGCCTTAGTATCAATCATGAACTTTTCCAACACATCTTTAGTGGTATATTTCCTGTCTTGTGGTTGTTGGGGCTAAAATTGAGGACCTTGAGGTGGTGGTGGTGTTTGTTGTGACTGACTTTGGTTCCAAGAGAAATTTGGATGGTTCATCCACCCCGGGTTGTAAATATTGCCAAAAGCATTTCCCTGACCCCTTGGTCCTCCACTGATGTACTCTACTGACTTAGTCGGTGCAGGGGAAGCAACAAGAATAGGGCACTGGGTTGTTGCATGCCCAGCACCACATGTTTCACATGACATCACTGCCTTAGGACTTGAGCCAGAACCCAACATGAACTGTTCAAATCTCTGTGTCAAAGCTCCAACCTTTGTGGCCAATGCATTGTTATCCATGACACTCTTGGTTAAAGCATCCACTTTTGCAGCCAAAGCAGTGGTTTCATTCACCTCGTACAGCCCTGCTGCCCTTGGTGCCTTATGTCTAGTGCTCCAATGACATTCGTTGCTAGCCATGTTGCTCAAAGAACCACCAGCTGCTGCATCGATGAGCTGCCTTGTAGCATAATTCAGCCCATTACAAAGCATCTGCACCCTCATCCATGGAGGGAATCCATGATGAGGACACATGCGTAGAAGATCCTTAAACCGTTCATGTACCTTAAACAATATCTCGGTGTCCCCTTGCCTGAAGGATGAAATCTCCTGTCTCAATCTCGCTGCATTGCTTGGTGGGAAATATCTAGCAAGGAACATCTCCACCATGTCTTCCCATGTGGTAATGGAACCAGGAGCTAAAGAGGTGAGCCATCTGTATGCCGCTCCTCTCAGACTGAATGGAAATAATCTCAACCTAATGGCATCATCAGATATAGAGTTGATTGAAGGTTGAGCAAATTTGAAGGAAGCGAGAAAGATGAGCATGTGGGTCATCAACTAACCCATCAAACTGTACTAAGTTTTGAACCATTCCTATCGTGCTTGCCTTGATTTCAAAATTATTGGCCGGAACAGTAGGTGCTTGCACACTAAATTCTTGCCCGGTAAATTGTGGCCTCTCAAAATTGGATAAAGTTCTCCTTGGCTCGGCCATAACTGAAGGCTCACTAGATTCAACCCAGATCTCTTGTTGTCTTGAACTTTCGGCCACTTCTCTCAACCGTTGATGCAAGGCTCGTTCAATCTCGTCGTTGGGCTCAACTAAATTCACTTGACTCACTCGTGTCATAAGATGGGTACCTTACAAGATAATTAGAGTCAAGACTTAGATATCAAAGAAGAAGAAGAAAAAAGAAAAGAGAATGCAAATGGAGGAATGATGAAATATATACACAAATGATAAACAAAAACAAAACAATGGTCAAATCAACACGCTAAAAGTTTTCCGAGTATTCCTCGTGGGGTCCCTGGCAACGACGCCAAAAACTTGATCGCTTCCCCGGAAGTGTACAGGATCGCAAAGTAATACCCCTCGTGTGAGCACGAGGGGGTCGTATTCCCAAGGGCCCGAGAAGCTACTCTTACTTCCTCTTCGCTATGTTGTTTAACCTCCAAGTTTGAATGTGATAGTGATAAAACAAATAAACAAGCAAAATGCAAATAAAATGCTAACAATTAAGGCAAGATACGGGGGAAAATCAAGGGAAGAAAGCGGTCGCGGATGAGGATCCTCTCAGGGGCTACTAAAGTGTGCAAGATCCTAGAACTAACATGCAAATGGCTAGTTGGACCGAGAAAACCCTAGATTAGGTTAACCCAATGGTCACGACAATTGACCCCTATTCTGGTACAAGTATTGGATACGGAATCTCTTTCGTTCAAATCCAAATCCTCCTACGATTGCAATGGGAAAGGTGATTTTCTCAAGTTAGGGTTAGAATACAAGCTAATACTTAAGCCTAGAAATGGAGGGGTATAAATGCCTGATGGTCACGGAGTATTTATATGTGTTTCCCTTCCAAGTTTGTTGAGTCTAACACTAGGGAAATGGTCATGCAACCTAGCATTACCTAAGAATTGATACACCGAGTTCTCATGCATACCAAAGCATTCAATTACACCAAGCAAGGATCACAAACAAGCCAAAATACAATTGAAAGAACCAAGCATCCATACAAGCACAAGTTCACCCCCAAGGTTCACCTACATCCGGTGACCTTGTTGTTTAGTTGTTCATAGTCATCAAATACAACAAGAAATCCATGCAAACAACCAAACAAAACATAAGAAACACTCCCTCAAAGAATGAAGGCCGGAGAAGCTTCCAAAGACGCCACACAAGAGGTGGCTTCCCTTGTCTTCAAACGATTAAACCATAAATAAGGCATCAAGTTCTCAATAAAATACAATAAACATGCGCATCGGTATGTACAAAATACGTACATTTAGACATTTATCAGTAGATAAATAAGTGCCTCATACCTAGAACTTTGAGGAGTATAAGTTGGGTCGACTTGAGTAAGCTTACACACACTTACACAATTTCGGGTTTGTTGTCCTTTTTTATTCGAGTTTTTAGCTAGAGCATTGATTTATTTTATTTGGTGTTGAAATTTCCCTTACTTGTAGAATGCTTCCCTTGCATGCTTGGTTAACCTAAGGCCAAGTACTTTCAATATTTCCTTCTTCTATACTTCAATGTTTTATTTTTGCTTGAGGATAAGCAAAAGCTTAAGTGTGATGGGATTTGATAAGTGCTTGTGTATTAGTGATATGAAGTATTCTTTTCTTATGATAATCATTTCTTTTCTCAGATTTTATCGTTAATACATGCGTTTTTGTGTTCTTTTGAGAATGTAGGGTTGCGGAGTCAAATGTAGAGGAAGGAAGCCAAAGTAGATAGCGATTGCACTTTGTTATTGGAATCTTGGAGTGAACAAACATGAAGACACAAGTTGTTCTAGAAAATACGTGAATGTGTGCAATCTCCATGCACTCAAGTAATTAAATGGTTTGGAGCGGTATAAAGGCAGTCACAATTGCTTATTTTGACTTGTGCAGTGCTAGCAAGTTCTTCATCAATGTTATCCCTTATAGAAGAAGTGATGCGATCTACGGCATAGACGTGTGCCCGTTTATGTTGCCTCGATGAAAACTGTGGATTCGGGAGTGTTTTTGTGGACTACTATAGCAATTTACTATAGTAGTTACTGTTCACAGGCCATTGAAAATCAGACTCCTGCAAATTCACACGGGCGTATGGAAATTCCACACGCCCATGTGGATTCATGATTCCAGCCCTTTATAAAGCTGTGACTTGTACCGATTTGGGAAGCTTCTTTTCCATCTTTATTTAAATCTATTCCCTAACTTTGCAGGGGCCTGCGGCTAGGGTTTGGAGAGGCTTTGACAAGGTTTTTGGAGTAGTTCTATGACCATCGACACCATGTTCCTTTGGAAGAGAATTATTGGGGGAGCTTTCATCGGTTCCGATCCGCCGAGGTGTGCCTTAGGCTTGATAAGGGAACCTTTGAAGAGGACAAGGCTACTCCACAAGACCATCGACATGAATACCGAGGGGGTTTTTGACAACGCCCCTTGTATGTGACCCATAAGTGCACGGGTTTGTCAAAGTAATAAATCCCAAGTGAGAGGGGTATCGTATCCACAGAGTGTAGGGAATAAAAATACCTTAATTGCAACTTAACCAAGTAAAGATGAATATTGATTTTGTTGATAAGATATGATGTAAACAGAAATAAAATGAACAAGAACTAGAGGCACAATTAAGTGAGAGATAAGGAAATTGATAGAAATGGGGTACTCGGGCAATGCTCCCCCTAAGACTTATGCTTCAAGTGCATGACCTGCCATTATACTTCCTAATTAATGCTTATTGACTCATGGAAATCCTAAAGCACACAGTCCCAAACCTAATATCAACCGTAACTAACCCTTGACTATGTCCCGATGGAGAAATCGCTCAGTCTCAACACCTCACACTACACAAATTTGCATGGAGTTCTAGGGATTCCAAGTGATAAACTTGATTCCTATGCGTAGATCTAACCCTTTGGTCCGGTAAACGAAGCAAAGAAGCCCCAGATACTAAGGTCACTTCTACGCTTCACTGTGTTGCTCACGCAACGAAGCCCCAGTGGAGTTCATCACTTAGCACTTGTAACCGCAACGAACTCTAGGAAATAGAGGTAGGATAAATCATACCGGAGGGGAAAGGGGCGCTCCGCTACTTCTCGACTCACCCTCTCAACCTTCTCCAATCTAGCTTTGTCTAACCTTCATGGCGTGTCACCCATCCACAAAGATTACCAATATTGACTCTCAACCCTAGTGTCACTCTAAGGGAGAACTCATTCAACGAGCATTTAAGATTGGAACTCAAATAAAAGCATCAATTAACAAAAGCATAATGGAAAGTCAATGAAACAAGAACATCCTAAGGTTTACAAAATCCAACTACCCACTAGGGGTTTAGCTCTCCATGGAGCACAATACAATCAACAATGAAATTGAAAGTAAAGATAAGAAATCCATTGGAAAACCCACTCAGTATTCATGTCGATGGTCTTGTGGAGTAGCTTTGTCTTCTCCAAAGGTCGCCTTATTCGGCCTAGGGCATACCTCGCTGGATCGGTGCCGATGAAAGCTCCCCTAATAACCTTCTAGCAAGCGAAGCACGGTGTTGAATTCAGAGAACCACTCCAAAGACATGCCAAAAGCCTCTCAAAACCCTAGCCAACAGCCTCTCAAAAGATGGAGAAAAGTTGGAGAGAAGGGGGATATAAGATCCCCAAAATCAGCCTGAATCGCGGCATAAATAGGGCTGGTATCAGGAATCCACATGCCCTTGTGGATTTTCCACACGGGCCTGTGGAATCTAAATATGGAAGTGGATAATTTCCACATGCTCATGTGGATTCTCTTGAAATTAGATTTTCAGCCGGCTGTGAAAAGTAACTACTACAGTATCTTGCTAAAGTGATTTGCTACAATGCCTTCGTGCCTTTGTCAACCGTGACTAACCCTACACTATGTCCCCATGAAGAAATCACTCAGTATCGACACCTCACACTGCACAAAGTTGCATGAAGTTCAAGGGATTCAAAGTGATAAACCCTATTCCTATGTGTAGATCTAACCCTTTGGAGCGGGCGAAAGACCCCTAATTATAATTAAGCCCCAGATACTAAGGTCACTTCAACACTTCACTCTGTTGCGCGTGAAACTAAGCCCTAGCAGAGTTCATCCTTTAGCACTTCACTCTATCATAACCGCAAAGAACTCTAGGAAATGGAGTTAGGATAAATCACACCGGAGGGGAAATGGGATGCTCGGCTATGTCTCGACTCACTCTCTCAACCCTCTCCAATCTAGCTTTGTCTATCCCTCATGGTGTGTCACCCATCCACAAAGATTACCAATATTAACTCTCAACCCTAGTGTCACTCTAAGGGAGAACTCATTCAACGAGCATTAAAGATTGGAACTCAAATAAAAGCATCAGTTAACAAAAGCATAATGGAAAGTCAATGAAACAATAACATCCTAGGGTTTACAAAATCCAAGTACCAATTAGGGGGTTTAGCTCTCCATGGAGCACAATACAATCAACAATGAAATTGAAAGTGAAGATAAGCAATCCATTGGAAAACTCTCTTGGTATTCATGTCGATGGTCTTGTGGAGTAGCCTCGTCTTCTCCAAATGTCCACTTGTCTGGCCTAGGATATACCTCGCTGGATCAGTGCTGATGAAATCTCCCCCAATAACCTTTTTCCAAGCCAAGCGCGGTGTCAAATACAAGAACCACTCCAAAGATGTGGCAAAAGCTTATCAAAACCCTAGCCGACGGCCTCTCAAAAGATGGAGAAAAGTTAGAGAGAAGGGGGAAATAAGATCCCCAAAATCGGCCTGAATCGCGGCTTAAATAGGGCTAGAATCGGGAATCCACAAGCCCCTGTGGATTTTTGACAAGATCCCCTTCCTTATATCCCGCAAGTGCACGGGCTTGTCAAAGTAATAATCCCGGTTGAGCGGGGTCAAATCCACAGGGAGTAGGGAGTAAAGACACTTAAATCGATTCTTAGCTATGTGAAGTATCAACAATGATAAGTGTGGTAATGATTCAATTCTCAGAAATTAAAAGCAACAAGTAAGAGAGCAAAAGTAAGGAGGAGGCAAGGCAATCGATAAAGATGGGGTACTCGGATGATGCTTCACCTAGGATAATTGCTTCAAGTGCAAGAACTCTCTATTATGCTTCATAATCAATGCAATGGTGAGTCATGGAAATCCTTACATACATAGTCCCAAATCTAAGGTCAACTATGGCTAACTCTATACATGTCCCGGAGGAGAAATCGAACAATCTCAACACCTCGCACTCGCATAGAGTTGCAATGAGCTCTAGGGATTCCAAGTGATAAATCTCTTCCTAGATTTAGACCTAACCCTTTGGCCCAGGCGGAAGGTCCCTAGCCACAATTAAGCCCTAGATACTAAGATCACCTCAACGCTTCACTCCATTGCACGCGCAACTAGGCCCCAGCAGAGGTTCATCCCTTAGACCATTCACTCTATTATGGCCGCAAAGAACTCGAGGAACGGAGGTAGAATCTATCACGTCGGAGGGGAAAGGGGACGCTCCTGTACCTCTCGACTCACCCTCTCAGCCCTCTCCAACCTAGCTTTGTCTAACGCTCGTGTTGTGTCACTCACTCACAAGGTTACCAACAAGAACTCTCAACCCTAGTTTCACTCTAGGGGAAATATTCATACAATCAAGCATTCAAGGTTGGAACTCACAATAAGAATCAATTTATTGAAAGCATAATAAAGAAGTTCAATGAAACGAATACATCCTAGGGTTCACAATCACCCAAGTACCCACTAGGGGTTTAGCTCTCCATGGAGCTAAGTACAGTAAAAAAAAATCGAATGTAAAAGCAATGAATCCATAAAGAAAACCCCCTTGATGGTCGTGTCGATGGTCTTGTGGAAAGTCCTCTACTCGTCTTCCAAGGATTCCTTCGTCCGATATAGGATACGCCTCGATCGAAAACTCCCCTACCAACCTTCTTCCTAATGGAATCACGATGTCGGAGCCATAGAACATCTCCAAAACCTTGGCCAATACCCTAGCCGAAGCCCTCTCACAAGTTGGGGAAAAGATGGAGAAAAGAATACCAAAATCAGGGCTGAATCGGCTTTAAATAGGGTTGGAATCGGGCGACTCCACGGGCGTGTACGTTACACGCGCCCATGCGGAATTTCCACACGGGCGTTGGTAATTTCCACACACCCATGTGGATTCTCTGTTTCTGTGGTTTTCGACCGACTGTGAACAGTACTATACCAGAAATACTCCCGAATCCACTTTTAATCGATGTAACATAAACGGGCACACGTTTATGCTGTGGATCGCTTTGCTTATTCAATGACGGATAAGATGATGGAGATCTTGTTCTATGTGCATAAGTCGGAATGCTTGAGTGTGACTGCCCTTGTGCCCCTCCAAATGGTTGTGTAAACTCAAATACGGGGAGGTTGGCACATACTCTAGCATCTCGCACCCGACTTATATCTTCGCGTTTGAACTTTAGCAAGATTTCATCCAAAATCGGTGCATTGTGATCCACATTGGCTTCTTTCCTTCATAATTGGTTTCACAACCCTACATGCACGAAAGTAACATAAAAACACACATATTAGTGTAGAAACCCGAGGAAAGTATTGCTCAACATAACGAAATAATGCTTCGCATTCATATCGCACAAGCACTTATCAATTTTCCTAACGGGCCTGTGGAATTTCTAAACGGGCGTAGATAATTTCCACGCACCCATGTGGATTCTTTGGAAATTTGATTTTCAGTCGGCTATGAGCAGTAACTGCTAATGTGTCTTGCTATAGTAATTTGTTAGAGTAACCTGCTACAGTACTCCGCCGAAACACTTCCAATTCCACACTTTTTATCGAGGCAACATAAACGGGCTCATGTTTATGCCGTAGATAGTGACTCTTCTTCAATCAAAAGCCTCGTTGATGAAGATCTTGCTATCAATGTACAAGTCAGGATACACAAATGTGACTGCCTTCGTTCCCCTCCAACTCATTGTAATGGCTTGAATACATGGAGATTGGCACACATTCCCATATCTTAGAGCCCCACTTGTGTCTTCACATTTGTTCCTTCCAATATTCCATCAAATAGTGCGTTCACGATCTACTTTTGGTTTCTATTTTTAAGACTTAGCTTCACAACCTTACATGCGCGAAAGAACATAAATACACATGTATTAGCATTTAAACTTGATAAAAGTAAAGCTCATCATAAGGAAAGAACACATTGCATTATTAACACACAAGCACTTATCAGTTTTACTTATGGATTGTATGTTTTTACTTTCAATTTCATTATTGATTGTATCTTGCTTCATAGAGAGCTAAACCCCTAGTGGGTACTTGGGATTGTAACCCCTGGGATGTTATTATTTCATTGCCCTTTTATTATGCTTTCCTTAATTGATGTCTATAATTGAGTTCCAATCTTAAATGCTTGTTGAATGATTTCTCCCTTAGAGTGACACTAGGGTTGAGAGTCTACATTGGTAGTCCTTGTGAGTGAGTAACACACCATGAGGGTTAGACAAAGCAAGATTAAAGAGGGTCGAGAAGGTGAGTCAAGAGGTAGCGGAGCTCCCCTTTCCCCTTCGTTGTGATTAATCATATCTCCATTTTTTAAGAGTTCTTTGCAGTCACAATAGAGTGAAGTCCTAAGAGAGAAACTCAGCTGGGGCTTAGTTGCATGAGCAACAGAGTGAAGCATTGAAGTAATCCTTAGTGCTGGGGCTTAATTATGACTAGGGGTCTTTCGCCTGGACCAAAGGGTTAGACCTATATTAGGGAATAGGGTTTATCACTTGGAATCCCTAGAGCTTCTTGCAACTTTACACAGTGTGAGGTGTTGAGACTGATTGATTTCTCCAACGGGACATAGTGTAGAGTTAGTTACTGTTGACCTTAGGTTTGGGATCATGTATTTTAGGATTTCCACGACTTATTAAACATCAGTTCGGAGACATAATAGTTGGTCTTGCACTTGAAGCAATAATCCTAGGGGGAGCAATGTCTGTGAGTCCCACTTTCTATCGATTGTCTTTCCTTTCATATTATTGCGCCTCTTTTTCTTATTTGCTTTAGTTCTTTTCATATTGATTTTGTTCACACCACTATTAATTCATCACCACTTTAGTTAAATAGCAATCTTTGTATTTCTGATCACTATTCCTTATGGACTAGACAACCCACTCACCGGGGTATTATTACTTTGACAAACCCGTGTGTTTGCGGGTCACAAGCAAGGAGTGTGTCAAAATCGATTAGATTAGTCTGGGTTTTGCATCAAATCTTGGTGAGAATTGACACGTTTGAATATGCGTGTAAATCGCAAGTGCACGGGTGTCGAAGTAATAAAATACCGGGTGAGTCGGGTAGTCAAATCCACAGGGAACAGGGCTACTAGTACTAACTTCTTCTTTGCTTTCTAGCCTAATGATAAATGGAAAGGTGTGGTGACCTAATGTGTGAAGAAATGAATACCGGAGATGAATATGCAATGGTTAAATGGAGGGAGAATCTCAATCAATAACGATGAGGTACC
This sequence comes from Dioscorea cayenensis subsp. rotundata, assembly GCF_009730915.1. NCBI lineage: Eukaryota > Viridiplantae > Streptophyta > Magnoliopsida > Dioscoreales > Dioscoreaceae > Dioscorea > Dioscorea cayenensis. The sequence goes on from NC_052486.1 coordinate 12,890,820, forward strand.
TGGGCAATGCTCCCCCTAGGATTCAACATGTAGTTCAAGATTCGCTAAATGCTTTTAAGCTGAGTCTAATAAGTCGAAGTAATCCAAGAACAACCGGCCCATGCCTCCAAGCCACCAGTACTAGTCCCCTACAAGGTCCCGGTGGAGAAATCGCTCAATCTCAACACCTCACACCCCATATGACCGCAATACGCTCTAGGGACACCTAAGACTGAAATCGATTCCTAAAGATAAATCCAACCCTAATTCCCTGCGAAGGATCCCTAACCCGCTACAAGGTCCCGGCGGAGAAGTCTCTCAATCTCACGCCTCACACCAAATATGGCTGCATAGAGTCTAGGGAATACGGAGATAGGAAACACTCAATCGGAAGGGAAAGGGGACGCTCCACTATCTCATAACTCACCATCTTAACCTTCTTTAACCTTGAAGTTCTAACTCTAATGGAGACCTCTCTCTCATCAAAGTAAAAAATCATGCATATACAATGAACCACAAGGATCAATGATTAATACAATGAAAAGCAACAAAAACCATAGAGAAAACCCCCTTGAATTCGTGATGCTTGCATTGGTAGGTAGTTCAATGTCTTGAAGGATTCCTCTCCGAAGCTATGTCACCGGTGGCTTCCCAAGTGCTATGATGACGAAGAAACTATCAAAGTTGGTGAAGAACACCCTCCAAATCGGCAAAGAACTCCTCTCCAAACCTTAACCATCTCACCCCTCAAGAACCGCACAAAAGATGTCAAAGAATAGGGCAAACGGCCTATTTATAGCCCAAATTCGCGCCTGTCACGTACCCCCATGCGCCCATGTGGATTTTCCATGCGCCCGCGTGGGTTGCAGGAATTTCCACACGGGCTCGTGAACAAAAATTTTGCTACACTACTGCTACAGTAAAATTGCTACAGTTTTGGCTACATTTGTTTGCTCCAGTACTTTCACAAAATGTGGTCCAAACCTCTTGAGGCCACATGTCCAAGCACACATCCATGTGGTAGGCTATAAGACTTTTCTTTATCGACGTAGCTTTGAAAGTCATGCAATCTTCACAAAGAGAAGGAACATGAAGATGTGGCTGCCTTTGTGCCCTTCCAACTAGTGAATTGACTTGAATCCTCTTTGAAGTTGGCACACATCTCCACGTTAATGAACTCCTCTCGTGTCTTCGTCCTTGAATTGAATAAGAACTCCCAACATTGTGTCTTTATAGCCTATCTTTGCTTCCTTTTTACTTTTCAAGGCATTCACAACCTATATGCATAAAAGAACACAAAATATATAATATGAGACATAAACCATGGTAAAAATGATGCTCAATACATGTAAAACATATAAAAAAATATGCCTACTCAAGCACTTATCAAGAAGGTACCTAATTGTAGAATGATCGGTATACAGAATGACTTTAGACTGGACCAGGTATGATCTGAATTTGTAAAAAGGCATAAACAAAAGAAAGTAGTTCTTTTTCCTATGGTGGTATAATTTCCTTGGGACAGTGTCAGTGTCTTACTTGCATAATAAATTGGGTGGAAATGTTTTCCATGTCTATGTCCCAGCATGTCTCCCATTGCCCAGTCACTAGCATCACACAAGAGTTCAAAAGAGCGTTCCCAATCAGGAGACTTTATAATTGGGGACATTGATAAATTTTTCCTTCAGGTTCTGATAGACCACCAGCCAATCTTGACCAAAATCGAATAGTGTATCCTTTTCCAAAAGCTTTGTCAAGGGTTTTGAAATTTTTGAGAAATCTTGAATGGATCTCTGATAAAATCTCACATGTTCGAGAAAACTTAAGACATCCTTGGTGGACTTAGGTAGATGGAGTTTTCTGATAGTGTCAAGTTTGGCCTTATCAAGCTCAATCCCTTGATGGGAGATTTTGTGCCCCAAAACAATTCCTTCTTTCACCATGAAGTGGCGTTTCTCCTAGTTCAAAACCATATTTGTGTCCTTGCACCTGGAAAAGACACGCCTTAGGTTCTCCAAACACCCTTCAAAAGAATTACCATAAACTGAAAAGTCATCCATAAATACTTCCATAATGTCTTGAATGAATTTATCAAAAATTGACATCATACACCACTGAAATGTTGCGGGAGCATTGTACAAACCAAACTGCATCCTTCTGTAAGCAAAAGTACCAAAAAGGCAAGTGAATGCAGTTTTGTCTTGATCTTTAGGGGCGGATGGAATCTGATGGTAACCAGATATTCCATGAAGAAAGCAATAATATTGGTGTCCAGTCAACTATTCCAACAGTTGATCAATAAAAAGCAAAGGGAAATGATCCTTGATTGTATGAGCAGGTATCAACTCATTGTGGTCATTTATAATTATTGTTATCCCACCTTTCTTCGGTACAACCTGAGTGGGACTCATCCAAGGAATGTCAAAAATTGGGTAAATTATTCCAGCGTCTAACAGTTTCTTCACCTCCTTTTTACCACCTCGACAATGTTTGACAAGTACTTGTGCGATAAGAATACGAAGTTTTCTTTCCTTGTGTTGAGCATTACTTTTCTCGGGTTTTAATGCTAATATGGGTGTATTTATGTTGCTTTCATTCAGGTAGGTTTGTGAGGCCAATTATGAGAGAACGAAGCCAATGTGGGTCGTAATGCACTAATTTGGAGGAAATCTTGCTAAGGTTCAAACACGAAGACATAGGTCGAGTTCCAGATGTAGGAATGTGTGCCAACCTCCTCGTACTCGAGTTAGCATAACTATTTGGAGGGGCACAAGGGCAGTCACATTCAAGCATTCCTACATGTCCATTTTTAAAGAAGCAAGGCGATCCACGACGTAAATGTGTGCCTGTTTGCGTTACCTTGATAAAAGTATGGATTCGGGAGTATTTCAGGCGGTACTGCAGCAGGGTATTGTAGAAATTACTGTAGCAAAAATAATGCAGTAGTACTGTTTACAGCCAGCCAAGAAAATAGGAAAATAGAGAATCCACACGGGCGTCTGGATTCCCTATTCCAGCCCTTTAAAAGCTGATTTCAGCCCCTCTTTCAGCATTCTTTTCTCTATCTTTTCCCCAACCTGAGAGAGGGTGGTGGCTAGGGTTTTGAGAGGTATTGGCTAGGGCTTTGGAAATGTTCTACGGCTCCGACATCGCGCGCTGTTTGGAAGAAGGTTAGTGGGAGAGCTTTCGTCTCCACCGATCCGGCGAGGTGTATCCTAGGCCGGACAAAAGGTCCCTTGCGATGAGTAGAGGACTCTCCACAAGACCATCGCCACGACTAACGAGGGGGTTTTCTATGGATGCTTTGTTTTTACATTCGATTTCATTGATTGTATGTAGCTCCATGGAGAGCTAAACCCCTGGTGGGCACTTGGGCATTTGTGAACCCTAGGATGCATTCGTTTCATTGAATCTCTTTATTATATTTTCAATTAATTGATGTTTTTTGTGAGTTCCAATCTTCGAGACTTGATTGTATGAATACTCCCCTAGAGTGACACTAGGATTGAGAGTTCTTGTTGGTAACTCTTGTGAGTGAGTGACACAGCATGAGAATTAGACAAAACTAGATTGGAGAGGATTGAGAGGGTGAGACGAGAGGTAGCGGAGCGTCCTCTTTCCCCACTGGTGTGATCTATCCTACCTCCACGTTCCAAGAGTTCTTTGCGGCTATAGTAGAGTGGATGGGCTAAGGGATGACCTACCGTTGGGGCTTCGTTGCGAGTACAACAGAGTGAAGCGCTGAAGTGATTTTAGCACCTAGGGCTTAATTGTGGTTAGGGATCTTGCACCTGGACCAAAGGGTTAGGTTTATATACAGGAATAGGGTTTATCACTTGGAATCCCTAGAGCTCATTACAATTCTATGCGAGTGCGAGTTTGAGAGGTTATTTAATCTCTCCTCTGTGACATGTATAGAGTTAGGCATAGTTGACCTTAGATTTGGGATCATGTAATTAAGGATTTCCACGACTCATTGTTGCATCAATTAGGAAGTATAATGGAGGGTTCTTACACTTGAAACAATTGTCCTAGGCGGATCAATGTCCGGGTACCCCACCTTTATCAATTGCCTTACCTTCTCCTTTACTTGTGCTCTCTATCTTATTGCTTTTATTTTCGTTATTTCATATTTGTCACACTTATCACTATTCATCTTCCACAATAGTTAAGAAACAACTTAAGTGTCTTTATTTCCTACTCTCTGTGGATATGATACCTGACATGACCGAACATGCATGTAAACCGCAAGTGCATGGGTGTCGAAGTAATAATACCCCAGTGAGAGGGTAGTCGAATCCATAGTGAATAGTGCTTAGAACCACCAAGATTGCTATTTAACTAGAATGAAAATATGTTGAAAGTGATGTGAAAACAAACTCAATGCAAATGAAAATAATAAAAGATAAAGGAGGCGCAAGTAAAAGATAGAGGAGGCAATCGACGATAAATGGGATACCAGGATGTTGTTCCGCCTAGGACAATTGTCTCAAGTGCAAAACCACCTATTATGCTTTCTAACTAATGCATTAATGAGTCATGGAGATCCTTTAATACATGGACCCAAATCTAAGGTCAACCATGCCTAACTCTATACATGTCCCGGAGGAGAAATAAAATAATCTCTCAACCTCGCATTCATATAAAATTGCAATAAGTTCTAGGGATTCCAAGTGATAAACCCCATTCCTATGTATAGACCTAACCCTTTGGTCAAGGTGGAAGGTCCCTAACTGCAATTAAGCCGTAGGTGCTAAAATCACTTCAACGCTTCACTCCGTTACACTCGCAACTAAGCTCCAGGGGAAGGTCATCCCTTAGCCCATTCAATCCACTATGGCCGCAAAGAACTCTTGCAACATGGAGGTAGGATAGATCACACCGGAGGGGAAAGGGGACGCTCCGCTACCTATCAACTCACCCCCTCAACCCTCTTCAATCTAGCTTTGCTAACTCTCGTGGTTTGTCACTCACTCAAAAGAGTTACCAACAAGAACTCTCAACCCTAGTGTTACACTAGGGGAGTATTCAAACAATCAAGCCTACAAGATTGGAACTCACAATAAACATCAATTAATTGAAAGCATAATAAAGAGATTCAATGAAACGAATACATCCTAGGGTTCACAAATACCCAAGTACCCACTAGGGGTTTAGCTCTCCATGGAGCAAAATACAATAGATAATGAAATCAAAAGTAAAGAGATGCAATCCAGGAATAAAAACCCCCTTGTGATCGTGTCGAAGGTCTTGTGGATCGGCTGTGTTTTCTTCAAAGGCCCCCTCGTCAAACCTAGGGGACACCTCGCCGGATTAGTGCCGATGAAAGCTCCCCCAATAGCTCTCTTCCGAAGGAAACGCGGTGTCAAAGGCCGTCAAACCTCTCCAAAGCCTTGCCAAAGCCTCTCCAAACCATAGCCGCCGGCGCCTCCAAAGATGGGGAAAGGTGGAAGAAATGATAG